>NC_051399.1:9798749-9836249 GCF_015228065.2 Penaeus monodon | reverse complement strand
GCCGAGCGTGCGGGCGCCCCTCCCTCCCCGCCCCTGCAGCGCGGGCGGCGAAGAAGAACGTGATTTTCTCCCGCTTTTGTCTCTACCGATCCGTGGCCTCCGGAGCGTCCCTCTCCTCCCGTGGGGCTCGGACGACTCTCGCCTCTGTATCGGGAGGCCGTAAGGGTCAGTGTCCCTTGGAGAGGAAGGGGGTGCTCCGGCAAGGGTATTGTGGGAGAGGCTGGAGAGGTCTTGTGTCGAGTTCGCGGGGGACGTCGAGGAGCTTAGTGGGGCTACAAAGCTTTTTTTATTACTTTTTGTTTTCCTTTTTTGGCCTGATGTTATTTCGCGCGATTTTGGAAAGCAAGGGGCATGCATGGTTGGCTGCCGCTGGCGTCGCACATAGGCGGTGGAGGCAAAGGTGGAGACAGCGGAGCGAGGCGTGGGCAGCGTCAGCGTGGAGGCGCCTCGAGAGCCCCGCCCATCGAAGGAGCCGTGAAGGAGCTCCAGCTGACCAATCACGGGCTGCATCTCCATCATAAAGGCTTGTTCCCGGGCGGGGGAGGGCCAGTTGACGACTGTGGCATCGCTGTCAACTCGCTTGAGTTATTGGTGGCCGATCAAAAGGCTCGAGGACAACGGGGATTCGATCAGCGTCGAGGCCGAGTCCTCCAGCGGCGCGAACGACACTCAGTCGCCGGTGACGAGTCGGCCGAGGCAGTCGGTGCTTCGCGGCGGCGGTCGGGAGCGTGTTCTGCGGTCGTCGCTTCGGGCGCGTTGGGAAGGCTCCTTCGCCGAGGACCCGCCGCTGGTCTCAAGAGCCGCTGAAAGCTGAGGCGTGAGTCCGTGAGCCTCGTGGCCGCGCCTCTGCTATGACCGCGCCCTCCGCATGCGGACCAACGTCTCGGCAGCGGTCACGATGGCCTACCTCGTCGACATAATGAGCATGATGGCGAGTAAGTGGCAGAGGGCAGTGTTTGTGGGGCTGTGGTGGTAGCCGGGCATGGCTCGGCCGCTCGGGGCACAGGACGAGGCGGAGAGGAACGGACGCCCCGCGAACACACCGCGCCGCCCGCGGGGTTGGCCCGGGTGGGCTGTGCGCGAGTCCTTTGGGCGTGAGGGAGAGGGAGGGCGAGAGGCGGAGCCGAGAGGCGTGGCCGACAGCGAGGCTTTTGGGCCGGACACGAACCCTGCACGGGCGGCCAGAGGTGTGGCGGCGAGCGTGTTTTCCTCGGCCTAATCTCAGGACCATGCCTTGCTCCCGTCGGAAATGCGCGACCCGCTGACATGGCCTTCCTCATCGAAGTCATTATACTGATTGCCTGTAAGTGGAGGCTTGTTTTGGCACCTTGGCCCCGTTCCCCTCCCTCTGTCCCCCGCCTAGTCGGGCACGCAGCCGTTGCCAGTGCCTGCGAATGCCTGCGAATCTCTCAGTATATATCCAGCATCCAGTATTCTCCATGGTTAGCGCTGCACTCACTCCCTCTCCTTCTTCAACCTTCGCATTCTTCCTTTCATTTACTCTCAACCATTGTTCCTTTTCCCGTCCCCACCCTCAAATCCCCCCCTTCTCTCTCTCTCTCTCTCTCTCTCTCTCTCTCTCTCTCTCTCTCTCTCTCTTTCTTTCTTTCTTTTTCTTTCTTTCTTTTTCTTTCTTTCTTTCTTTCTCTCTCTCTCTCTCTCTCTCTCTCTCTCTCTCTCTCTCTCTCTCTCTCTCTCTCTCTCTCTCTCTCTCTCTCTCTCTCTCCTCCCCTCCCCTCCCTCCCTCTCTTTCTCTCTCTCCCTCCCCCTCTCTTCTCTCTCTCCCTCCCCCTCCTTCTCCCTCTCCCCCCTCTCTTCTCCTCTCCTCCCCCCTCTCTTCTCTCTCTCCCTCCCCCTCTCTTCTCTCTCTCCCTCCCCCTCTCTTCTCTCTCTCTCCTCTCTCTCTCCTCCCTCCCAACCTCCCTCCCTCCCTCCCTCCCTCCCTCCTCCCTACCTCTCCTCTCTCCCTCCCTCCCTCCCTCTCCATCTTCCTCCAATTCCCCTCCCACTCCTTCTCCTCCTCCTCCTCCCATTTCCTTATCCTCTTTCCTTCTATTCCCCTCTCCTTCCCCCCTTTCCCTTTATCTTATCCATAAAATCCCATAGACTCCTTCCAGTTCCTCGTCTTGTTAAACATTTCTAGGAACTGTGATAGATAATCCATTGCCCGAATGCCATATCTAATTGTTTATCTAGGAAGTGATTACCCAAATGGAAAAAGGGGGGGGGAGGGGGGGAGCAACGTCCCGGCAGATTGACCCAAATAGAAAAAATATATATATGCACACAAGGGATGTGTAGGCCTATATATTTATGTATTTTGTGCTGTGCGTGTCTGCTACGTTAATAGGGAATCATGTTACAAGTGTTTAAGTTACCTTTCGAGTGCGTTGGGTACATGAACAGTTACGCGGTTTGTGTTTACTTGGGTGTGTGTGTGCGTGCATAGTGCATTTTGATATTGTGGTGAGGGTATAACATCATCTTGTATTGTGTTTTTTGCGGTGTTCCTCGATCGCACTTCTCTTTTTTCTTCTCTTCTCCTCTTCTCTTGTCTCTTCTCTTTTTTTTCTTCTCTTCTCTTCTCTCCTCTCTTAGATAGGCCTATATATTCTGTCTCTCTCTCAGGTTTATTATTACTTCTGTAATTGGCGACATTATTACTATCGATATTGCAGTTATTATTATTGTTGTTATTGTTATCATCTCATAATTATCATCATTATTTTTTATAGATTCAATTAACCTACTACAGATCCTCCGAGTCCCGTTTCTAAAACCTTTGTGTCTCCTTTGCCTTTGCAGTAAGCGTGGCCCAGGAGCCGACCCTCCAGGTGCTGCCGTCCAACATCCTCAAGCCCCTGGGCGACAGAGCCTACGTGTCCTGCAGCGCCGTCGTCGACAACCCGGAGCTGGTGACGGAGATGCAGTGGTCCGGACCCAACGGCCAGGAGATACCCAACGCCGAGGGCACGTGAGTACCAACTACCGACCCGGCCTTTTTGTGTCTTCAGGTTTGGGAGGGGGAGAGGGAGGGAGGGAGAGGGAGAAGTAGGGAGGCCGGTAGGGGGAGAAGAAGGGAGGGAGGGGGTGGGGCGTAGGGCGTAGGGCAGTTAGGTTAGAGTAGATTGGAGTGTGTTGGGTGCAGTGGGTGGGTAAGAATGGGTATAATAGGTAGGAGGTTAGAGAGGGTTAGGAAGAAAAGAAGGGGTTAGAAATTGTTTTGATTTTAGAGAGAAAGGAGAGGGGAAAGAGAGAGAGAGGAGTGTAGACGTGTATGTGAGTGTAAGTGTATTTTGTGCATTGTTTATGCATTTAGTTCGTTTCACGGTCTTGCGAAGTTGAAATGGTTTTGAGAGAAAGAGAAAGAGAGAGAGAGAGAGAGAGAGGAAAGTAGGGAAGGAGAAGAACGAATATTTTATTTAAGATGTGTGCGTGCGTTTGGTTCAGGGTCAACAGTGTTTAGTTCTGGTCTCAAGGAAGGGCCGGTGGGCGGAAGGAGGTGAAGGAGACTTAAGGCTAAACTCTGCTTCTTAAGGAGGCGGGAGTGAGAGGGAAGGAAACGGGACAAGCGAAGAAATGAAGGAAAGAACGGGGGAGGAACGGACGAGAATAGAGTGCGAAAATGAGAGAGAGAGAGAGAGAGAGAGAGAGAGAGAGGGAGGGAGAGAGAGAGGGGGGGGATCAGAGTGTGATGAATAAGAGAAGGGAGGAGGTAGGATAGATGGAGAAGGGGAAATCTGGGCAAATGATAGATAGGGAGAGTAATATAGGTAAGAACTAACAGCTGTTTTTTGTTTGTTTTTCTTTCACTGGGGGGGTTGAAGGACACCTCTTTTTTGTATTTGTTTGGTGCACATGGAACCCAAATCACTTGCTTTAGAATTGTCAATGGATTGTGATCAATTCTTCAAACATATCTTATAATTTGAGGATGTATTTGTTATTTTTTTATTATTGATTACGATGTGTTTATAAGTTTGTTTCAGTATTTATTCAAACACAGGCTTCAAACGCCACTTGCTGACATATGTTTGGATTCAAATCTACGCTTTTTTTTAATCATGTGTCTTGACCTCTGCTTTTTCCTGTTTTCCCCCTAATTTCTGCGGAGCCAGACTTGATGGCAGGTAGGCTGGGTGAGGTTGCTGCACTGGAGGGTTGCCTCTCCGACCCCACTCTTAAGCTCAGGTGACCTCTTGGCCAGTCTTAGCTTGCCTTGTACATTATGTTATGGCCAAACAACCATTCCCTTTTCCAACACCATGGACCTCCTCCTCCTCGTCCTCGTCCTCCTCCTCGTCCTTCTCCTCCTCATCCTCCCCCTCCTCTCTTTTTGACAAGTCTCCTCGAGGGGGGTGGGGTTGCTTTGGCCTCACGTAGCTTCTCGCAGACGTCAGTGTGTGTCACTAGAGCGTCCAGACGTCGGTGGCCACGGCTGACGTAGACTAACAAAAGACCTTCCACTTTTTTGTATTGTATTTTGTCCCTTGCTGAAAGGCCACTGACTAGTTCCTGTATAGTAATAGTTCACTGGGGGGAGGCATGCGGAGAGAGAGAGAGAGAGAGAGAGAGAGAGAGAGAGAGAGAGAGAGAGAGAGAGAGAGAGAGAGAGAGAGAGAGAGAGAGAGAGAGAGAGAGAGAGAGAGAGCACGTGAGACAGAGACAAGAGAGGAAACCTTGCCAGTCCAAAGAGAACGGGAATGCACCTTTATACCCTTGATAGACGAAAGCCTGCATCCTTAAACAACAACAACAGCAGAAACAATGGCGTCTTGCTCTCTTGGTGTTATCTTGCAACATAGCGCATTTTTATAGAGCATCCTGCAATGCCACCTTTGAAATACTCTTACATGTATATTCTCTCATCGGTTGTATTATTGTATTTTTATGTTAGTCGGAAAGTGGATGTAGTTGGGTGTAGTAGAGGGAGATAGGGGGTGTTTGTGTGAGTGTGCGCGTGTATGCGCGCGTGTGCGTGTGTATGTGTGCGCGCGTTGGGTGGTGTGGCGAGGTGCCTGCATGTCCCCAGGCGCTATGTATGTGCCCCCGCCCACACGCATACACTTGTATACTGCCACACGCCCATCACGGTCACCACGCAAGCCTTGTTATTCTCGCTAGCTGGCAACCCCTGACTAGACCATGTAAATTAGATAGTGTAAATTAGAGTAATCCAACCAGTCGTCGCACTTGTTTTCTGTAAACAAACAAGCAAGCTGTAAAAAAAAGAGTAAGGGTGACGGCTGTATGCTTAAAGAAACTGCGAGATGTATTCGGTGGAGAAGAACATCATTTACAAAGGAAGAACCCCGAAAAAAATAAGAATATGCCAAAATGTCGCAAAAGGACATGGACATTCTATTCTTGCAACTGCCAGTCCTGCAGCTGTGCGTAAAAGCTTTCTACAAACACGGAGATTTCGGCGTGAGATTTCGCCAGTGTGTTAGGAGCTGATTTGCGTCGCGCAGTTTCTTGAAGCATGCGGCTGTAAGAGTTTGAGTCCGGGCGAGAGGCTGAGTGAGACGGAAAAAAAGAAGAAAAGAGAAAAAAAAAAACATTCTGCGTCTGTCGTTTCAGTGATTGTGATATTGTCGGACGAGAGCGATTAGCTTCAACTTCTGAGAAATCGTTTGTTATTCTGTTCAATTACTGTTGCGGGAGGCTTTCGTATGTAAGTAGTGCTCTTCTACGCCGAGAGGTCATTTTAGAGGCACTATATACAAGCGAATAACTGGAGTAAATGAGTAAGTGTTTGTGTGTGTGTGTGTGTATGTGTGTGTGTGTGTGTGTGTGTGTGTGTGCGCGTGCTTGTGTGTGCGCGCGCGCGTACGCGTGCTGTCTGTCTGTCTAAATCTGTAAGTATGTGTGTGTGTATATTTCCGTATATTTACTTGTGTATAGTATATATTAACCTTGCACGGGTTTCTTGTACAGTACACGTGTCCCCACACTCCATGCGAGCCCGCACTGATAGACCCGATAAACAGTACTAGCATGGGCTGGAGACGAAGATTTCAGCGTGATGGCCGAAGACTCGCGCGCGTTCAAGGTCCTGGCGTGTGGAGAGTCCCGATCTTCTGGCACTGGCACCCCTTCCTTCCTTTACCCCCCCCCCCTTTCCCCTCGGACGCCGCCTCTGCGATGTCGGATTGACCGCTTGACGTAATCCGAGACTCGCTAATGCTCTCCGGGGCCTTGGGCGGTTATCAGTCACTTCCTCTCCTCCGCCCTTCACTCTTCCACCTTTATTGATCAGAGTCTCAAGGAGGAAGGGGGGGGGGGCTATGTGAGGGAAGGGGAGAGGGTGGGAAGGGATGGGGTGGGGGAGGAAGGGGAGGGGCGTAGTGGGAAGGGATTAAGAGATGTGGGGGAAAAGAGAGTACTTCCAAAAGTGGGCCTAAGTCGACGCACCCACAACACGTAATCTACAGCTTGGAGTGCCTAGTGAGACGGGGGAGATTCCAGAGTGTGTATGTTCGCGAGCGTTGCGTGCGTGCGTTCTCGGTCGTTGTCGATCCTTAACGGTAAAGACAAACCCGCGGCGCCATAACAAGGATGCGCACCTTATCTCCGGGAAACGTTCGATAAGCTGGGGGAGGGGAGGGAGGGACTGAGGGAGGGGGAGGTTCATGGGTGGGTATGTAGGGGTGGGTGGGTGAAAGGGGGAGAGGGAGGGGGAGTTCATGGGTAGGTGGATGGGGGGGGGGAAGAGGGGGAGGTTCATGGGTTGGTAGATATATGAGGGGTTGAGGGGGGGGGGTTGGAGGGGACCCGAGAGGGGAGATAGAGGGAGGGGTTGAAGGAGGGGAAGGGGAGGTGGGGGGTTTGATAAAATGGCGACGTGTATCGAGGAAGACGATAGGTTTAAAGTGGCTAGTGTACAGCCGCCATTATTCACTTGGTCGTATCTAGGCAAGATGGGATGTAACCTTTTTTTTCTATTCTATTCTAGTCTGATGTTTGTTCTTGCTTCGTCATCGGGTATTTATCCGTCTATTTATGCGCTTCGTCTATTTATATTATGGCTCGTCTCGATGTGGATTAAAGGGAGGGGGAAGGCGAAGAGAGAGAGGGAAGGAGGGATAAAGAGAAAGTGAGAGAGGGAGGGATGGAGGGTTGGAAGGGGAGAGGAAAGGAGGGATAGAGAAAATGAAAGTAGCGAAAGAGAGGGAAGAAGGGAGTGAGGGAAGGAAGGAGGGATAGAGGAAGAGAAAGCGGAGGGAGAAAAGGAAGGATGGAGAGACAGTAGAAGGAGGGAAAGAGGCAGAGAAGAGGAGAAAGCGAAGAAGGGAGGGGAGGGAAGAGAAGGGAAGGGAAGGAGAGCCGGCCGAGGGAGGGGAGGGAAGGAGACCAGCCGACAGCGTGTGTGTGGACAATCAGCGCCCCATCGGAAACGTGCTCTGTATGCATTGTCCCGAAGGCAGCGCTCCCATCGCTGACGTTAGCGCGACTTCGGCTCGACTCGCTTTTTTTATCTTTTCGATTTTTTTTTCTTTTTTTCTCTTTTCTAATTTTGGTTTATGCGGTTGGGTTGTCTTGCCCCGCAATGCTTCTGTGGCTGCCGTAGATTATCTCCCGGTGAAGATTTTTTTTTCTAAACATGAACGCTGTTATATTAGCTTATTTATGTTTCGTTTTATTTTATTTTATTTATTTTATTATTATTATTATTTTTTTTTACATTTTTATGCCGACAGGTTGATTTCATTTGCCTTATAATCAGCTGTCAGAGCTCTGTTACCATGCACGTAGCCTCTTTTACATTTTATGTTGCGCAGTTGACACATGGGGAATGTCCTCAGTTCTCATCACGTTTTCAACACGTAGGAGAATGTGGATCCGAATATTTTCGTCTATTTACTACATAAGCTATGTAGGCTAGTACAATTTGCCGTCACTTAAGACATCATTTGGTAAATGTGCTCTGTATGAGCGGTTTGTGTTATGGCCGACGTTAGGGAGTAGACCTTATGAGACAACATCGTTTCTATGTGATTTGGTTGCTAGGGATGATGAGGGGTAACCGCGACAGTCGACCTTCAGACGAGCACAGTACATCGACGGACGAAAAAGAGTGACTGCGTGTCCGCCTGTAGCAGAAGCAGTGACACGACCTACCTTTCCCCACTTGCTCGGTCGACGTCTTCGCGTTATACTTTTTGTTGTCCGAGACTGTGGCCTTTGTTATTATTATGATTTTATTTCAGAAATGATAAGAACCAATGTAAAAGTTTTGATACAGTTACTATGCATGAGACTGTTGCATGCATGACTGTTAGCTGGCCATCACCACATGGTTGTATGCAGGAAGGAATGACTGCATAAAACTCCCACAACAGATCCTGTTAGTACTGAGTATGGATCTGCTTGTGTTAACTACAGTATTAACCAAACTAGTTCCCAATTGAATAGAAAGAGGAATACATAAAACTAAGAAATCCACATGAGAATTAGATTGAGAAACATGCATGCGCTGCCATCTTGGGTGTCTTTACACGTCGATGTCAAAATCACCATTCGAGTGTAAACCTCTTAGTGACCAGTAACGTACCTACTACGTGTTACTGCTGTGGCAGACGGAGCATGCGAGCGTGTCCTGGCGGCGGCGGCGGCTGTCCCCTGCCGTGCCAGGCCGCGCCCGAAACAGTCTCAGTGGCTGATGTTATGCTCCGGCTTCGTCTTGTCGGCGGATCCCGTCTTCTATCCCTGTCTCGTTTTCTTCTTAAAGAAAATGGCTTCATGTGGTTGTCTTTGCTGTGTGGACTGTCGCGAGCATAACCGAGCCACTGAGATGAGAGACATAGAGGCATCATTCACATAGATAGCATTTTGTTTACCATTGTATGTAGTTCTAAATGGCATATTGGACAAAGTGATTCTTCTTGAATTATTTTTTTGATATCCCCGTGATATTTAATGCCTGATTGACTGCTCGGTTTAACATTTGTGTTTTCCAAGTGTACAGTGTCCATATAAAGCTGAACTATATATTCTTCATGTTCTTTCACCAACAGACGAAGGACAATAGCCTGAACCAAACTGGGGTCTGTCTCTGTAATATAATCTAATATCACTGTCAGCACCCCATTTGAATGTGATTTGCCTTCAAAATTCAAGTCATAAGGTGGAGGAGAAGGTGGTTCAATCTGCATTTTCTTCTTTAAAGCAGTTTAATGAGATGAAGAAAGATGTCAATTTACGATAAAAAAAAGAAAAAGTAAAATGAAAAAGGACGAGATTCTTCTTATACTAATTTCCAGCTTGCAGATTCCAATTTTGTCCGTCAATTTGTTTTATTTATAGCATTTGACCTTGTCTCTTCTTTTTCCTCTCTGAATGTAAATTTGCTACTTAGTCAGATTCCTTTAGTTATCTGTCTTCGTCTTCTCTTTTTATTTATTCCATTCTTGTTTCTCCCTGTATTTTACTCTTGGGATAATTGAAGATCAGAGATACAGCTTCCTTTTTTGAAGCGTTGACAGCCATATCATATTTTTGCATATCATATTAATACAATTAATCCTTCTAACTTAAAGAAAAATGCTTGGTAAACAAACAAACAAAAATACAACAAATAAAAAAAAACGAAGAAAGTACACTTTAAGAGAGAGAAAAAAATGATGGATGGATCACTGCAGCTTGTAAACAGTCATGCATGAGTGGCGTCGGACTCCCCCACACGGTGTGTAATATGGCCTCGCCCTTTGCCTTCGCCAGGATCATCGCCCTGGAGAGCATCGAGGGCTCCGGGAAGCTCGACCTCATGATCCAGAACCTGCGGGAGGAGGACTCGGGCGAGTACGAGTGCACCGCCGTCTACGCCGGCAACCAGAAGCTGTCGGTGAAGCTCATGGTGGACTTCTTCGGTGAGGCGGCGGGGGTCGTCCTCGTCTTGGTGGTGGTGTTTTTTCGTATTATTCGTTTTCTTCTTCTACTACTTCTGCTGCTTCTACTTCGGACACCTTTTTCCTACTCTTCTTCCTCCTCCTCCACCTCTCCCTCCCTCCCCCTTCTCCTCCTCCTCCTCCTCCTCCTCCTCCTCCTCCTCCACCTTCTCTCTCTCCTCCTCCCCCTCACTCCTCCCCCTTCCTCCTCCCTCCTCCTCCCCCCTCCCCCACTTTTTCTTCTCTTTCATTTTGTATATTTCTTTTTGTCGTTATGTTATTTATTTATTTGTTTATTTTACATTTTCTTTAGCCATCTGTTCATAGTTATGAACTCTTTTGGATAACTTCTTCATATATCAAGATGGATGACTTTACATTAAAACGAAAATGAGTTTTTTTTTTATTGTTTGTTCAGTAGAGAGTCCACAAATATAAGATGTCTATATTTGTAAGGAAAGTAGTATAGACGGAATTTCTATAAAAAGTACTGAAGAGATTTGACACTTGGTGCTAAAATAGGTAATATTGAGTTTTTCTGTTGAAATCTTGGCGTTTTCTATTTTCCGGTGAAATTTTCTTTTTAGCCTATTTAATATTTGCTTTATCCAGTTTGAATCACGAAGGCCCTTTCTCACTCAATATTTTTCGCCTCTCCACAGTGGACATCGACTTCGGCGACACGCCCGTCGTCCAGACGCCCATCATCAACGAGGAGTCCAAGATCCGCTGCAACCCCAAGTCCAAGCCGCCGCCGCAGGTGGACTGGCTCAAGGACCTGCTGCCTCTCAAGAGCGGTGAGGGCCGGGGCGGGGTCGTGTGAGGGAGGCTTACGAGTTGCGGGGTTGGGGGCAGAATGGGGAAGTGGGGGAGGGTTGGGCTTGATGAATGGGAGAATGAAGTGTATTGTTAATGTAGTTGAAGGTCGTGGGTAAAAAAAAAAAGATTGAAACCGTTCTCTTGCTGGGAAAAAGAAGTACTAAAAAGTGTAATGTTCACTGATCTGTCGTCTTGTTCCATATTGATTGTAGATTTGTCTTTTATAAAACTTCATTCGAATTTTGTTCTTTCCAGATGGAAATCTCGTCATCCAGCAAGACGGCGTGCTGATCAAGAAGGTGAGCGAGGCCGATGAGGGCACATACAGGTGCCGCGCGCGAGTGCCCGAACTCGGCTCCATCGACTTCAGGGACATCCAGGTGGAGGTGCACATCCCGCCCTCCATCGACAAGCGCCCCGTCGACGAGAAGGGCGTGGAGAAGGCGTCCGTGACCTTCGAGTGCGGAGCCACCGGCAAGCCCGCGCCCACCTACTCTTGGGTCAACAAGGACAACACTCCCCTCGAGGGCGTGGAAGGCTACTACGTGGACACCGAGAAGGGCGTCCTCACTATCATGGACCTCCGGCCAGACCACACCGGGAGGTACCGCTGCACCGCCGAGAACCCCGCAGGAGCCGACACGGCCGACGCCACGTTGCAGGTCCTCACGAAGCCCAAGGTAGAGCAGTACCTCAACGTGACCCAGGAAGTCGACAGCGATCTGGAGATGCGCTGCGTTGCCACCGGCGACCCCATGCCCAAGATTATCTTCCAGAAGTTCTCCAATGACCACCCGTTCACTGATGGCATTAACAACGACGACAGAATCGAAGTCGTGCAGACGGAAGACGACCAGGGCCGCCGCGTTGGCATGTACGTCCCGCTGTAATTAGATTGATTGAGATGCAGGATAATATCCTCTCTCTCTCTCTCTCTCTCTCTCTCTCTCTCTCCTCTCTCTCTCTCTCTCTCTTCTCTCTCTCTCTCTCTCTCTCTCTTTCTCTCTCTCTCTCTCTCCTCTCTCTCTCTCTCCCTCTCTCTCTCTCTTTCCTCTCTCTCTCTCTCTCTTCCTCCCCCTCTCTCTCTCTCTCTTTCCTCTCTCTCTCTCTTTCCCCTCTCTCTCTCTCTCTTTCCCCTCTCTCTCTCTCTCTTTCCTCTCTCTCTCTCTCTCTCTCTCTCTCTCTCTCTCTCTCTCTCTCTCTCTCTCTCTCTCTCTCTCTTCTCCCTCTCCCCCCCCCCTCTCTCCCTTTCCCTTTGCCTTTCCCTCTTTCCATAAGTATATATATTACTGTGCATTTATATTTGTGTATGCCTTGTTTGTATGTGCATACCAGCATGTCTTATAGTGAGGTATGGATGTATATATTAAGGCATATTAACTTACTTCTCACATAGGCTTATTAATAGTATACATCAATATTTATACAATTTTAACTCCTAAATTTCATCACCAGCCTCAAGATTCGTGGAGTAGTGCGCGCTGATGATGGACTTTACACATGCACTGCTACCTCAGAAGGTGGAGAAACACAAGTGTGGGGCCATATCACTGTTGAATTCATGCCTACCTTTGAAGATCAGGTCAGGGATGTTGAATGGTCTTGGCAGCAGCAACCAGTCAATCTGACATGTATTGCCACAGCTATTCCTAATGCTACAAGTAAGTTATTGTTGTCAGCCAAGAGATATCCTAACAAGTGAAACGTAAATGTAAACAAGGGTATTATCTTGATTTTATATCTTACCACATTTTTCATCCTTTTACATTAACAGTTCAGTGGTATCTGCGTAATTCTGAAATCGACAAAGAAGACCCTAATTTGGAAGTCCTCTCCTTTGGTCCTGTGGGAGTTCTGAGGGTCACCCCAGTCAGAAACGAGTACTACGGTGATTATGCTTGTGAGGCCACAAACCGACTGGGAATGAAGGAATTTGACATCAAACTGAAGGAAGCCCATGTGCCTGGACCAGTAGCCAGTGCCAAGGTAAATTTCAGTCTCTCAACCCAAGTGTATGTAGTTCAAAAATGGTCCTGATTCGGACTGGCTTGAATGATGTATCTTTGTGTAACAACACATGCAATGGTATCAGAATGGGTTACATGTTGTATATTGTGTAAGCATTTGTTTCTGTGTGATCCTGACAGGTTCAGAAAAAGACAGCAACAACCATTACGTGGAACATTGTGGGACCAGTTGATGATGGTGGCCTACCTGTCTTGGGTTACCTTGTGGAGTATCGCATGAAGGACCTTCCATGGGACAATGCAGTCTCTCATTATTGGACTAAAGGTATATTGAATGATCCAGTCTCTGATGACAATCAGTAAGATATATATATTTTCTATCTGTTTTATAACCCTCTTTGATTTTACTTTCAGATCAGACCTACACACTGGATAAACTGCAGCCACTTCAGACTTATGTGTTCCGTTTTGCTGCAAGAAGTGAGGTTGGCGAAGGAGAATGGAGTGGTGAGAAGGTCAGTTTTCATTTCACTTTAAAATGTGTAGGGGCCTTGAACATATTTCAGCAAACTAAACACTCCTCTACATCTGTTCTGTATAACTAAGTGTTCCTTGGAATTTTTTTGCCAATAGACTTAATGTATATCTGCTCACAGGAAGAACAAATGCCACACATCTCAGTTCCCGAAGAGCCTCTAATCTTTGATGTTGAAGAGGGTGTGACAGCCATCCCATACCCCAACAAGTTCACTCTTCGATGGCAACCACCTCTGGATAATGGTGAACCTATTGATTTGTTCCAAATCATGTATTATCAGGTGAGTCGTCCTCCTCCTGCAGTTAATAAATCTGAATGGTTGCTGTGAATCTTTAAGATATTATGAAAGTATTTAATCAGGTTATTATGACAGCATTTATTTTCATTATTTATGCTAACATATCGGTACAAGCATCTCACAAAATAGTAAAATTCACTTTATTGGGAGGTAGTAGAATTTCGATACAGAAATATTGTCTTGGACATTTCCTGTGACTAAAATGCTTGGCTATGGATTATCTTTGTCCAGGTGCAAAATGCATCAGGTCAGTGGGAGAGCATTGGCACCAAAAATGCCGAGGAAGTAGAATACCCAGCTACAGTCTACACGATTACGGGTCTTCGAAGCAGCACTTTTTACAAGATTGAACTGCGAGCGCATAATGCTATTGGATTTTCTACCCCGGCCGAGGCAGTCATCAAGACTGCGCATGGTATGTAAAATGCAGACAAGCAGATTATGACCATTGAGTTTTAAGAAAAGTAATGCAAGTAGTTTACATGTATGGGGTAAATTTTTGTTTTTCTTCTTTAACAACTTTAAAAAACACATTTTTTTAGTTGTTTCATTTTTGGATCTGATATGGGCATTGAGTCCGTAATATGATTCTTTCAGATTTTCCCCCAAATAATTCTTTATTATTATTTTTCAGTGATTATAATGAGCAGTGAGATTATTTAGGCTTAATTATTCATTGAATGTCATTCCACACCAAATTACCTGTGGTATATCTATCTTACATTTCATTTTCTCCATCTTCAACCAGCACTCTCTCTCTTTCTCACCCTCTCACTCTCTTACCTGTTTTTCTTTCTCCTTTCATTTTTAGATTCATTACCTTGCATTCATTTTATTTGTAAATTTGTGTATATAGTGGATGTCATTTCTAGGCATCTTATCTTTCAGCAGTAATTACTTGCATGATAAATCATCACATGCATTTTTAGTGTATGATATTGCTATTATTGGATTTTTTTTCTGGAAAAAAAAAAATATTTTAGGGTAACTGTAGATAAATTAGTTCACAGAAGTCCTCCTTATCCTTCAGACTATATACATGGTGACTTGTATGAAATATAGTTAAATTTTTATCTTCGTAACCAAACCATCCAGATGTAAATCATAGTTGTTTCATTCGTTTCAAGTAACTTTCAAAATGTATTGCTAATAGAGGTAATGAAATAACTAAGAATAATTAAAGGTTGATTTTTTTTTTCTTTTTTCTTTTTTCAATATAGCAGTATTATTCAGAAATTTGCATTCTAAGTGTAGATTTTTTTAACAATTCTTTTCATTGAATGTCCTTTGAATGCCATATATATTGCATCAGTTTGAAATTTGTTTACTGGTATTTTTAAGTGTTTTATGTATGTGTGGACTGTTAATGTATGTTGATATGTGTGCTTCTGATTTAGTTTATGATTTCATTTCTGATTCTACCTGCAGTTTGTTTTAAAAATCTCTATTAAGCTGTACATTTCATTTTGATTCAGCGCATGCTTAAAATCAGTAAATTGACTCTGCAGCACATGTAAATTTGCCTCTCACAGTTAAATCCACTTTTCATTTTTAATGTAAGATAATTGTGGAAAAAAGTAAATGATCACCACTTTTGCATGTTTTGATATATGCCATATTTGTATTTTGATCTTTAAATATTGATTCGGCATTGCATATTTGCAGTATATAAATCATGTAGATGTAATGTAGAGTGTGTATGATGGATGTGTGGGTGTCTGTCATTTTATTTCCTCTTCACATCATTTTTATTTTGTGGTTTACTGTTATTATTGGCCAGAAGCATGTGTGATTCAAAGTGAATCCCTGATCATACAGCCAGGCCCAACAGCCCTTTTTTATTTATTTTTGCTCATTAATGCCACAACCATGTCTTCTGTGTGGGTCCTTTTTTGTGTGTTGCTGAGTGTGGGGTTGTTGTGTGTATTACAGATCCATCGGCGCCGCCAGGTAGCGGGTCGGGGTCGCCAGTGCAGTACAGTAGCGTTGCCCCCTCCATCAGTGCCCCCGCCCACGGTACCTTTCTGCTTACTGTCTGCTGCTGCCTTCTCTCTGCCCTCACGGCCGCCACTACGCATTAGGCCTACATCATGCATACTTACCAATTATACTCAACTAGGAATCAGAATAAATTTTTTTTATAACAGGACCAAAATAAGTGATAAAGAAAAGAATATATCTATCTATCCATCTTTCTCTCTATATATATGTGTAGGCAGTTGAATTAGGGTCAGATAATAATAGGACTGTTAAAAGATTTTCTGATGGCTGGATCTGCCAGTTTGCAATATTTCTTGGTGTGTCCTTACTTACTGTAAGGAGATGGAAATAGGTCCTTCCATGAATATTGACAGTGTTTAAATTTGATACTGATAGTGTGAACTGATTCAAAAGTTCACTTGCTACTGGGATAAGAATTTGTTTTGTTTTATTTTTTTCAATTTTTGTATTTTATGATTTTTTCTTGGCACAAATAACCAATAGATAGTAGTTGAATACTGTTCACCGTAAATTGAAAGGGAAAAAAAAAAAAAAAATCACTAAAAGATAATCAGTTCCTCATAATCTCACACAGCAGAATAAGCTTCACAAATATTGGCGATTTACTGACTTGTAGTGATACCGAAGAAAAGGGAAGATCAGAGGCAGTACATAGGATAACATTTCAGTGACATTTGCATTTCGAAATGAAGCATCATCTCACAAGAGGAAAGTGCCAGATGACATAGGACGTAATAGTGTAAAGCCGTGAAACAACTAGAGCCATTCACACGATTTGACTTTGTGCTTCTGCTTGAGGTACTGATCCAAAGACACTTGTGGTGGTGTGTTTTGAGTGTAGTCAGTGATCAGAACATTGTCATCATTTTTATCTCTCTTTTTAAGGGGAAAGGCTGATGACAAGAGGAAAAAGGTACTTTCTATCCATTTTTCTCTTTTTCTCCCAAGTTGAGTGTTGAGTTTGGAGATAGGAGTGTTGTATTGTTGTCAATACACTTTTTTCCTCATATGCAAGATTTATGAATATTGCAGAGTGCTTAGTTTTGTTTAGATCATCATGTTGGATATGTAGATTTTTTTTTACATAATATTTTTTGGAAAGAAACTGTTTAGTTTATTTTTTCACAATGTAGAACACTACATTTTTTTCTAGTATTTTAAATAGAAGTGATTTAAGTACACGACCAATGACTAGTGAATTCTTGAGCCAGTGAATGGTGCAGAATATTTAACAAAAGTTGACCTTGTTAGAGTAGCTTTAAGATTAGTATCAATGAGACGTGTGTCATGTGACATGCAGTAGGTGAGACCAGGTGCCACATGGGTGCAGGTCAGACGTGGGCTATTGGCCTCCAGCAGGATAAGTTACGTTCCAATGAATGCCAAATTTTTTGCAGTATTATGCAAATTTTTTTCACGTGCATTAGTGATATCAAGTCTTGGTGATTTGGTATCAGAGTGCCAATAAGAAGTTGATCATCAAACTTAATATATCCACAAGTAAATATATTCTTTCTTCAGCGGCAGGCATTGCAACCTGTTGTTAACTTGTCAGTTGAACAGTCTTTGGAACAGCTCTTGGTGAGGGGTTTTACCTGCTGGTCTGAATGCCGTGGCAAACCTGCACTGCCATTTGTCTGTTAACGTTTCCCCCCCCCCCCCCTCTCTCTCTCTCTCTCTCTCTCTCTCTCTCTCTCTCTCTCTCTCTCTCTCTCTCTCTCTCTCTCTCTCTCTCTCTCTCTCTCTCTCTCTCTCTCTCTCTCTCTCTCTGTGCTGAGACTTTTGTTAGGCTGGTATTACAATCCTCTTGATTGGTGATTGCCATGTTTAACTGGAAGATTTTTTTTTTTTCACAACTTTAGTGTAATAAGCTAATTGCTCTGTATGTGAGAACTGATGAGTGGATAAGTAATTTAATTAGTACATGCGTTGTTCTATAGTGATTTACTATGAATGTTGCAAGTGTTGATGCTAAGGCTTGCTATCCTGCAGAGTACCATCCAGTGTGATCATTAGTAATCGCAAGCCTTAACAACAACTCTTTTTAAACATGCTTATATAAGTATGTATTTGACTAAGTATTTTGATACAGCCTTTAGGTCTCGAGATGTGTTGAAGGTGATAATGATATTATAAACATGGAAGATAATATACTGAAAATGTGTCAGTGATGGTCACTATGCTAACCTTTTAACCCTAGCCTGTGTCACTGTATATATAAAGATCAGCTCATTGTTAGTGATAAGCAGTTAGGAACTTCCAAGTTTCCGATAGTTATATGTGTGGTGTAGTGGCGGCGTGAAAAAGAAAAAAAATAAAGGGCTACTCTTTCTGCTAGGCATTGTTGTGTTTGCTAAAAAGCTCAATCATTCTGTTTTTTCTCTCCCCCCCCCTCTCTCTCTCTCTCGTTTTGTCTCTTCTACTTAATATTTACCAAACCCTCATTACTACTTCTACTACTGCTACTACTACCACTACCACTACTACTATCTACGCTGAGGAGTCGAGGTAGGAATGTCCAGCCTCAGTCCCCCTCGCCAGAAATCCTACTTTTTCTCTGATTTTGTTAGTGTCCTCTTGGAGTAGTGGCGCCGGTGGGGAGGTTTTATATTTTAATGGTGGCATCATCAGAAAGTGTTGACTTTTTTTAATCATGTCGAACATGTTATCACTTCGTTTCTTCATGCGTTTCGAAGTTTCATTTAAAAGTTTTCTTAAATTTTTTTATTAGATATTATTTTTATTGTTTTCTATCCAGCTGAGAGAACAATTTTCGATTTCTTTATTTATTTTTGTTTATTTATTATTTCATTTCGCGAAAGTGGCTTCTCTTTTTTATGAAGATTTAAAAAGATGACCTTTGCAATTGAGAAACGAAGTCCGGTTATATGTTCTCCCTCGCTCGTGACTGAGGAATCCCAAAGCCAGGAGAGGATTTTGCAGAAGACAGAGGCGACATGTGACTCTTGTCCATTCTGGGAAATCCCCACCGCAGGTTTTGGAATTTGTTTCATTCACGCTGTCTTGTATGTCCATGGTGATCACCATTTTGGCCTTGTCAACAATTCCCAGTGAAACAATTGCACAAGATGACTACAATGATCCTTTTGTTTTTTTCTTCATAAAGTCGATGTTTGAGTTTTCGTCAGAATGAGAGGATGGTGAATATTTAATGCTATAGTTAATCCATTTTTTTGTTTTATTTGATAAATCACATGGCTTTAAGGTAATCCTCAAGTTGCATGTCTCTCACTTCACAGAACTTGGATGTCACTTTGTGCATTCCTCAACGAACGGGAAGTGTACTTTATCCTGTTAATGTTCCCGTTTCAGATGCAACAGTTTTCGTGCACGGTGCCCATTCTACACACGAATGGCACCGGTACCCTAAAACTGTTGTAATCCACTAACCAAACGGGCCACACCCCGGCGCCACTCTCACTAGAGCACAGTGGTGTGGATTTGCACCTCGATAGCACGCAAAATTTGTTTTATTATTATTATTGTTATGTAGCTTAACCCTCGTCACTGCTGACTCTTGCTGTATCCATCACAGTTTGTATTTATTTAACTCTTTATGTATATATATACATATACATATGCAAAATGTATATATAGTGAGTGAAGCTTGGTGGCCGAAGCTGCCACCAGGGTAAGGAATGTGACCAGTGATGGCATGTAGCAAGAGGCGTGGTTGGACCGAGGGCGACGTGTGTGTGTCTGCATGAGTACCGGCACTGGCGTGTTGCTGCACCGTCTGCTCCACCAGTTGTCCTCTCACCTTGACCCAGTGTTTTTTTTTTTATGTCATGAATGTTGATTAAAAGATCTAAGTGTTTTATTTTATTGGTTTATGGTCCTTATTACATTCCTCTATTTAGTTTAGTCTGTCTATAAACCTTTAGCATTTTTTGTGTTATTTATTTTTTACGTTGTGAACGTTTTATATGTTTTACTAATAGTAGGGAAATCCGTTTTTTATTTCTTGTACGTTGTCAGTATCCATATAGGCTGGCTAATTTCCCGTCGTAAGCCCTTAGTAGACCAATGTTCCAAAGGTGCGGCTCTGGCTGGGGAAACTACAGCTCTTAGGGACTGTTTCGTGTGGCAGTAGGCGTCAGTAGAGAGTGAACAAGTGAACACTTCCTCGACAACCAAGATAAATGTTCCTTAGAATTGTTGTATTATCACCCAGTGACCTAACATGAACATACCTCGCTCGTGTAAAACTGATAACATTTAAGACACTTGTGGTTGTTAATTGTCGCTTTTTGAAAGTCTAGAAAATCCCTCATATGAAGAGGAGCTACTGCCACCACTCTCAGTGTGAAAAAATACCGTTGTTTTCATGGTAGATGCAATCAGTGTCCTTTTTTTAGTCGTAGCCCTATTAGTATTTTTCCCTTAGAGAAAATCCTTATTTTTGGCCGGCATGATTTTTTTGGGTAGAAAACAATAGCTCTGACTGCCTTAGGTCTGTTAATCTACATTGCAACCACAGTAACCTCCTTTCCAACACACCCCAACCCGTATCCAGATTGACTCACAAAAAATGGATACTTTTGGGACTGGGTGTGAAGGTATAGTGGATGTATGTTTTTACATTTCGAAGAGATCGCTCTTAGTTCTCCCTATGAGAGCTGTATGTTCCCCCCACCCACGAGCCCCCACCCCCACCATCTAGACCACCTCGGCTCGCTCTGTCCTAGTTATTTCGTGTGCAGTGGTTCATTCCCTTGACCTGTTCATCCCGCGCTGGTCACCACTTGGCATGGGCAAAACCATTGACCTGCCCTCTGCTAGTTACCAGTTGCCCAACTTATCACTTTAATGCTGAGTGTAATTAAGAAATTGTACAAATTGTTTGGAAATACAAGATATTCATAAGATGAGCCTTTCATTTATCACTTCAAGGACGTTTAGAGCAAGCCTTAATGATTATCGACTTGTAAAATTTGCTTTTTACAAATCATATGTTGAAATTTGGTCCAGGATCATCAAGGCTCGTTGTGAAACATTCTGTGTGTGGCTTTATAAAGAGTGAAACTATTTACCTTTAGAATGCTGTATGCTGTATACCCCATTAGAGAGAAAACCCTTCTGACCATATCCTCAGTCGTCCAATAGTTTAGCCGAAGAAAAGCTAAAATCAGTCTCTACTTTTTTACTTCTAGTAGTAGCATACTGGTTACACATTCCTTAGCGCATAGTCTTTTGGTCTTCATACACACACAAATGCTGATTTTTCAAAGCCTAACAAATGCGTAGTGACCCCTCCACCCCCGTACATTGTCACTGTTTGTGTACACCAATCGCTCTGCCTCGCCCTAATCCTTTTTCCAACCTCACCTCTGTGCCTTGAATGCTGCTACCGAACACTCCAGCACTTCGGCATCACCTTAACCCAGACCCTCACCTCTTCCCGCCACTTTTTCGTACTAGATCTCCAACCTCCCGTTATAATACGCGCTTCACTAACCCATGGTGTCCGCCAACCTTGCCTCCACCATCACCACCACTACCTCTCCACCCCATCCAAGCCTCCGCCATGCTATCCTAATCCACAACCCTGATACTTTTCACTATATACTTGATAGTCACTGTGTTTTGTCCCAGTTTTCCTTCCCCGACCGCCACCCTCGACCTTGCTCTTGCCGTTAAAGAGCGAACTAATTATACCTCTTCGATGAGTAGTAAGAAATAAGCCTGAAAGAAACGTATATGAATGATAGTGTGCAGGTATTATTTCCCTAACTTCAGGACTTGGATTGTCCCATCATCACCTAAACAGTTTCTAGACCATTTCTAATGACGTGTGTGCGTGTGTATATATACATTATATTTATATATATATATATATGAATATGGTCTCATTTTTAGACTAGTTTGCTTCGATAATTTTGATCTAACTTAAGTTTTACATAACTGTGCCTTTATAATATAATGTTAACACAATTGTTAATGGGATATGCAAGGCTTGCACACAGCCGCCGCTTGGGCAACTTGATCATTAACAGGTATCATTAGCTTTGCTCTCGCGACCTCTAGGTACCAGTCCCGTTAAACCTTTCCCGACCAAACCCCTTTTTTCTCTCTCCTCACTACGGATTTTTTCCCCTAAGGAAATCAGAGTGACCCAAACTTTGTTGTGGGACTGATGATTTTGGAAAACTTTGTCAATCAAGATTAATCTCAACTGTTCCACCCAATCTTTTATCTTTCCTGCAAGACTCTTCAGGTATTTCCGTCCCTCTCCACTCCGTCCTATCCTTGTCCTTTGCGATCCTACCCTAAAGTGTCCCTATCCCTGCCCTGTCCCTCTCCCCCTGACGTGACACCCGGCCCATCCCTCGACCTACGGTAGTTGGTGTTTTCTGGCTTGGGCCCCTAGGGAAGCCTAGCTAGGGTTCCAGCCACCTGTCTACTCTCGCCAATGTCAGCCAGTACCACTGTCTACCGTACCCGTACTTCTGCCTACCAACCCAACAGTGCAGCGACACGTAGTGTAAGTGTGGGCCAGGATAAACGGATTTCCCTACAACAGCGTCATCTTGTTAAGCCTTGAGCACCTCGACTATCGTAGTGGCTGTTAATGTTCACTACTCGTTCTCTCTTTTTCTCTTTCTCTCGTTTCAGTGCTCTGTCTATCCTCTCTCTTTTACCAAACGGGCAGGAGGGCTCTCCCACATATTTGTTAACATTTAATAATTTACCTGTAAGGAATACTTTTAGAGACAGACAAATGTTAAAGGTACATAAACACTCGCTTCACGCTTTCACAGTGTGTAGTGAAAATAGGATAGTCACCGTAGAAACACCACACTAGTTTTATCATAGAAAACTGTTCGTCCAATGACATGCAACATGGTAAGGGTGAAAAATATAGCTTAATATGGTGATGGGAAGTAGTTTGTGGTTTGCTATACAAAGGCCAGCAATAAAATGCCCCAGCCTCTGCTTCATGTATATATTAATACGTTTGATATATTCCAGAAGCCCTGCTTTTTTGCTACAATTCTGCATAGATTTTCATCGAGGCAGTTTTTATAGCAACTGTATATCCATGAACATATACCAAACGATAATATTTGTATGCATTGATGTTGCTGGTTATGTTGCATGTCTTGGGTATGCAGTGAAAACAAGACGACCGCCTCTTGAAACCCCATTACTTGTCAGGGAAATACACATTACTCTCATTAAAATGACGAATTATAACGTCGGGGGTTTCACGTACTGGCGGAGTCGAGACGGTGAACAGTTGTTGATAAACTCGTAAACCTTCAGGCAACGATGAGGCCGAGGCATCAACAGCCAGTCCGGGAGTGGGACTCATCGCGGGCATTGTCGTCATCGCTGTACTCGTCATCGTTGTCATTGCTGACTTGACATGTTACTGTACCAATAATGCTGGTTTGACTGCGGCTGTCCTGGGTAAGCGAGGTGTCAAGGATAAAGACAAAGAAGCCATGCTCGAGGACGGAAAGAATGCCAGGTTAGTTACCCCTACAAAGCCTCACGTTCGTTTTCTCAGGCTTCCCATTTTCTATGATAAGCTGAGTAGATTTTTTTAAATGTAGAATTAGGCGCCTATTTATCTACATTTCTAACTTACTGTATTTCCTGTTGACACTTTAAGAAGTCACCTGTAATCCTGTCCTGTTTTTTTCTTCGATGAGAGTAATTTACAGCTTGGTAATTCTGTATGGTTAATCCGTGCATCCGTTGGGGTATAATATAGCCTTGTAATGTATTGTCTATCGTAGGTGTTATATCTTTCCTTCTTCCATTGTGCTAGTGCTGATACCCTCCATGAGGAATCGAGGGAGGAAGGGAAAACCATCGATGAGAAACCTGTTCCTGAGAAGGAAGTCCCCAAAACCCCCGAGAAAAAAGTTGAAATTATAACTGAGAAACCAACGTAAGATTAGTTCATGTTTGCTAACTTCTTTTTGCATCTAGAAGAATCGTGCGCCTTTCAGTTTATACATATATATATTTATTTCTTCGGATATTTGTATGTGCATGTCTGTTGTTAATGCAGAAATCGTATTAAAAATGAACCGTTTGCGAATGACGATTTTATTTTGAATGCAATGATTTCTAACAAATTAAACAGTTTGAATGCTTAGTAAATTTCCCTTCTGCAACATCGCGTTTACTAGCAGTGAAAGGCGGCTACAGTTTAAGTTACGGCCTTTTATTAAGATGAATAATTTAATGTCCTCGTCTGTCAGGCTGTATTTTATATTTTTTTACAGAAGAAATTTTATATTCGATATCAGAGTAGTTATGCATTGGAGTTTAATGTTGTTTTAGTTAGCTTTGCTTGTTTTCGTAAGTGTCGCATATAATGCTACATCATTTCCCTGTCGCGCGAGCAGACGAGGCTAACACGTAATATCAACATACACACACGTAATACACACACACACACACACACAAACGGGGCGCGCGCGCGCACGCACGCACACACACACACACACACACACACACACACACACACACACACACACACACACACACACACACACACACACACACACACACACACACACACACACACACACACACACACAACACAAACCCCAGCTTGCAAACATACACAGTATATAACATGCAACATTACATAATTTAATGTCAGTTGTTATAATGTCAGTGTTGTTTTTATCATCTGCTTATTCATGTACAATTTTTGTTGACCTTTTGGATTGCTTCCTCATAAAATACATGTGATTTTAATTGTATTCATGTCTTCTGCTGTAATTAAGGATATATTTAATAGGAAAACCAAAAAACAGTGTTCCAGTTTATAAGATACTAGGGAAAAGTGAATTAAACTTTCATCTTAGTTCACACACATACAGACAGACAGACGGTGTACATTTTAACATAAATGAGCTAGATGGAAAGGTAATTTCTGAAGCTAATGTATATTTAAGATGTGTGTCTATATGTACTAATCCAGGATAATTTAGGAATTGGGTATATTTAGCTCATTTTTCATATATTTGCACACATACACACGCTTTCTTTGTATGTCCTCAGAAAACAACATACCAGGATGGTTAAGTGAGTGCAAGGAAAGACCGACGTGTACTGAATAGGGTGAAAAAAGTTCATGTGTTGAATGTGTTTTTGTGAATAATTTGTGCTGTTAGCCTGTTGATGCTAGGAGTGCTTACATACATGCACTTTCCATAGTTTTGTTTTCTTAATTTTACTAACATTTCCACAAACACCTAAGTCACCAAGGAGGTAAATTACGGGCATACTGGAACTCGCTTTGTATTAGTTTTTTTAAGAAGTTACTACTTTTATTAATAATAATATTGCTGATGATAATAATAATGATAGTAATGGAAATAAAAAAGTAACAGTAGTAAGTAAAAATTATGGAATGATGTAATGGCAATTAAAGAAATAACAGAATAAGTAAAAATTATGGAATGATGTAAACAAATGACTCCTTGGGGACTGCGTACTTGTTAAGCCACCCATGTGTAAATAAAATGAAAAGAAAACAAAACTACAATGGACAGTGTGTATATCTGGCACCAGTGATTTAGAGATGTTGAAAGGTAAAGATAAAGGCTAATTGAGTATAGGGACATACTTATACAGACTCCCCTAATGACAACTGACACATGATAGGTAACAGTTGGCTCGTATTATGAAAACGTAGTGATTTTTTTTCAGTAAGCATATCCAAAATGAATTCTAGCAGTCAGTCATACTTACGGTAGTTTCTTAGTGGTCACATGTCTGGCATTGTCCAAGAGGGTTTTAAAACTACTAGACACCATGACATGGAAAACTAATTTGTCCATGTCTGTGTCCATTGTTATTATGCTAACCTGGGGACTTTCTCTCTCCTCCCATCCTGCCTCTTCTATGTAGTGAGGAAAAACATGAAGGTAACGGACAAATGAAGCAACAGAAGGAAGAAGAGGCAAAGCAAGAGCAACAAGAAGCTGATGAGAAAGTTAAGGAGACAACCGAACCTACGGAAACAACCCCCATGATCCAAGGGTAACCATTCCCCCATAAAGAAATATTATTACTAAAAGAAAGGAAAAATAATCCTATCCTTTCAACTGTGTGATAGATTTTTTTTATAGATTTGTTTTTTCTTTATGCATGAAGTTTCTCATCACTTTTCTTGTCTTGCAGGCTTGCACCCTTCACCTCCTATCAGTCTTAATCAGTTTCTCTAGAACTGTCAGCAATATTTTATTGTGCTATATGCAGTTGGTATCTTTCTAAATCCCCCAAAAATAGATAATCTGAGATTTTCAAATCCTTTACTTCAAATATCAAAGTGCACTATTCCATATATCAAAATTTGCATACTAACATATTGCATGTTACTTATTTTGCTTTACTTATTAACAACAATTCTTGCATGCCAGTGAATGTGAATTGTCTATTGATGCTTGAATTTAAAAGTTTTTAGAATCTTAATTTATTGTGATGTTAATATGAACATCATTATGATATTTGTTTGGTGATGACCGTGGTATGTGTAAGTGCTAAGAAATTTGTAAGCTTTGACTATGATGATTACCACATGCTGGATGATGATTATAATAATAAGCATATGTTTTATACTTATGATATGTCTTAATACTATAATACATGTTTTGTGTGGGTTTTTCATGTGTTGTATATTAATTTTTATTTTGTGAAATGTCCTGCTACCTAGTCTGTGTGAACTAATGTATTTAAATGTATTTCCTGTCAGGTTCCTTTGTGGTGAATTGTATTGGAAAAGGTTTTATTGTATTCTATATAAATAGTAATTTAGTGAAAAACTTTATATTGTGAAAATTACAGTTTTATTCATATTTGCTTCAGATATTATATGTGGGTCTATTGAAATGATAGAAATCTAGTGTGTCTTTCTCCCAACTTCTTTTTCTTCTGATAATGTCACTTTTATCTGGTGTTAAACTTTCTATTTTATGGAAGCATAACTTTGGCAGTTCCAAGTAAAATCAAGTGAGTAAATCTGTTTGTGTTTTGCATATAGATGATATGTAACATCAGTAGCTAATTCCACCAGAAATTTAAATTAGAAAGCATTTTATTTCTTGTAACTGCAAAAGTATACACATTAAAAGTAGAGTACGAGTTGGAAGTTCCTTATCATCTAGCTATAAGAACATTAGCAATATCCCATGCTGTCTTTCTTTCTTATTGTTTTTTTTTTAATGATACTAGTATTATTGCTGTTTAAGAAAACTTTGTGAACAAATAAAGACCTTTCACTACCTTGAATGGTTACAGACATCTTGTTTGCAGTGCTAGTGAAATTTTAAAGAGATGTTCTGCAAGAACTGAGCCCTATCTTCATTTAATTTCAACTTAGTTGTTGAAGGAACTTTTGACTGTAACTGTACATTATATGTATCTTGGTATTATACCAATTGCTGTCATTGGATTCTTTAGTATGTTACAGAATCTTTGCTGCAATAATCCTGTAAACCCTGTTATTAGTTCTCTATCAGGATATTGGGAAGCATTTCAGATTAGGCTCATGTTTGGCATAGAGTAGATGTCATTTTGCTTCTTTGATTGAAATTGAAATAATGCTTGTGTACTTAGAATGTTATAGGTAGCCAATAGTCTTATTAACTGATGCAGAAATCTTTAATATCCATTATATAATTATCAATGTGCAAGTTTCATCATTGCACATGTGAAAAACTTGATTTTAGAGGTTTAGATACATGATATTTGACCTTGAATGTTATATTCAAACTTTTTTTTGTGTGTGTGAATAAGTAGTAACTCATAATTATTGTATTTTTTTCTTAGACTTCATTTAATACATCTTCTGTATCATATAGTCAAAAACTGAATTTCTTTTCATGCTAAAGTTACTTTTGGTTCTTCTTTCCATTTCTCAAGTAATTTCTCCATATAGGAATTAGAGAGGATAGCATCAGCTGAACTTCATTTCCACTATTTGCCAAATTTTCAGAAGAGGCTCTAACAGAAAATCCAAAGTACAAGTGAGTGAAGTGGATGTCAAGACACTTAATGCACAAGATCAAAGACAACGAAGGCAACAAACATACAGCCAACATAATCCAGTTCCAATTAACATGCAATTCATGGGCCAAAGTGGGGAATATGAGAGAAGTCAAAATGTCCGTGCCAGACAGCCTCAGATTGTGAAAGCCATAATGAAAAACAATAGCCAGAACCAGAGTGCCTATGGACCGAGTGGTCGGCCATGCAGTATGGCAATGGCACTTGAGAATCCAGTCTTCAGAACAGGTAGCTCAATGAAGAGTTCCAGTAGCACTCCAATTCTTGATCATGAGACTTCCAGTGACTCTATTTATGATGTTCCTTTCCTGGCACAACATGCACGTCCTCCAATTCATTCTCCAGAAACCCCTAAACCAAGACCTCCATTGCCAGCAAGGAATCCAGATACACGGCTGACTTTAGGGGGACAGTCTCAAAGTCATGACAGACTTCTTAATCATGTACAAGAATCCTCTACAGATACATTTTATGAAGACCATCCCTCCTATTATGGAGGACCAGGCACTTCATACAACATGTTAGCAAGCAGAGAGGCACTAAATCAGGCACCAAGACCTCCCTACAACATATCAGCAAGCAGAGAGGCACTAAATCAGGCACCAAGACCTCCCTACAACATGTCAGCAAGCAGAGAGGCACTAAATCAGGCACCAAGACCTCCCTACAACATGTCAGCAAGCAGAGAGGCACTGAACCAGGCACCAAGACCTCCTTACAACATGTCAGCAAGCAGAGAGGCACTGAACCAGGCACCAAGACCTTCCGACATGTCATTGAGAAATGGGACAGGAAGTCCAATGCTGTCAAGTAATTCTAGCCATTCTGGTATATATGAGACAATAAGTAGTCCTAGGAGATCTCCAAGTCAGAGTTCACTAAGTACTCTCTATCAACCAGTTCAGAATCCTCATTATGATGCAAAACCCAAAACTGCATTTGAAATTGCACCCTATGATGATCCAGTGTCACCAAGTTCAGCAAGGAGACCTGTTGCTGGTAGAGAAGTTCAACCAAAACCCATGCCCAGGTTACCAGGACAACCATCAGGCCACACCTTCAGCCCTAATGCTTCAGCACCACCAAATGTCCAACCACCTATCCGGCCCTCAGTACCACCACCAGCCCCACCACCTTCCACTGAAAATAAAGAGGACAAGAAACCTCTAAAAACGGTTACAACTCTACTCTTTCGTGAACGTCCTCAGCAGCAGAACCATAGTCAGAGCATGGATAATCTCGATGCTGCGTATTATCCCTCCCAACAAGACAGCCAGAGTTCGACAACATACAGTCCACAGTCAATTGACATCTGCAAGATCTCTTGGCAGCTTGTTAAGCACAGATTCCAGCCAACGGTCATACAAACAACCAACTATCATCTAAATGCTTGCATGCTAATGGGGTAGAGTTAGAATGGCTTCTATTTTAGGTTGGTACTTACAACAAAATTTCTTGGTGGTTTGTAATTTATTTTTTTGTTTGTTTTGTTTTTTATTTCAAAAATCACATTTTTTACCTCCGAATTTTAAATCCAGTAAATTTTTTTAGGAATGATGCTTTAATAATTTCTTCCATTTCAAATTTAATGTAAAATCAGTTTGCATGAAATTTAAACCACAGTTTTGAAATCTCAACTTTTTGCTGATATTTATGCCACTGTTGTATTTCCACAGTGAAAAGGATGACAAAGAAGAGATCCTGAAGGAGGAGCAAAAGGAGGAAGAGGAGAAGCTGAAGAAAAGCGAGTCCAAGAGTAGTGTAACAAAGGATTCCCCAGTGTAGACCTTTGTCTTCTGCTAGTCTTCATATTTACACTTAAATAGACAGGCTAGAAGATTTGTAAAACTTTGAGGAGTGAGTGAGTAATACTTCTACTACATGTAATAAAGGACTTTAGCTGCAACAAGGAAAAGAAAACTAAACAAGAGAATGAGAAAAGGTTTTTCAAGAATAATTGCAATGGGTTGAAATAAAGTTTGCCAAAGAAAGTGAACGATGAGTAGACAAAGAGGCTAGGATTAATTCATCACTAGAAATATATTAGCAGCGTGTGAACTCTTATTCTCTGGTTTTCAGGTACCATGAACTATTTTGAGAGTAGAATAATGCGTAGTAACAAAATGACTTCTTATTGACGTCCTTTTTGTGACTGCATATGGTAAATTTAGAGAAATAATGTTTAGAATGAGGGTCAGTAGTAAATGTGAATGCCTGTTATAATCCAGCATTACTTGTGTGCAAGAAACTTCATGTTCATTTATGTACTGATGGAAGAGTTATGTGATTCTCATATTGTGAAAGCATCAGCAAAATATAGTCATATATTTTAGACTCCTCCCTTTTTATGAATATATAGTTCATCAAATGGTCATGGAAAAGAGTCAGGCAGTATTTTTTGTTTTACACTGCAAGGTAAAAAAATATATATATAATGACTTTAAATGTGTGCATGGAAGACTTTGCCATCTTTGCTGTGCTGATCATAGCCTTATCATGTAAAGGATAATACTTTAATGTTCACAAATTATTCGCAATCTTTGGATTTGATGTCTGGGACAAGTTATTCCTGTGGATACTGTGCACTTGGTATTGCCTCTATGTATGTAATTATATTTTGGTTCTTTTTATACCTCAAGGAAAAAGGAATAAAAATTAGGCAATCCAATGGCTTGCAGCTAACACAACATTGCATCGTCTCCAGGAAAACTTTCAACTAGGCCTAGTCATTATAGCATAGCCAATTACGAAACTGAGACGTGTGATGCCCATTTCAAAGTACTGTAATTCATCTCAGTTGCTAAGTGAATTTGATATATGGACATTTTGCTAATAATTTTTACATATTGTTCTTGGCTAAATATCAACACTACCCAGAATTAAAGAAATTTTTTTGTTTTCTTACATTAGAAAATGTATTGCATATGATTGGGTGCAATGTAGAGTCTACAAAATGGCTTATGGTTAATATTTTGAGATTTATAATGGACCAAATTGTAATTTCTAGATAATTAAAATCAGTGCACTTTAGTATATAATTGATATTTTCAATTCTTAATTACCAGTGACTGTACAAACATTTTAATTATTTGCTCTCTAAGATTGACGGAGCTTATGAAGAGTTTCTTTGAAGTTTTTTTCATGGTTGTGTCATATCAACCTGGGCAAATGCCTTAACTAGATAAGTATAAACTGAATTCTTACACAGTAGTTCTGTATTTTAATGATAATAGGATGATATTTGCCCAGGTGATATGACAACATATACATACTGGGTCAATGGTCTGAACACTCAACTCTAAATTGTGATTGGATGCCCAGTCATGACCCTTGACTATGGTTGTTCTAAGAGTCGGTATGTTGTCATTACTGCACCCATGCTTGGGATCGTGACTGTCATCTCGTCACACCTTTTCCATAACTGTGTCTTAGAGTTCAAGTTGCATCAAATGTGACAAGGCTCTTGTGACAGAGGAGTATTGCAAATTCTGAAATGACACTTTGGTGAAAGAAATGTCTTATTTATTGAAATCTACTATATAGCACCCTTTGGATATTACTTTCTATACTGGCTGTATTCCTAATTCTGCAAATACCATTCATAATTTTTAAATATTTTATAAATAATATAAGCCTTACACAGGTTTCGAAAGTAATTTCATTCCAAATATATTCCTAGTTATTTACTGTAAAGCCAGCAACCAGTAACTTAATCAGTAATATAACATTCAAGTACTTACCTCTGCTCAAGTGCCATTTAAGAATTTGACTGCTGTATGGCTCACCATTTTTGCATAAGACAGCACGTGGTTGATATCATATGGGCGGGCACACTACCCATGATAGTATTGGATATTTTTTTTTTTTTTTTCTTATTCTTATCCACAGACACTGCTTTCTGCTTGAAAAAAGTTGTAAATATATTAATGTAAACATTTTAACATCAATTGCTATGTGAGAGTTTTGGCTGTGCTTGAGGATTATAATGTGTGTAGCATTTAATGGAGAGAGTGATCTTCTGTATCAAAAGCAGAGCTCTCACTTACCACTAGAGAAAAAACAACTACATAGACTTTGTCTATCTCATCTGTTTTGTTATCCACAATCTGTATAACATTCCTTACTACGAACTTGTTTTACATATTTAGAAAACAAAAAAAAGTAGACAACCCCCTTTTCTTTTCATGTACAATGAATGATGAGAGCATTTATATAAACCTATTGTAGCTGTGTCTGCCCCTACCCGTGTGTTAATATAAGGTCAGCTTTTTTATTGTGATTACGTATGACTAAGCTTGTCTGTACTCCAGTGTGGTAAAAATAAAATGTCTGCTATTAAATACTTTCATCATTAACACCTTTTATTTTAATGCTGAAAAGGAAATATAAGTATTTTATTTTGTAAGTACTTCATCTCATTTGCATTTGAAAACTTCACTGTATTATTTTACATATAGCAAAAAATAATCCTTTTGTAATGTATGTTTTGTTTGCAGTTATATGAACAGAAAATGATCATTTTCCTTATCTGAATTTAGAAATCAAAGTATTGTTCAAAATGCTGTAATGTCAGTCATGTTTTTGTTAAATATTAATTTGTTAAAACAGTGGCGATCTGATACTACTGTAAAAAAAAAAAAAAAAAAGAGGATTGCTATATAGTATTAAATGATCTTGATGAAAACAGTGTTGTTGATGGTAATTCTGATCCCTTGCCACCAGTAACCCCGGCCATTCCTTGCACACAAGATAATTTAGAAGCAAAATGAAACAGACAGCATGGTACACCAAGAATATCCACTGTAACAAATGGAATAAAAATTAAATTAATTAATTAATTATTATAGATGAGCATGAGTCGATGCGATGAAACTCATAGTTGACATAAAAACGTAGGAGGTAATTTCATTAATTGCAAAAACACAATAATAGAAAAACCCTGTAAGAGCATAAGTGATAATCTTGAAGATTATATAAAATGTGCCGCAGGCTGCAGATAGAAGTGTAGCACGTCACGTGTTTGACACTCCTACTCTAAATGTTCCAACCCCATCTTTCTCCTGCATTCTCTCCTGCACCTACCTCTTCCTCTGTTCCTCAGATGTCTATCCCCTCTTATACCCCACATAAGAAAGCTATTTCTCAGAGCTTATCACAAACCCTAAATGGGCAATGATGACAGTGATTCCTAATAGAGTCTTTACCACACCAAACAAAAGTTTAAGTTCAGATTATAGCCAAGGAAAACAAGTCTACAGGCTCCACAGCCTTCTGAATACCTCAACGACTCATTTGTTTTCCAATTAGTAGAGGAATGTGGATGGTTAATGGTTAATGGTTAAAAGCAAGATAAATGTGCTAGACATCTAAGGTCATGTAGCACTATAGTTAATGTTAGGGAAGGGTGGTTGAGTTAGTGATTAGTTGTCTAAGCTGGGCAAAGGAATTGGTAAGTGAAAGGGTTAGAGTCGGGTGTGGTAAGGAGTTAGATTAGATGGAGGGTATGTATGAGGAAAGAGAATAGGTTGTTGAAACAGAAAGTGTGGGATTCTGTAAGGATGTCTGATAGGTTGGGAGGTCGGTGAAGGGAGGATAGGTGGGGGAAAGCAGAGGTAAGTATGGACGAGACATAAAGGGAATGTGGGGAAGAGACAATGATAATTGGGGATTGGTATTGGAGGATGTGTAAGAAAGGTCTCTTGAAGGCAAAGGATATGACAAAGGTCAGGTCTGTGAGAGCGGAAACCGCGAATATCCAATGAAGGATAGTTATACTTTAGTGATATAGATTGTAGTACGTTTTGGAGATTTTGAGGGGGAAGCAGCTAGAGGGTGGGATAAGGACCAAGAGGTCTGATATGGGAGAGGTGTGGAAGTTGGTGTTCTACTAGGAGGGGTAAGGGGATATTGTGACATAAGGGATTCACGTGTGTAAGGGATAGAGGGGATGGTGGGAGGGTTACATAAGGATTCACGTGTGTATCCAGGAGGGAAATGGAAGGGATAGAGGGGATGGTGGGAGGGTTAATGTAGGCGAGGTTGGGGTCGGGGGGATGGGCTGTGTTGGGAGGGGTTAGGAGGATAGGGTGTAGGGGGGATATCGTTAGGAGGAGGATGGATATCAGCAGTTACTTGCAGTGTGAAAGGAGCAGGAGTTGTAAGATTTGGAGGTTGAGTGTCAGTTTTCATTAAGTAATCTTGAATATTTTCAATAGTTTCTTCTGAGGAGTTGGTTGGGGAGTTTTGGGGGATAAAGGATTTCTTGTGAGGGGGGGAAGAGAGGATTGGTGTCTCAAGCGTAGGGGCAAAGGAAGGTGGAGGTGATTGTGTGGTAGGGGAAGAGGGGTGGAACGTTTGTTCTGTCTGTTACGGGTAGTGCGAGGAGGGAGAGGGGAAGGTGTTGGGGTTGTAGCGGTGATTGGAGTATCTGTAGTAGAGATTGGAGTGTCTGGGTTTAGGATGGAAAAGAGTTTGACTGGGGAAGGTAGGAGGTAGAAGAGGGGGAGTTAGATGTAGGGTGGGTGGGTTTAGGAGAATTGGTAGAATGAGCAGTATTACTGGAGTAAGGAGTAAGAGAGAAACCACGTCGACGTGCTTCCTGTCTGGCTTCACGTAATGTGAGTCCAAGTTTGAATCTGAGAGTTGCTACCTCAGACTCAAACTTGTAGGTGGGACAGCCCCTATAAAATACATTATGGGGGCCGCCACAGTTGGCACATGTGCGTGATTGTGCAGAGCAGTTAGATCGGGTATGGCCAGGTTGGGCACATAGTGGGCATCTGGCTGTGGAACGGCAATGTTTGGCTGGATGTCCTAGACGCCAACAATTTTGGCACTGACGTGGAGGAGGTTGGTATGGACGAACAGGGAGGGATTCTCCTCCTATGTAGACGTTAAAGGGAAGGTCATGTCTACGGAAGGAATTTTGGCTATGTTAGTGGGTTTCTTTCGATGACCTCTGGGGGGAATGGAGTAACATTGTACTGATGTTGCATCATAGTCTGTGAGACAGGCAAGTAGGTCTCCTCCACAATCTGACCAATCTTTGTCATAGATTGGGCAATTTGCTGGGGAGATTGAAACTGTTTCAGTGCAAGTATTGAGGGTTGGATGAGGTTCTGCAAGGATGGGGTTACCATATAGGTCAGTTAGTTTTGTTAATGCTATAGCTTGGTTTTCGGATGTTACTGTGACAAGACGGGAGCGGTCGGGTCGGTTACGGAAAGAGACTTTACCTACTTGTTTTTGGAGATATTGTTGGAAGAGGAGGGTGTTGTCAGAGTAGGGAGCTGTGGGAGGGATCACGAAAAATCGATCCCATTTGGCTGCGCTAAAGAGAGTATTCAAGATTGTTGTAGAGAGAGGGGTAGTAGAAGGGCGGGGGCATGACGAAGATGGAGTAGTGTTGAGGGAGGTAGTGTTATGGAGAGGTGGGCAATAAGGCTGTAAGGTATTAATAAGGGAGGATGGGATGGTTGATTGTTGGCTACGTTGAGCTGCTGGGAGAGTGGAAATGTTCCTTAAGGGTTGATTGTTGGCTACTGTACTAGTAGGCATTGATGAGGGGGTAGTTATTGCAGTGTTCGGAGCCGTGGTCAAAGGAGAGCCTGGAGTCAGGGAATCGGGTGGGTTTACATCGTTGGGGCTATTTGATAAAGGGGCAAGCCTCATTGCCCCTAATAGTGGGGATAAGTTTTCATTACTGGCCATGGTAAGCCCGGATTATGTTGGGGATAAAAACGGTCCACCCCTCAGTGTCCCCTTGAGGGGTAAGGGCTAGATAACTAAATCAGGGGAATACCGTGCCCATGGCTCCATCAGGCCGTTCAGGACTGGCACAGTCAGCCTTTCATCCTTTCAGCACGGCTCTCACACCTTAGGAGGTGGATAGCAGAAGGGTTTGGTGAAGGGACAGAAACGAAAAGTGGGAAGGAAAATAAAGACCATGCAAAATTAGTTGAGTCGAGGGCTGAGTCCCAAGGTTGGGGAGTTCCCCATCATTGGGTCCCAGTCTCCGCCTCCTAAGCCCCCCCCACGACAACAACGGGCAAGGGATTGGGGGGGTGCAGCAGAGATTGGAGTGTCTGGATTTAGGACGGCAAAAGAATTTGACTGGGAGAGGTAGGGGGAAGAAGTGGGGAAGTAAGATGGAGGAGGGATAGGTATAGGAGAGGGTATAAGCTCATTTTGGGAGGGAGGGGGAGGGGCAGAGCGAGCGACATTACTGGAGTAGGGAGTGAGGGAAAAACCTCGTCGACGGTCTCATTAGGCTGGGCTAGAGTATTTAAGGGATTTGTAGAGATAGTGGTAGAAGGATGGAGACATGTGGAAGAGGGAGTAGTGTTGAGAGGTAGTATTACAGAGGTGGACAATAAGGCTGTAAAGCAGTAATAAGGGAGGATGGGGTGGTTGATGCTGAAGGTTGTGGAGGTAAATGGGTGGAGACAGGATTGAAATGAAAAAGCGGGAGAGGAAATTAACCATGCAAAATTAGTCCAGTCGAGGGCTAAGGCCCAAGGGAGGGGAGCTCCCCAATAGTGGGTCCCAGCACACTTCTAAGTACCAAGGATCAGATGCAATATGTACAGACGTTTCGAAATCTGAAAATGGTGTGGACTTTGCAGCAGTGAGCAGAAGGAAGACTGCATTTGGTAGTCTTTCTCTAGCAGTCTCGATCTTCACTGCAGCGTTACATGCCATCCTTGCAGCAGTTAAGATGAATAGAGATCTTACAAACCATTCCATTGTAATATATTGTGACTCGTAGTGCCTTGCAAGCAATCAAGAGCTTAAACTCATCACATCCAGTAGTGAGGGAGGTTCAAGATTGGTTTGCACTAATGTCAACACGTAAAAAGATAACTATGTTGGGTGCCAGCACATGTTGGTATCAGTGGGAATGAGAGAGCTGATCGGAAGGCCAAGGCAGCTGCCGCTCAGCTCTGCGATGCTCGTTTTCCTCTCCTACACTCTGACCTGAAACCCAGCATCAGGAGTTGGCTTCACGATAAATGGAAGGAACAATGGAGGCATAACTTTAGAAACAAACTGCGAGAGATTAGAGATGACCTTGGCAGTTGGGCAACTAGCATCCATCCCAACCGAAAAGTAGTTGTATTAACGAGAATAAGAATTGGGCACACAAGACTGACTCATGGGCCGATGACGGCTAAAAGTGAAGCACTTTGTGAGGGATGCCAAGAGCCATTAGCGGTCGCACATGTAGTGGGAAAATGGCAACATTCTCAGACCAAAGACATGTGTACTTGTCTCCTCTATATACACCGAAAAATGTATTGGGAGAGGAGTGTGACAGAGGGTTTTATTGGTTTCCTTAGGGAGACCAATATTTTCAATAAAATTTAATTATGCATGTTTATGCAATAATTTTATACACAGAACATATTTATGCTTTGATTTTTAATATATTTATTGTTATTTGTAAGATGTTTATTGATAGATTTTTATAGTCTTCAATATTTTAACATTTTTATCTAACAAGGTATTCGCAGCTAATGACCTTAGCTGTTGACGTGGCAGATAATTTGAAATAATCAACCCTCAGTCCTAAGCCCCCCCCCCCTAGAACAACAGGCAAGGGATTGGGGGGGGGGGGATTACCTTTATGTAGAAAATATTCAGTAGTACTAGGAGACCAAGCCATTTGAACTATATCATGTCGGCTTCTTACCATCTACTTTATATCCCCTGTACCCTGCGCTCTTTAATTACCGGTATTCAAGTCAGACAGTAGCTTCTTGCAAATATCAGTAGTTTGTTATAAATACAGTAACAGTCATTCTTACCTACATTATCATGGAAATATTGCACCCGCAAACAAAGATGAAATATCACGGATACATGATACGTATTTCCCTGGTACCTTTTATGCCATCCCCTGCTATCAGGGCCAAGATTATCGATAATGGGAGG
>NC_051399.1:9778749-9783749 GCF_015228065.2 Penaeus monodon | reverse complement strand
CGAGAAAGAGAGAGGGAGCGAGAGAGAGAGAGAGAGGTAGCGAGAGAGAGGGAGAGAGGGAGCGAGAGAGAGAGAGAGAGAGAGAGAGAGAGAGAGAGAGAGAGAGAGAGAGAGAGAGAGAGAGAGAGAGAGAGAGAGAGAGAGAAGAGGAGGGCGCGAGAGGGAGAGATTTTCCAATTTCATGAACACTGCCTCTAAACTCATGAGCGCTTTGTTCTCTAATCATGTGAACATTTTCTCTTTAATTTCATTGAACATGGTTCTAATCCTGTTTCCAGTCCCATGAACACACAAATGAACATGAACGTAAATAGTCTCTCATGAACATTCAGTGTCTCAAACCTCAAGAAGGGGCTTATCTAGTGAACGCCTGACTATAACCTCATGAACTGCCTAGCTCTTATCTCTTGAACATTTTCTAATTTCATAAACAGTTTCCAGTCACATAGACACTATAATCTCATAAATACTTTCTCTAATCTCATGAATACTTTAAAAAATCTCGTGCACAGTCTGCCTCTTGTCTCATGAAAACTTCCCATAACAATAGTTTTCGAGGCAATTATTCAAAATGGTGATTATCATTCTACTCCTGGTTTCGGATTTATCATCTATACAAGCTTTATTTTTGTGCGCCATTGTCTTGTGTTAATTTTTTTTTCTTTGTTTCGTTTTTACTAGTAATGGCGACCACATACCTGAACTGAACACCGGCTGACTGATGAAAAGCATAAGACATGTTCATCTAAGACTTCTCCATGACAACGATCATAACGATGGCTGGTCACCAACGATAATTCGTAGGAGTATTCGCTTAACAATCCCGGGTAATAAAGACTTCAAGATACCACGTTGTTCAACAGATTAAAGGGCCAAGAGACCGTGCTGTTCAAGATATTAAAGGGTCAAGATACCACGTTGTTCAAGATATCAAAGAACCAAGAGACCACGTTGTTCCAGATATTAAACAGCCAAAATACCAAGAAATACAGAGGTATCGTCGAAATCACTGGCCACAGGGTGTATCTAAGACTAAAAAACAGCAAAAAAATAATTGAAAATTTTCCCAGATTTTGGATGAATAGGTGGAACAAGACCAATAATAATGCCTTCTTTTTTGTCGATATCGACCTAGTGCTTGCAAAACAGGTGTGATATACGGAGATTTAAGAGCAAAACATCACCTTTTTTGCTTTACGTGTGTGTGTGTGTGTGTGTGTGTGTGTGTGTGTGTGTGTGTGTGTTGTGTGTGTGTGTGTGTGTGTGTATGTGTGTGTGTGTTGTGTGTATGTGTGTGTGTGTGGTTCGTGCGTGCGCGTGTGTGCGCGTGCGTGTGTGCGTATGCATGTATATTTGCGGATGTGTGTCTGTGTACGTGTGCGTGTTATATCCACATTCTCGTGCGGATGAACACGCGGAAACGTGCAAGGATACGGATTAGCGAAGGAACAGAAGGTAGAGAAGGCTGATTAGACATCATTTGTCCTTAAAAAAAATGTTCCACCTTTTTAAGATAATTATTAGTTCATGTTTGTCTTTCTTTAGACATACTAATTGTTATGGAGATTATATATCCTCGTGATAAAATATATAGATCAACATCCATTTTTTCGTTTGATTGTTACAGACCTTACAATGTTTTAAATACAGCACCAGTAATAAAAGTTTAAAAAATGTGCTATATATATTAACAATACTTATAATGTAAATAGTTGCCCAGTAATAACAACGGTAGTACTGATAACAAGGATGATGGTTTTAATGATAAATCAGTAGTGAAAAATATGAAATGATGATGACGACGACGATCACATTGATGATAATAGTAGTAATGATAATAGCAAAATTAATAATAAGAATCGTGTTGGTAATGGCGCGCGCGCGCGCACACACGCACACACACACACACACACACACACACACACACACACACACACACACACACACACACACACACACACACACACACACACACACACACACACACACACAGAGGTACAGAATGATTTTGAAGACATTCATCCCACCGAAGTCACTACCACGTCCCATGACTCGGACACATTAGAAATTCTTACCATGCTCCAGCGACCCTCATCAATGAACATGTATTTGATGTACTACTAAAAGGCACAGAAGCATTTTATGCACCCCTATAATAGCGTTTTTTATCAAGACACTATAAATCCCTATCTGAGACTACGTGAAATTATCTGGAAATTATCACGCCTGATTGGCTGGCCGGAGTGTATCACATTGTATCAAGGTAGAGGCATACAAATTTATACAAACTGAAAAGATGTTTCAAGAGGTTGCAATGGTGTGTGCATCAAGGGCAAACCTGTATCAGTGTATCAAAATGTTTAGGAAATGCTACCAAAAAGGCCTAAATAGTCCAAGGACCTAATGGACGCAAATATCTTTTCAAAACAAAACAATTACTTAAAACAAGGCTGTGACTTAAAAATCATAAGTGGTAGCCCAAAAGAGAAACCTTTTAACTCATCATACTTGCCTCTGAGCAACTTAGGTCTGTCATGCACCTACCGAAATTTGCACAAAGGATCGAGTGCTCCTTTTGCAGTTTCGGGACAATTCGAGATCGGTGGCTAATAATCCCTTGTTCGGACCCTCTCTGTCAGCCTTCTAAACGACCAGTTGTTCTGGAGAAACTTTCTTTGATCTTCTACAGTACAACTCATATGCTGATGGTAGATACTGGGCGTCGACCGTCTATGAAATGGTCATTCCAAGTTGCCGGTAATGATCATCGCTCAGGCACACGACAACACTCGTTCCTGAACAAGACCCTGTGACGACAAGGCTTCCTCTCACTGGTCACCTAATCATAGCTGCTAATTCCTTTTGACCGAAAGTCGTACACTAGTCTGCATTACTTTGCTGCGTTTCTTTTATATGGAGTTGGAGGTAACGCTATGCTTTTAGGAGTAAAGGGAGCTAGGATGAGTTCAAGAACACTATTACTTTGATAATTATAAATACTGGCAGTTTAGCCAAACAATATTACGCATTCAGTAGTTAATGAAACCAATGTATATTCAGTTTTGATGAAGTGTGTATATAATTTTCTTTTGGAAGGTTTCATAAGATATTTGGCTTATGTAGGAGGGATATGTTATTGTTTTATGTGGTAATATCCTTTATTTTGTTGACACTCTTATGTAATCTCCCCAAAGACTATTTGACAAGTAAAATTACTTCGCCGAGTGTGTGTGTGTGTGTGTGTGTGTGTGTGTGTGTGTGTGTGTGTGTGTGTGTGTGTGTGTGTGTGTGTGTGTGTGTGTGTGTGTGTGTGTGTGTTTATGTTGAAGAAGCATTTAGGAGAAATGTATTGATTGTTCTGCAATAGGCAATGGTTCTGGCTCTTCGTAGATACCATCTTAAGGACTGGGTTTTGGGGTTAAACACTTTTCACCATTTCTGAGTAAAATTTCTTTAACTAGAATTCCTTTTAGTTATCTGTCATATTCAACAGTAGATCATAGTTTATGTTTAAAAGGCATGGAAACATTGGAGTAAGGTAAAAAAAAAAAAAAAAAAAAAAAATATATCAGTGATTTATTACGTAACCAAGCCTGGAGTGGAGCCGTTGCCTGTAAAAAGCCCTCCACACCCTGTACAGACTTAGGCTAAGCTCACAACCTCCTTTCTATAAATGTAATAAACCCAGAAGCTAAGGTCTTTACTAATACCAATTTCTCATTTTGATAATTGTACTTACTTACTTTATATTTACTTCAACATTGTATGTGTAAATATGCATTTAATTAAGGGACATCATAAGACCACTCAAACAATCAGAAAGGGTTTATGCAATGTATATTGATCTTCATACACGTCTCATGCGATTTTCTTAATCATCCCCAGATAACTATGGCCATTATCGTATCAGAAATATTAATACATGCATACATATACAGATATGCATAGACATAAATCCATAAGCCGATTTTACCACGACACTAGAGAGGAAATTTCACACAAATAAGCCTACAGTTGCCATTCTTGAAGATTTGAAAATTGATGTTTGTTCAGCCTCCTTACTGCGCTTGATTCGTTCCTCGGTAGTGGTGCGGGGATGGAGAGCTCTGAGGGAAGACGTCGAGCTTCAGAACACTGTATATGATACCACACGTAGGTTTACTTCTATATCAATCTATCTGTCTGTCTAACTATCTCTCCGTCTATCTGTCTGTTTGATTGTCTGTCTCTCTGTTTGGCTGTTTGTGTATCTATCTCCATTGTGTGTGTGTGTGTGCGTGTGCGTGTGTGTATAATAATAATAATAATAATAATAATAATAATAATAATAATAATCGGTTTATTGATTTTCATGCAGTCAGAGGCTGTGTGTGTGTGTGTGTGTGTGTGTGTGTGTGTGTGTGTGTGTGTGTGTGTGTGTGTGTGTGTGTGTGTGTGTGTGTGTGTGTGTGTGTGTGAACGCACAAAAAACATTGCCATACATATAATACACACCACTTATTCTACAGCACAGTCAGGAGTGCCAGCATTGCAAATACAGGTTTCGTTATCAGCATTTATGAAGGACTCGCCATCCTTGTACTCTTCCCCGTCAATGACGCAGCAGTTTTGTGGGAAGAGAACTTTTTGGATGACCTGGATTTAGGATGATAAATTCGGGTTGTGTAAGGGTTAACGGAAAACTGATGGGGTTGTCATACAAAGCAAGGTAATTATAGTGTTTTTTTTCACTGATACTCACTTTAATGGCAGCATCTGCGGCGTCCATTATGATGTTTACAGACTGTTTTGCATAGGAACCATCTGTGGAGTGAAATATATATGTCATTCTGATTTATCTCTCTCACCCAGACCCTCTCTCACTCTTCCCTCTCTCTCTCTCTCTCTCTCTCTCTCTCTCTCTCTCTCTCTCCTCTCTCTCTCTTCCTTCTTCGTTTTTTAAACCTCATCCTTCTTTCTCTCTCTCTCCTTTCCCTCTCATCTCTTTCTCTCCTCTTTCC
>NC_051399.1:9768749-9771249 GCF_015228065.2 Penaeus monodon | reverse complement strand
TTTTTTTTTTTTTGTCTGTGTGTCTGGATTTGATGCATGGATGTTCATAGTCATACAGGCACACACACTCATTCACTCATTTACTCACACTCTTTCTGTCTTTCTTTCTCTCTCTCCCTCTCTCTCTCTCTCTCTCTCTCTCTCTCTCTCTCTCTCTCTCTCTCTCTCTCTCTCTCTCTCTCTCTCTCTCTCTCTCTCTCTCTCTCTCTCTCTCTCTCTCTCTCTATATATATATTATATATATATATATAATATATATATATATATATATGTATATATATATATATATATATATAATATATATATATATATATATATATATATAAATCTCCATCTATCTATCTACCTATCTCTCATTCACTCATTCGCACGTCCAACTAGCAAAGGAAATATGCAAACAAAAATCCAGACCTTTTTCCGGATGGCTTCCAAGGCCCCCAGGAGCTTAGCCTTTGAGGGGAGCGTCCGCCCGTTGACCTTAGCGGCCTTTGAGAACAACACGATGGCCTCCTTAAAGCGACCTTGCTGGATGAGCCATCGGGGAGACTCCGGAAGCAACCTAGAAAAAAAAAATGATTTCCATTTATATTTTAAGGAAGGAGGAATTAGAAGCCTTGGGTTTTATTGAAAGGATTCAAGTTGATATCGTGTTTTGTTTGAAATCTTTCGGATATACGTTCATTTGTCAAATTTCTCAAAAATGAGATACAGTATTTTGACAAAAATACCCTTAAGGTAATAGATGTAAAGCTATATCTTTGATGTTCCTTCTTCTTATGAATTTGCACCATCATTGGAAAGTAATTGTCAATTAAGAAAAAATATATTGTTATGCTTATGTTAGTGTGGCAATAATAATAATAATAATAATAATAATAATAATAATAATAATAATAATAATAATAATAATAATAATAACAATAATAATAATAATAATAATAATAATAATAATAATAATAATAATAATTATTATAATAATGAATAACATTAATAATAATAATATATAATAATAATAATAATAATAATAATAATAATAATAATAATAATAAATAAATAATAAACATAATAATAATAATAATAATAATAATAATAATAATAATAATAATAATAATAACAATAATAATAATAATAATAATAATAATAATAATAATAATAATAATAATAATAATAATAATAATAACAATAATAACATACGAGACGCCACACACACACACACCTCTAATCCCCTACCAGTAATAAGCCAACAGAGGAACGTAGGGCGTGATGAGAACCGCCTGCAGCCGCTGCCACGACCTCACCACGTAAGCAATGCCCGGAAGGATCATGTAACCGATCGCCCAGGGCAAGATAAACACGATGGCCGCCACGGAACGAAGTTTGGGGGATGATACTTCAAGGGCTAAGGAAAATGAAATAGAATTAATGGTAATAATGATAGTAATAAGAAAGGTGGTGGTGATCAAAATCATTGTGACAGTAAGGATGATAATGAGACCATTAATGGTGATGATGCGATCATGATAATGATGATAACAAAAATAACTATTATAACAATGATAGTGATGATGATTATGACCGTAATAATAATAATAATAATAATAATAATAATAATAATAATAATAATAATAATAATAATAATAATAATAATAATAATAATAATAATGATAATAATGGTAATGATAATAAATAAATACTAATACTAGAAATAGGAATAATAACGACAATGGCATTAATAATGACGGTAACTAATGACAATAAGTAACACCGACAGATTTATCCAAATAATATTCCTAAAATTACCAACGATAATAATAATAATACGAGTACTATCAATCAAGCACACACACCCCAAATAAAAAAGCAAATCCCCCCCCCCCACCCTACCCCAATCTTTCTGCCTCACATCACCAACTCACAGATAATGAAAGTAGGCACGTAAATTCCCATGATGAAGATGCAGAAGAGTAATCGCAGCGAAATGAACACCCAAAACACGGGGATGCTTGTCATAGCAACGCCCACCACGAGGATCAACAGAGTAGACCACACTGCCACTACCCGTCGACCCCATCTGTGGGCGGCGAGAAAAAAGAATTTGGTGTGTGTGTGTGTGTGTGTGTGTGTGTGTGTGTGTGTGTGTGTGTGTGTGTGTGTGTGTGTGTGTGTGTGTGTGTGTGTGTGTGTGTGTGTGTGTGATAAAATATGTATGATATAACTCGTATGTCCTATAGATAGTATGGTAATGTTACTAGTATTGTTAATTTTTCAGATTGATAAGATTATCGTGTGTTTTTTTTTTTGTAATTGATTTACCACTGATGTCTGGAATTTTGTTATTTGTTATTTCACTGTTTTTGCCCTTACCATAATTTCATTACGGCTACTGCAGTTGGAATTGTTATTATCTTGAAAATTATCATCAACAATATTAACAACATTATCACGAGGGCAATACACTGTAGGTATTGCCCTCAAAACACACACAGACTAGTTATAATAT
>NC_051399.1:9748749-9761249 GCF_015228065.2 Penaeus monodon | reverse complement strand
GGCAGAGTTTTGTCCCCTTCATTATTTAACATACTTATGCACTCTCTTTGAAAGCTCATCACAGAGTTAGGAGACCTATGCAGCATCACATCCTATGCTGATGACATTCTCATTCAGGTCTTTAGTAGGGGGGAATATGTTCTCCAGAGGTTCAGTAAAAAGTGTGCATTCCTTGGACTCAAAAGTACATAAGACTAAGTACATTTCCAGATCTCATAAACTGTCATACAGTCCAAGGTTAGGTGGACAGGTTATTGCAAAAAACAACACCTATAGGTATCTTGGTGTCATGGTGATTGCTCCCCACCTCATGTCCCACAATTCTCGCTTCACACGAGATAGACTATACAAGCCCAATTCTTAGTACGTTGCCACAGAATGGTCTCAAACCCCTTGAAGTCTTAGAAAACAAGGCCATGAGAATCATTCTCGGCTGCCCAATGACTGCTAAGTTCTCGTCCTGAGGAAAGAACTAGACATCCCTTCAATTTACATTTGTATCACTCAGGTCAACACCATATTCGGCATCAGACTTCTGCAGACTAATTACAGAATTTGGCATGCCCGATACTCCAATCTGATACAGTCAAAGCTAGAATGGAAACTATTCTCAGCTTCAGTGTGTGGGACACTGATACCATTAACATTCCAGAAGCAACACTTACTGTACCATGGAATAGATTACATGTATATGTTCATATTGACAAATTAACAGGGCCTAAATCCATGACTTCAGTAACAGAATAAAATGCTAGTAATATATAGATGAAATTCTCCATCCCCCTCATGGTATCCCCACACTTGCGATTTACTGTGATGCCTCTATTGATCCTCATTGAGTAGCTGGGATTGGAGTGTTAATTCCTGACATTTCTCTTAAAGAAAGTGTAGGAATTTCTAACTGGGCAAGCACAACTGATGCCGAGTCAGTAGCTATATATTATGCCCATCAAAGGATAGTGAACAGCAGCGACACCTATATGTCTTCTCTGAAAACCAAGGTGCACTCTATAGACTTACTACATTTAGTCCAGGAAACGTGGTAACTAGGAATATCCTACACCAAATTTCTAGCCTATCAGAGCAGGGTATACAAGAGACACCATACTGGATGCCCTCTCATACAGGAATATCAAGGTGGATCAGTTAGCAAAACTAGTACTCTCCCTATGGAGTACCATTGTCTCTCACACAATAAAAAAATAAAAACGTATTTACAGCTGTCTTTGAGATTATGAGGGCCAGGTATGGACATGGTACTATATGGTATTATGAAAGTATTGCAGGGACATCTGATATAGACAGATCATATAAAGTCTGGAATGGACTGTCACGGAGAGAGCAGGTCACACTAAGTCAGGATACGCATAGGAGTCGCATAATCTTACACATTATTTATCGATCAAACAGCTCTGTCCAGAGACCAGCACTCACTGTTCTTGTTTTTTATATGATTAGTGATTTTTTTTTCTTTTTTTTAACAAATGGATGATATGTGAATAATGTAAGCACAATGGTACAGCCCTTCAGGTATGCATAAAATATGTCTGATTGACAGCCCTCTACGAAAATAGAATTATAGTTAGTTTAGATAGATGCTATAGTGTCTTCCCCTGGCTTTTTGTAAGGCGTGTACACTGTTCTGTAAATAAGTTTTTATCAAATCAATTCAAATCTCTCTCTCTCTCTCTCTCTCTCTCTCTCTCTCTCTCTCTCTCTCTCTCTCTCTCTCTCTCTCTCTCTCTCTCTCTCTCTCTCGCTCTCTCGCAGATGTTTCTGGGGTATACGACGACCTAAGTACTGAAATAGCAAAGAGACAAGACTCAATTCATTCGTCTTTACTCACTATTCATCAGCTCATTCATTCATTCAGATATTGCTTAGAAGCCTAAACATATACCAAAGTACATAACAATAAGAAATAAAACCATTTGTTAAGATCTGTTAATATATCAAATAAAGCGAAAAGGAGTAATAGAACAAAGCTCAATGTTTTTACAATTCTCGCCCATTACGAAAAAAATGCATAGATGACTAAGCAACAACAACAATACGATTTACACAGCTAACACATATGTTATGGGGAAGTGATGTATGTATATATATATATATATATATATATATATATATATATATATATATATATATATATATATATATATATATATATATATATATTACACCTGAAGAGTCACATTACATACCTTCTCTAACATAAGCAGATGTAGATTCTATTCCAGGAAGATTCTACCACCTGGATGCGTAGCGTACAACAAGTTCTGAAGCGCCCGGCTTTTGAAGGCCTAGAACTGATCTCCCTCTCCTCCAAAATTGTTACATGCTGGCCTTTTACACTGCCTTTTAGAGAAAGGCTTTTTACAGAATATTTTTTTCGCAACGGTGCATTCTAAATTTTCTATACAAATATTTGATAACCTTCGCGTTATCATATCTATAATTAGTGTTAGATTTTTTTTTTTTTCAAAAACGAAAGAGTATATATGTCAGCCCTCTGGTCAACAAGTGACACATGACGAAAATAAAATATGTACCACACGCAAAGCTTTCTGCATGCTGTAGGTGCCTACTTTTATCAAGAAAACATTTACTTTGATGCGAATTGATACATTTCTGGAGGTGTAGAGAATACTGATGAGGTGCTATGCCATATGAGTCGAAATATATTACACGATGTTGCGTTATTAACAAAAAGCAATGGCCCATTTGATTCTGCAGGTTGCGGGTTAATATATTTACTGCATAGAATTCGTTATGTTTAATTTTCTAGTAGGTAACTGATCCGATAAAAAAACGTATTTTTAACGCAAATGATACTCCTCTTTTGCTGAGGAATTGCGAACACACGCCCATGATTTGTAGAGAGTTCATTATGTTCTAATATCTGTTGTCACTCGTCTATCGCCATCGACGTAAATAACTCCCTGACTGTTTCCTGCCAAGAAGAGCTCAGCATTTGAATTCCGGGGACGAGCCAATTCAACGCTGATTCTAAGAGATCCAGAATTTTCAACAGCGATTGCATCTGGCAGTTTCTCAGCTTGCAAATCCATGACTGTAATCATTCTCCCATCTTCCAATCGTTCACAACCAAGGATATGTACTTTGTCTATGACAAGCGCACTCAGAGAGCTATAATGCAAATCTGAACAGCATTTTTATTATAAACAGGAAATTTTTAACAGAGGCGTGCAATTTATTCAGGTCGTAGTGCCCAAAATGCAGGGGATTTAGTGTATAGTCACCAGCATATGCCTTCATATCAACCATAAACATAAAGCTTTTTTTGGGAATAGCAGATCCCCAGGACATGTCAATAGAAAGCTGCGTTTGATTTTTACCGTATGACGTAAGTCTTGTAAACCGTCTTGTTAAAAATGTAGCTTAGAGAACAAGTGCAAAGATCTGTTAAGCGCCTCTCGTGCCAAATTCCTGGATTTAAGGGAGGTTAAATGTAATTTGCAAAAATCAATCTTTGATTGAGGCTTCATCGCAGACGTGTCTGAATTAATCACAAAGAGGTAGGGAGCAAATTCATGTCGTAGCCTAATCAAAACATTATCTAAAAGATACATATCTGATGAGACCACGTTTAGTAAAAGAGAGACGTAAAGTGAAACCCCTTCTGTTTCAAGTCCGCTATTGTTTCCTTTTCTTTGCGCTAGAAAAATATTCGGTCGTATATGTTGAAGGAATACCAGAATACTCCACAGATTCATATTTAAACATATTCCTGCCTAGAGTACGCGTAAGACAGGGCGACATCCCATGTAAGATGTGAAGCTATATAGAGGATTTTGCTCGATCTGTTGAGAGTTGAAATAAACAGAAACAGACTTGATCATGGTGTGCATAGCACCATTTCACAATACCACATTATCAGCATCTCCCAGCGGAGATCCGTGTCTTCCTTTGCTAGTAATCCCTTCACCTCTAAAACAAGTTTTGACAAGTCTACAAGACAATTCTGTCCAGCGGGCCATCGAAATTCGATATAATTATCAGTAATAATCCTGTTCACCACCGCGTTAATGGGCAAAACATCGATCTCTGTCCTCTCTCCAACCCCCGTCTCAATCATTCGCATTTTTCCTGTGTGCGGAAACATGTCAGAGATCCCGGCCACATATGATGACAGCGGTGTCTTGAACTGATCCATCATGCTCATTGTGTAAAAAGTGATTGTCTATTGGGAAACGGAGCTAGCCACCGAAGACAAGACTGATGCTAACTACACCATCGAAAAGAGCAATTTGTTTTTCTTTTCTTGCACGCTCTTAGTATTTTCACATTTTTCCTCTCATTCTCATCGCACCTCCCTAATCCTCACTTATTCAACGACGACCTAAGATCTGTTCTGCCCTCTCTCATGTCGTTCAAGGGCGGCCGGCATAAATAATAACCCTTGGTCCTCGAGCCCTGTAAAACAAATGCGTCCAGGATATTAACCTGCCGCTTGCAAAATCGATATGGCGTGATAATATCTGTATACTCGTACACACAAATAAAATCTACTCCGCCGTCGCTTCTCGGGGACCTGCTTGCCATATTTACCTTCTGATGGTGTTCGAGATCGTGCTCAGACACATTCACAGTGGAAACGCGTTCGGAAGAAGGATGTTTATTCTCATCAAAACCTAAAATACGAGCAGTGCGAAATGAAAAACTTAACATTTAAGTAATAGATATGAGAAAGGTCCTCCTGTAAGATCGAGCGGTTGGGACAGCGATCTGTTTGCTGGTCATAGACAAGTATGCCGTTCTGGTTGACAAGGATATTGAAATGCAGGTCGCCTTTTTTATGTCGAATTCTTCATTTAGTTTATTTATTATAACCTGCATGTTTGGCACTGTCCCAGTATGCTAAAGCTGGGCACGTAATCTGTAGCTTAATAAAAAAAATCATTATGAGATATGAACGAATAACATTTCGGATGTAAAAAGTTGACCAAAGCCACTTCATAATCTAGAGAGTAATCAAGTCCTAGTTTGATATTTTCAAATGCGTGAGATGTGCTTTCTGGAAAAATGTCTTTGGAACTATTGCTTGGTATGATATAAATATTGATTGTCAGGCTCCATGTTGGCAGCAATTGTCAGACTGAGAAAAAAATATATATACCCATCTTATTAATACACCGGGGCGAGTGAGACATACGAACATTTAAATTTGATGTTATTAATAAAAAATACAGAAGAAAAAACACACACAAATAAAAAAATAGAATTAAAAGAAATATCGAAGCGCTGCGGCGCGTTTCTCCAGGCGAAATATTTCGATATTCGGCTTTTCTTTTCACCTTTTTCTTGTTCTTCTTTTCCTTCTTCTGAAAACTCCGGTGTCCAACGCTGGCCGTTCTCCTGATGACAGTAAATCTCTCCTTCTAAATTTTCTGCTTCGACCCCTTCCTCTAGCTTCGTTTCTTTCGACTTCCTTGTTTAATTCACTTTTTTATTTCGTGCCCCTGCCTGCATGTTGAAATGCATGATTCATGACGCAAAAGTCTGTATGAGAGGAACATAAGCATTGCTCTACGACCAAGAAAGCAATGGCAGGACTCCCGTTGTCTCCGCGCTTTATTATTGCCTCGCCGCATCGGGAGCGATCTCCTCTCACGGCTCTTGGCAGGGAGACTAAAGCAGACCTTGATCTATACCAATTGGCATGGGCATGCTCCCTTTCCAGACCTCGCGAGGGGCCGTACGCGGTTGTTCCTGTTGCATTGCCCACCAAATATTGCAGGAACTGGCGCGGCGAGGATCAGACACACTACCGTCGTCAACCAGCAAAGAGTATAAATGCTGGTATGTATCTTTAAGGCTGGCACTGCTGCAGGTTTCTCCCCCATTGTAACAATTATGCTTGGTTCAGATAAACAGTTCTCCTACAGCCTTTGCACTGAAAACTCCGGTTATATACCACTTCTCTGTGGTGCATGCGCTCACGTGGCTGCGCATTTTTCTAGTGTGGACGCTAGCGCACCTTTTGTTTGTTATTGTTCGTAGAGTCTGTCTTAATAATTCTTTTCACATGACCATATCGATACTCCCCCATTTCTTGGGCGGTTCTCTCATGTCAAGGATTCGCTTTGCAGCTGCGTTCCAGGTGTGTTCGAGAGGCACAAGAGCAAAGTTTTGCAATAATATTCTTATTTCTTCTCATTCTTAGAAAGAATAGTAGACGCTGCTATTAGATATTCAATTACTGTGAGACTATTTAATCCTGAAAAGGGAGACTGTATTTGACCCTGCCGAACCCAGTGCAATAGAGGCCTGCTGAGTAGATTTTAAAAAGATTCCCACCATCGCATCTAAGGACAGGTTGTTAGATGTACTGCTATCTCTTGGAGATTGTTTTCTCGGTATAAATCACTCTAAAGAAGACGGAGGGAAATTTGATAGTAGCTGTGCCTTTGCAACGCGAGAGCGAAACGCCGACCCGCCAGGTCTTACGCTAGAAGAAAGGTCTGTCCCCCCCTCCCCTTCGACGAGGACGGGGTAGCGCCTGCCTTTCCGCTTATCTTCCTTTTCCCCGTCAGCCACTTCATTGCTTTCTAATTTCAGTTGGGTGTATGAGATTCGCAAGGATCAGCGAGGTATCAGTCCAGAGCGAGGCACAAGGCAATACTCTTTTTTTATCGGACCATAGATGATTTTTTTTTTTATCGAACCATAGATGAAACGGCACTCCCGACTAGCGGTGGTAACAGACGAAATTCATGCTCCTGCATCTGAGGAAAGAATTTTTTTCTTTATTTTTTAGCGATGTTTTCTTGAGCGATACCGTTTTGATGTGTTGTCGAAATCGCTTTAACTCTTTATAATATGCTTATTAACTGTTAGATTTCTCTTTAAAAAAATGGAGAAAACCTCTGATATACAGTCAGTCTGACCTTTTTCAGGGTAATGTATTAATTCAGACCGTTGTTTTGGTTTCAATGTTGTTGTTTTTTTGACAGGTGCTGATGTTGCCATTCCTTATGGTGCTCGTGCCATGTCACCGGCCATGATGTGTGAATTGGACTTATCCGGATATCCGATCCTGTGAACGAGGTATTCCCTTTGACCTGCTCTGTTCAGACGTGATAAAATCTTATCAGGATAATAGGCTGGTAATATAACAGGCACTAGCTCCTCTCTGTAAATAATAAATTGATATATTTTGTTTTTGGTCAGTGCGATACACCCTGAATATTTCCTCTGGGTTTTGAGCTTTATATCCGTTGCGAAACACAGAGGTATGAGACCTCGAAGAGATGCGAACTGCATCTCCTTTTATAGTCTGATCATTAACACGTATGTGATTGTTTCTATAGGCTGGCAAATACTGAGCATACATCCTACGATAGAGCTGACGCCACTGAGATGTGATGAATTGTTTATGAACTGCTAGAGGAGTTGCACCGTTTAAACTAGAATGAGGTTTTCGATTGTGTGCCGCTACTATATCGTCCAAGAGATCAATGTATCTTAGCGTGTTTTTTTAGAGTAAGATATTTATAGATGTATCTTAAGAGTTCTAATATGTCTTTCAGCAATGCTTGCCTTTATTTCTTTAGAATATGTAATATACTAGTTTATATTATGATCGCGTAGTAGAGCATTAACTGATTTGTTTACAAATTCCCCGCCCGTATCTGTAATGAATCTACTCGTACCTTTGGCCTCCGCCGTGTCGAGGATGTCTCTTAACACTTTTGCTACTTCTGTCTTTCTTTATGCCTCAGACTCCGCACCTACATGAAAGGACTAAACACGTCAACACAAAGTAGATGTCCAACTCCGTTGTTCTGCCTGGCCAGATGTTACATATCAGCTAAATCGCATGTTAATATCTTGCGGGGTCTCGTGGCAATTGTTTGGCGACGCGGAAATTTTTTGTACGCGCGATGGCATTTCACATAATTTTTCACATCTGTTAAATATCTGTGTGTATGTGTGTGTATACAGTATATATATATATATATATATATATATATATATATATATATATATATATATATATATATATATATATATATATACATGTGTATATATAGTAAGCACATGCCTGACGAAGTTATAAAAATTGTTGTATGGATGGTGATAATCCTTTTATAATGATTCCACTTGGTACAATGCCAGCCGAAAAATATTTCATCCTCTATTTCATTCTGTTGTTCAGCATTCTGCGCAGTCCTCCGTTTCATTGTTGGCCTTCCGTCGAAGTGATTTTGCTGCTTTGGTTGGCACACGTTCGTCGGAAATTGAAACCATTATTGCAAAATGTTCATGCTGTGAAAATTGTTATGAAACGAGATGAGGCACTGATCCTTTGGAATATATGAATCGTATATGAAATTATATGATAATATCAGATGGCATGTGCACATTGTGTAACAGAAATGTGTCACACACACACACACACACACACACACACACACACACACACACACACACACACACACACACACACACTGTTGCAAAACTACTTTAAATACCACAAAAAAGACACCCAAGGCGGGACCTTAAGACAAAAAAATCACTAGCTTAGTTGGTAATGTACACACTGAACCCTGCCTGCTTTACTTAGCACAGGAAGAAAAAGCAATGGGGGACCCTAACTATAGCGATCTCTGCATGTTCTCTGAAGGTGGAATCTTCATTTTAATTTGATTTGATTTTTTGTTGAGGTCCTGTTCTATTCATTGTTTTTATTATAGTGTTAGATTAGTACGTTTCTGAAAGATTATAATGTGCATGTGAAATTATAGAGTGAATGCAATGTCATTACCTTCTGTGAACCGGTTCTTGTTTCCGTCTGATGTTACCAACGACACTGCTATTACGACACACTTTCTGTGTTCAGTGGGATTACAAAGAGAACGGGAATTCTAAGGGAGACAGAAATAAGGTAAGGCTTCCCTTTAACGAGAAGGTAATATACTGGGCAACTTTTTATTTCGGTGAAACACTGATGTCTTTTCAGATTTTTCTAGAGAGGCAAGGTTGGCGAGCGAAGCACAATCAGTTTCCGGGGCGCTGCGAGCCCCCCCCCCCAACACAAAATGTTTGAAAAATGATCTATTCTAGGAGCAGTTTTAAGCTATGACCAGAGCTATAAAAGTATAATTTTGGCAAAAAAAATCGTGGAGATGAATTAACGCTTTCCTTAATAAATTAGGCGAAATCAACATAATCTGCATCAAATATTAAGTGTCGAAAAATGACCTCACTCCTGCCGCGGAGGTAACCTCAAACGCCCTGAAGTTGTGTGAGAACGATTCCTGGAGTAAACATTACGCCAAATGGCCCAAATTACTGTATTTCGGCAAATGGTTCCGGGATTCGTTCGACGTGCAGCTGTGTTTCGGATATTCCTGAATTGAAGCAGTCTCATTCAATCGAATATGAGTGATTCGAAATTCTAGTTCACGCAAAGAGCGAAGCACAGCGAGCCAAGCTGAGCATTGTAGGTCTTTATTAAAAAAAAAAAAAAAAAGGTTTTCATGTGGTTTCAGCAAACAGAAAGCCATAATTAGAGTTAAAGGGTGTGTTTATGCATAAGTGTATATATAACTATGAATATGTATATGTGAGAGAGAGAGAGAGTGTGTGTGTGTACACACACACACACACACACACACACACACACACACACACACACACACACACACACATATATATATATATATATATATATATATATATATATATATATGTGTGTGTGTGTGTGTGTGTGTGTGTGTATGTATGTATATTAATGTGTGTACTGCACACACACACATGTGTATATGTATATATATGTATATATGTATATATATATATATATATATATATATATATATATATATATATATATATATATCTATATGAGACTATAACTATATCATACTATAAATGATTTTAGCGTTTTTTTTCCTATGGAACTTTCAAAAGTATTAAAAGGAAAAACATTAAAACACTTCTCTATTCTTAGTATATATTTCAGACCTCACATTTGTTACTACAATGAAAATTCTATTTCATTATAAAATTTATCCTGTAATTCCGCATGGTCATTCGTATCCATCTTCTTCAGGTGTGTATTTACAAACAGCACTTCATAACAGGCGTTAAATGTCCTGTTGGCGAACTGAACATATTTCGGATGAAAAAGATTAGGTTCGTGGTGTGTCAGGTGAAATCCTCGATCTTCTAAACCTCTTAACACCCTGCCGATATAATTTTAATTTGTTGTTATTTGATGATAATGATCTTGGTTGCAGCTGGTTAGGGGCGCCGCGAAGTAGCTTTGGTTGGGAAGGAGGAGAGGGGTGTAAAATCTGACATCAGCGTAAAAATGACATGAAGTTTTATGAGTGTTGACAGGGAATATTTCGTCAACTCCATCATTAGGGAATGTCATACACCCAGGTCGCGACGCCCCTACAGCTGGTGATAACCATACTTATTTTTATTTATTGTTAGTGATGATGACTTTCTTTCTCATCATTATAATTATTCTTTTCATAAATATTACTTGATATGTTTATTTGCTAATGACGTGGCTATCCCCATTACAAAGGTTATTTAGTTTACCATTATACCATTATTGTTTAAGCATCTTAGATTACTTTTATCGATAGAAAATGAAATAGGCATATAAAAAACAGACAGAATTTACCTCGTATATTTCTGAAGTGTTTGGCTGAGAGGGAGACCGGTGTCTAAATGCGGATCCAGGAACACTCCGAGGTGGATCTCCATGGATAGTTGTTTCGTGCGTTCTAGAACATCGGTCTGGATAAAAAATAAATTAAATGTTTGTATTTACACCCGTTCCACTAATCACGCGCATTTATTTATTAAACTGATAGCTATAAAATCAACTATCAGTATTTGAATTCCCAAATAGAAATCACCGTTACATTACATGACCACAATACTTTGTAGCGAGTACAGTTAGTCTGTTTGAATTGACGTACTTCCGTTTATTACGAGCAATAGCTAGTTAAACCAAGTTATCAAATCAGTTCTCTGTATAAGATTTCTCGAATAGAAGTAACCGTTGCCTAACATGTAAGAGAACCTACCTTGAATATCGAATCCTCGAAGATCTCCCACTCAGGGCCATCGACGTCGATCTTCAGAACATCGACGTTGGCTGTAGAGTGACCGAGAAGGTACATGATGTTATCGAGCGGCCGGTACAAGTAGATGTATTCGCTCTTCGTTGCTGGGTTATAGCTTCGCTCGACCTTCACGCCCCTGCCAGCTGCGAGGCGGAATCGAAGGAATTTCACTCTGTGGAAGTAATGGGAAGATAATTCACGTTAATGTGCGTACGCAGATACATACACACACACACGCTTGTAATTGTGTACCCAGGGGCAATGGTAGGGGGTATGTGCCCATCTTTTAAGAACTGTTTTGGAAACCACGGGTCACATTACCTGAAATCCTAGTTAGGATCCTAGCTTTGAAATTTTCTTACCTAGGGAAAGGATTCCTGTCTAACAGCGCATGCGCGCTGTCATCGTCAAAGGAAAACACTTGGCAGCCATATTTGCCCATGGCAGCATCGAAGCTAAAGTCATAGCCAATGCCAAACGAATACACCAGACAGCTGTTAGATGTTGGGCGAACGAACGGATCCAAACACAGTTTCCTGCAGATTTAAAATCTTGAATATAAAATGGACATTTGGCAATTATATGAGATATACAAAACCTTTTTTACCGCTTTTTACCATACAACATTTGCGCACATACTTATCACCATCCAGTTTTCCTCGGCACAACTTCCCGCCTTGTCGAACGAGTTTCCTGCATGGCTTGGTGATGTTGGTCATGAGGAGGAAGAGTTGGTCGAGGAGGACCAGCTGTTCTTTGAGCTCGTGTCCCGCCAGAGAGGTGTTGTGGACGAATTCAGGGACGACGTTCACGGGCTCGTCCACTACTCGTGTCTGTGCTTCAGGGTACCTCGCTCTGGCATCTGAGAGTATTTACGTGTGTATACAATTTGAGATAGATACAGACAGATTATATGACTGATAGACTAACACTGATATAGGTCAATAGATTTAGATAGAGGTAGATAAAGATAGTTGAATAGATAAGATTTATGTATGCGTATATCTACACATAAGACCCTTTTGTAGCATAAGCCATAACAGTTTGGTACATCTTGAAATACTTGCTCTTTGCGCGTACATCAGTAGAATTTATTGAAACACCCTTTCAGTTTTGTTAGCCGCTAGGTTGATACAAAATGTTACACTCTGACCGGCTATTCAAGAGCGTGACACTCAGGATTTGTATTATATTTTCATTAATTTCGAATAGCATCGCAAGTGTTTTAATATAAAATTCATTGTGTTAATTTCTGTATACATCATTCTACATTACAGTATGTCTTTGTGTGATTTTATATTTGTGTGGTTTCGTATGTTTGGATATGCGAGTGTACACAATGGTCTATCCCATCAGACATAAATGTAAAACAAAGAAAAAAAAATGCGC
>NC_051399.1:9743749-9746249 GCF_015228065.2 Penaeus monodon | reverse complement strand
GAAGTGTCTGGGTGAGAGGAAGACCGGTGTCTAATTGCGGATCCAGGAACGCGCTCAGGTGAATCTCGATGGAAAGTTGTCTCGTGCGTTCTAGAATATCGGTCTGGGGAAAAGACGAATACTATTATAATTTGTTTTATTTAGGAATAATGTGATGCAATATAATGCGAAATCTTTACGCACTGTGCTTATTTATACGTCTATAAATATGATTCTTACTATTTGATAAAGATGAATGAAAAATCCCTGCTTTCCCCTACCCAAGAAATGTGGCGGAGATAAAGGAAATCTCACTTCTTTTAAGGCGAACCCTTGACCCAAAAAAGGTTCTGGGTTCAAGGTTAACACAGAGCAGTCCGAATTCCAGTGGCGCCCTGACTCCTCCCCTTCTCTTTGAACAGTAAATCTCTAAACCCATCGCGCCTTTGCCCATCCCTGACACCTTTGTCAGGAATGGGCAAAGGCATCAGTGTTATTATCATGATTTGTGCAAATTTGTTGAATGTACAGAACAGATGTGTCAAATGTGCAAAGTTCACGATAATTATTTTGTTCTTGTGTCATAAGCCCTAAAGGATAATAACACTAAATTTGGGTAACTAGGAAAGTTTTATTTGGCCAAACCCTGCTTGTTTTTTTCGCGGACGATGAGGATCTTTTGTGTTCAAAATTTATCAAGTAATATTGTGCAGTTATAATATTATAAAGAAACGTTTTGAGGCCAGCATACAGACGCATCTGCGGAGGGTAGATACGTCTGTTTACATATATGTGCACAGACTGAAACGTGCGCACTCGTATGATAGGAAGTATACAGTGCATAATGAGAAGACATGATGACATGATACTCAGAACCGTGAACCTTAAACACCTAAAGAGAAATTACACTAATGGTCACCGCACTGTAAGAGAACCTACCTTGAATATCGAATCCTCGAAGATCTCCCACTCAGGGCCATCGACGTCGATCTTCAGAACATCGACGTTGGCTTTAGGGTGACCGAGAAGGTACATGATGTTATCGAGCGGCCGGTACAAGTAGATGTATTCGCTCTTCGTTGCTGGGTTATAGCTTCGCTCGACCTTCACGCCCCTGCCAGCTGCGAGGCGGAGTCGAAGGAATTTCACTCTGTGGAAGTAATGGGAAGATAATTCACGTTAATGTGCGTACGCAGATACATACACACACACACGCTTGTATATGTGTACCCAAGGCAATGGTAGAGGGGATATGCCCATCCTTTAAGAACTCTCTTGGAAGCCATGGCCACATTGCCTGAAATCCTAGCTAGGATCCTGGCTTTGAAATTTTCTTACCTAGGGAAAGGATTCCTGTCTAACAGCTCATGCGCGTCGTCATCGTCAAAGGAAAACACTCGGCAGCCATATTTGCCCATGGCAGCATCGAAGCTAAAGTCATAGCCAATGCCAAACGAATACACCAAACAGCTGTTAGATGTTGGGCGAACGAACGGATCCAAACACAGTTTCCTGCAGATTTAAAATCTTGAATATAAAATGGACATTTGGCAATTATATGAGATATACAAAACCTTTTTTACCGCTTTTTACCATACAACATTTGCGCACATACTTATCACCATCCAGTTTCCCCTGGCACAACTTTCCGCCTTGTCGAACGAGTTTCCTGCATGGCTTGGTGATGTTGGTCATGAGGAGGAAGAGTTGGTCGAGGAGGACCAGCTGTTCCTTGAGATCGTGTCCAGCTAGAGAGGTGTTGTGGACGAATGTGGAAACGGCGTTCACGGGCTCGTCCACTAAGGGGGTCCATGCTTCTCCATACCTCTCTATAACAACTAAGAGTCTATATTAATTTATGTATATAGATATAGATATATTGTTTGACAGATAGACAGGTATAGATATAAACGTATTGTTTGACAGATAGACAGATTTATAGCTAGATATAGATACACAGATAAATGATTATGTAGCTGTTATACTGTATGTGTTTACATATACTGTGTCCAGCGATATGGGTTGAAGTGCTGATACCAGGAACCAGAAATCCTCAGTTGCTGGGACCTAGCAAAATCCCGGAGAAGGAGGATATTCTCGCTACTGAGATCAGCTCCTGAGCCACATGAATCGACAGACATCTCGTATCCAGCTCGATCACAGCCGGATACCGCATTGAAATCGCCTAGCGCGATGCGAATATCTCGCCGAGGACATTTGTCTACCACAGATGTTTATGAACATTGGTAGGAGTGTACACATTAATAAGAGACACGAAGCCAAAAGCATGCTTTAGTCTTCATGCTATATACGCACATCAACTGGTGTTACCTCTACTACCGACGGTTAAAATTGGCTGGCGATCGAAATGGCTACTCCAGAAGATGGTGACCATCTCCCCAGCCCGACCAGTAGTAGGTGTACCCACCTATACTGATCGTGTCGTCTCAGCTCCGAGAGAGCAGCCACTTCAACTCCCAAGCTCCCCAGTTCCCTCAATTGCAGGGGTGATCGCTCATCC
>NC_051399.1:9731249-9733749 GCF_015228065.2 Penaeus monodon | reverse complement strand
TAATTCCTGACAGTCTGCGTGCTGTTGCCAGCAGAACAAAAAGGTTTCACATCCCTTTTAGTAGTTATGGATTATTAAAATAATAATAATAATGGAAATAAATAACTAAGAAGAAAAGGACTCACAGAAAGAGGACATAGCAACTAACTACTGGCCACACCCTTTTCTCAAATCCAGTTAGATGTAAAGGGTGTTACCACTGAGTATCAAATGATTTTCATTAGCTCATGATATTCATGCATTTCAAGGCAAGATTCCTATCTGTCTCTCATATAGCACAATGATTTATAGTTCTGAATGACATTTACTTGATTTTCCTTCCCCAGTGTGCATCTAGGGCGTCCACTTCTGACGTTGTCTCTGGTGGATCTGGTTGCTTGGTATCGCTGGATCTACAGAGACATGGTTGGCTTTGAAATACCTAATCTTGATATTTCATCTCTTGATAGTCCCTCTGAGTACAGCATAATTATGGCGATGCAAATGGTCTATGAGGTCTTCATTGCTAATATTAGCACGATACGATGTCCTAGCCATGTTAGCTCTTTGAACACATTATGAGGCTTCATCTGTTCCAAGTTTTCAAAGCAACAAGTACCAACATTTCCGAATCAACTCCTAGCGATCGTTTCTGTTTCATCTACTCCCGGGTAAAGATACTTTTTTAGTGAGTGTACTTTAATTACCACTGCTGTTCAGGTGATTGCTGCTTCCTTTTGGCTTGCAACACAGACATAGTCTCCGACATCTGCTCGACCAATGCTCTACAATGCGCCATGTCTTCAAAACTACGAGAGTACATGTTTTGGGCCTTTTCATTTTTTTCCATTCCTTTTTCTCCCATAAATGTGTTAAACCTTATGAGCAGTCACTTAACTAGGTTTTGCAAAGTAACAGGAAATGCTGGCGATCCTACTCTATTCCTCTGACGTTAGATCGTATTACTGCATGATCACGGTATTTGTCAACAAACATGAATATCGTTGATTAATTGATTAATTAATTTCTCTCGTTTTCAGAGATTTTTATTGTTTCAATCACCACGAATTTAACGCGTTTGTGGTTTTCTATCATTATGATGAACATCATATCATTTTATTAATAGCTCTCATTCCTCTTCTCGCCCTCGACCTGACCTCACTTTCCTTTTCCCTTCTGGTCAGTTGGGTACGTGGAGGGCCATGATATGACCGCTCGTTTTTCCCTTAATTTGGTTGTTTTTGACACCATAACTGTAGTATTGCTACATTGCTCAGGGGTGACACGTTCTATCGGCGTTAGAGCGGAACTTGCAACGTAAGTTAGAACAAATTTATTATTTGAGTATAGCGTTAGAATCTTCCCTATATCATAGTGCACAGTGATGCCTGATATAATCCAGGGTTGTGTTAATCGCCTAATAGATCTACGCTCTGACATTATAATAAGAGGTAATAATAAAACTGAAGTTATTCGTTCGATTGGCAACTTTCGAGTCAGTGTGGCCCATAGTTACTAATTTTGTAGCAAATCCGAAATGTAGGTTATGCAAAATCATGGATTGCGTAATACATTACTGACCCGGGAAGATTTGCTTGCAAGAAAGCTTGCAAATAATTTTTCACGTCACCATCCATTAGTGCATACATTCTGTCGCATAGCACTAAATGTTGAATTCATTGTGGTAGTTTAAATAATTTTGTGTTAATATCATTTATTACTGTTATACTCACTATCGCTCACACACACTCACTCACTCACTGACTCACTCACACATTCACGCAGAACAAAAGACACTGAAACCTTTCCGTTAATGGGGCTAATTGCTGTCGTAGTTGTAGGTGTAAAGAGCGATAATGTATCTCATTTGCCTGCAATTTTGCCAGTCATAACAAGTGAATAGTGTATGATGCACAATTTCTTATTTTACATACATTTCTTCTCCATGTGACGACATTTGGTTCAAGTAAATCCTTGCGGGTTGCCGTTGTTGTTTCTCTTATCTACTCTTATATTTATCAGAGACGTAAAGTAAACACAAAACAAGAAAAACGGAGATAAAGTAAAAACTAACATCAAAACCCGCAAATTTATATCAACAACCGGCTAGTATCACTTAATACCCCCTTCTCTCTGCTGCCTTTCTTTTTCTCGTACTATCTTGGCCCTTACGTGTATCACCGATATCCGACACGGGACCGAATGAAGACCCCACTGCAGAAACGGTCACCTTAGGATGCTGCAGGAAAAACGTCACCGGCAGGTCGCCATAGGTCTGCGGATCAGGATTTTCATCAGAGCAGGCATTAAGTCGCCCCATAATGTAGTGGAAGGGCCGCCTGCCGGGACGCCGGTAGATCCAGCGCAGGACCAGGAACTCGCCAGCGCAGGTACCAGTAGCCCAAGGATGCTGTGGACGGGAGCCGCTTGCCTGATCCAGCAGATCCAGTCAAACTCCAGGAGCTCGTCAGCACAGGTATCAGCCGCCCTAAGATGCCGAAGAGGACGCCATCTGCCTGGA
>NC_051399.1:9708749-9711249 GCF_015228065.2 Penaeus monodon | reverse complement strand
ATATTATATAAATTTTTTCCATTACTAGTTGAAAGTTTTCCCTAGATACAATGACAAACTTTACAGTTACAGAAATATTCTAATCTGATAAACTGCATGTACATTCGTAAATCATGAGACATTATTTAATTTTATTTATTTTATATTTCAAAGCTAATACTCCTAATGTTACCATGTATAAGGCAGAGTAAACTACTTATTTCCTTGGAAAAAAAAAAAAAAAATGGAACAGTCATTTTTCGTTTATGGAAAATGCTTAACATTTGCTTTGTGCTTTTCAGATCATTTGGTTTCTAATTATAATTCAAGTGATGGGAAAAAATTTAATAATTGATAAATTTCGAGCAAAAAAACAAATCTTTTAGCCAATCATGCACCTCTTTTCAACTTCATGCATAATATTTCCACAGCACAAAGCAAGTTACTTACTAGATATAGGATTATTCAAAAAATTAGCAGTTAACAATCCACTTATATTTGCATATCATAAAATAAAATAATATAAAAATTACTATTCATTACATTTTGTAATTAATACTCCAGTACTGATGATATACCATTTCTAGGGACCTGCTTAAATTTTAATTATATCACAAACAGCAAGATAACTCCAAGTTAGCTGTACTCTCAACAAATTGCTAGTAACCCAAAACGTGTTTTAACAATTTTATTTATAATTGCATATCACAAAAATATTTTTTCTCTCAACTTTTTCACTTCTATAGAAATTTCACACCAAATGGGTAAACCCATACTGCTCTGAAAAGTTAAAGCTGTTGATATTGACCAATTATATGACCTTCTATATACTAGTGATAGCACTTTTCATTGACATATACCAACAAAAAAATTTAGAAACTTAAAAACCTTGGACAATTAAACCTTTAATTCCACCACTCAATTATTTCTGTGAATTTGCTTGTGCTCTTCCCTGTGCTCATTTTTATGGATCACTTTGGCGGGTTTTCCCTGCTTGCATCTTTCCGGGTTTGTGTCTTCTTTCTGTGTAAAGGCAAGTTAATGTTCTTTCAGCTCATAAATTTGCAATCCTACATCCACCTTGTCCAAAAATAACCCATGATATCAGATTTTGTTTCTGTCCCTTGTAGTTTTCTTAATTTTGTTACATACGTGGGTCTGTACAGTGAGCACATGAATCTATCAGAGGGCCCCAGTGACTGCAACCTGAATTCCCCTTCCTGAATTGCAAGAAAATATGTTTTTCTTTCTCATTTTTTAATTTGTCTGTTATTATTTGTCTTGATATTATGATATAATTGTTAATAAAATGTTTATATCATTAAGATAACAAATAATACAAATGAAGCTTCCAAAATAAAGGGAAAAAGGGTAACATATGAGATGGTAGGACTAATTTAAATGACTCCTTGGTAACTCATTGGAGACCACTATGTGTAAAGACAATAATGACTCTTACGAGGGCATGTATGTATTTTTGCCATCCGGCTAATTGGGTTAAATATGTGACTTGCAGATATATTACCAATATAATGAATCCTAACTTTATATCCAACTGAAATAAAAAGGCAATACAAAAAACTTAAATACACTATTATCAACAATATCTCACTCCCCTCCACTTACATTTGGGCCCCCAGGTCTTCTGTTGTCTTCTTCGTTCATCCCAGAAGCCAGCTTTTACCACTGTCTTGTTTGAGCTGGCAGACACCTTGGGCTCTTTCTTCATCAAACCATTTTGAGTTCTGTGTCTTATGGTCTTTCCCCCTCTGCCTCTATATCTGTATGCGAACAATAAAATATGGGAGTAAACCAAAACCTTCCCACCTGCATTTTCCTTAAATGTTCATCTTCAACAAAATTTCTTTGGGCAATAAGGGGATCAATTTTTAAAAAATTAGCTCCTGTAAATGGAATTATTAACTTAGGCTAATCCATACATCCATTCAATCATCTCATATCCATTCTGATCCATTCTATCTATCCTTCCCCTACCCATCCCTCTCTTCTACCATCCATCCATCATGCATACTCATATTAATTTACAATGCCACCAATTATCAAAAATATAATAAGTAAACATAACATATTTTTCCCTTGTTTGCCATATTATTCAGTCTATGTTTTTCCTCCCCCGCTTCCTTACTCCTCTGGGTTCTCGCAAAAAGGGGATAAAATAACTCCCGAGCTTCTTGGTTTTATTTTGTTCTTCCTCCCCTTTTTTTTTCTTCCCTTGTTCCCTTTTTTGGGTGGGTGTCTTTCCTTTTGGTTGCTTGATTTATTGTTGGGCTAAGCCTTTTCACCTCTTGTGCGCCTCTGTTCTTTGGCCGTGCACCACCAGGTATCTGTGAAGGAAATTGCCATTGAAACTAATAACTCTTAATTTTTTAGAGAGACTTAAGAACTAACTGAAAAATTTCATAAGGATCATTTTAAAGTCTTTATACAAAGGGGTCACACTACCTCTTTCTTTTCTGGAACCTGCTTAGCACCAATAAAGAGACCTTATAAAAATTTGTCA
>NC_051399.1:9701249-9706249 GCF_015228065.2 Penaeus monodon | reverse complement strand
TTGTTATATATCTATATCAATGCATCATTGCATCATTCCATCCTTCATATACATACACCTCAGCACATCTGACTTTGGTTTCAAATTTCTAAACCAATTTCCACATCCTCCACAGGGAGGATGTGTAAAATCTCACTATCATTACTCAAGTAGGAGTAGATAGGTAATCTAAGGAGCTAGTTAGATGCTAGTTGCACACTCATTTTAGTGGGTTGTATGGTATGGGTGGTTAGTACTAGCACTCTTTTTCATACCCCGAGTGACCTAGGTTTGAGTCGTGGTCAGGGAGGGTTGTTATATCTATATCAATGCAATTTTACATTATTATATCTTGTATGTATATGTGTGAATGTATTTATATATATGTGTGTGTATATATATATATATATATATATATATTATATTATATATATATATTAATATATATAATATATATACATATAACATATGTATATACATATATACATATAAAAATATATAATATATATCATATATATACATTATAATACATATATATACATATATATACATATATATATAATATATATATACATATATATGTAACTATATATACATATATATACATACATATATATAATATATATACACATAGATATAATATATACATATATATACATATGTATTTATATACACATATATATATATATTATACATACCAAGTATAGAATACAGACCACAGTCACTTTAAAAACAAAGTTTCATTCCCAATTTCAGTCTAAAAAATATATATTGTCCATAATATATATATAATCATGAGACAAATCTCACTATAACTTGCACTTTGGATATTCCTTATATCTATTAAGGTGATCAGTACCATATGTGCAGGCATGATATCTTCAGAATAAAAAAGACCACTACCAGGTTTAGGGATGGAAGTATATTCAAGCCTAATATTCTCTATTTTACTCTATCTACATTGTGAATCACTAACAATTTAAAAAATAGTTCAGATAAGATATCAGGGTAATTAATCTTAACCATTACTATTTCAGAATTGTTGGTAGCATAGGCTTTTATTATGCAAGTAAATCAGTCTCTTTACCTGCCAGAAATGAGTATGACTTAACCCAATCACCCCGGATTTATGTTCTGTCCCTTGTAGGTTTTTGTGAATTTTGTTACATACAGATGGCTCCACATGTGCTCAGCCTCCAAGGAGTCTATCAGTAGGCCCTACTGACTGATCTTGATTCCCCATTCCTTGAATTGGCGGGAAAATGCGCTTTTCCTTTTAATACAATTGATATCAATACTGTTATTATTGCTATTGATGTTATGATTATTAAAGTATTATTAAAATCTTGTTAACATTTAAGACAATGAAATAATGCAAAAGATCCTTTCCAAAAGTCAAGGAAAAGGGTAAACAGGTGAGAAAGGTAGGACTAATAAGTGACCCCTTGATGACTAAGCACTTGTAGAGCCATCTATGTGTGAATACAATAAATAAACCTGTGTTACAGTGGGCATGGCATGTATTCTTGCCAAACGTGGCGATTGGGTTAATATCTATTTAAATTTTTTTCCAAACCGACAGGCATGGCATATATATGCCCACTTTAGTTTACTTTATTAATTGTTTTTAGATGGCTCCACTTGGATTAAGTTACCAACAAGCCATTCATGACTATTACTTGTCCTACCTATTTTCCCTTTTCCTTGATTTTTTTCTCCAATATTTAATGTTTTTTTATATTACCACTACTAATGTCAATAACATTATGTAATTATAAATCTATAATAAAAATTAACACCATTGATATTAATAGCATTAGTAAAAAAAAAAAATTTTCCCACAAATTCAAGGAAAGGTGAAATCGGGTAAGGTCACAAGAACCAATAACTGGCTCCTTAGTAGCTGAGCACTAGCAGAGCCATCTATGTGCAGAGACATTTTACCAAAAATTATAAAATGAGCAGAGCATTTTCCCGGCGATGTTGGGTTAAGAGGATCTACCAAATTTCTTCTATCTTTTTGTAAAATGTGCCACATTTTTCTGATACTATAAAATTTTGGTGTTAATGCTCATCACAAGTACTCCTGTGTTTCAGGATCATTTCCTCAAACACTGGAAGATTTGAAGTTACAGTAATACATGGATCAAAGTAATGCTCCTGGCTTTAATTACTTACATCACTGTATCATAATTCAAATATAATAACTTGGAGAGAGAAAACAACGACTTACCTCACTCTTTTCTTCTAAAGGTGGTTCCACAGGAGGTGGTTCAGTTGCAGGCATATTGCGATCTAAAGTGATAAGAGATGGAGGTAGGTTGCCTTCTAAGAGTGCGTTGATAACTTCTTCTGATGAATAACCATAGTATCTGCAATATAGAGTATCACACTTGAAATATAAGTTCTCTGTATATTATGAGTAATGTGTGTTTCCTTTATTCATGATCTTTTTTTTTTATCATTAATTATTATCAAATAAACTTCTTTGTATATCATAAGCAATGTGTGTTTCTTTTATTCATTATCTTTCTTTTTATTATCATCAATTATTTTTCTAATATCACTCAATAATAATAAGCATATCCAAAAACTGTGGTCATAAAGTTTGTTCACAATTAGGTGTCCTTTTCATTCTCTAAAAACTACATACAAGTGTTGAATAATTTTGCAAGACTAATAAATCATGAATCATGAATTGTGCTTTAAGTGTAAATCACTATCTATGGACAACAAATACAGCAGGACATACTATTTTCATATTGTGATTTGTTCATACTGAAGACAGTTTTCTGAAGAACTGTCACAATTTGTACTAAAATTCATAATAAAACTAAAACAAAATATAATGACCCAAGTATTACCTACATACATATAAAAACCTTTGGCAAGAATGATGTATTATTACCCTTTTGCAAACAGAATCTCACTCACTTCAGACATTCCTGGATGAAACCTGCTCCTAAATCAGGAAGAAGGTCTTGAACACTTGACACCAAAGAGGCCATTTCTATGTCTGTTGGTAATGAAGAGCCTACCTCTGCATATCCATTCATGCCACTTATGTCAACTGAATTCTGGAAAGTAAAGACCATTAATAACTTATTATCTGCCTTGCATTGCACAAAAGAGATCACAAAGTGTTAAGACATATGGACCACAATATACCTATGAATATTACCAAATAGTATTGTATTTTTGGTAAATCCATTTTTTTTTTCCAATACATCACACTGCAAGAAAAGAATCAAATAGCATGCTTATTAGACAAGCAAAGAAATAATGAAATGATGCAATATACACTAACCTCAGCTCCCTCTTGTAGTGTTAGTTCCTTCAAGTCATTTGATAATCCCATCTCTAAGAGAACTGACTGCACTGCATCAGTAATAAAGCTAAGATTTGTGATGTCACCTCCATGTTGCTGAAATAAGAATGAATTCATCCTCAACATATATTCCAAAGGTTTTATTTCCTTCACAAAAATGCAAGTATGACCTGCCATATGATGAGCCAATGTGACAAAAAAAGTAGTAAAAATATCCATACCTGGTAGAATTCAGTTTCTTTGCTCAAGGGATATAATGAGCAGTAGTCAGAAATGAAAACTTTCTCTTCCACGCAAGTTGACATGACTTGAACAAATTTCTCAATGCATCCTTCTACTGTAGTTGACAATGGTCTATAATTCAATAGAAAAGGTAAGTTAACCTATATAAATGCAAAAGCATAAAAAGAAATAAAAAATTGCAAGAATTACAATAAAGCATTTTGAAAAATAATTTCTAAATATTTCAAATATTTCATTTCTGGATCATATATTGAAATATCTATTAAAAAAAAAGAAATATACATTGGAATTTCCCCATGAAAAGAGTCTGTATCATATATTCTAATATTTTTCATCAGTGTGCAAACAATAATACATAGATAGTTTCTAAACAAATGCATGCACCTATATTGCTATAATCCTAATATCAGCAAAGGAAAAGACTTCAAATCTTATTTACTTTGGTATATATTAAAAATGTCAATACAGAAGCACCAAATTTCAAAATCAATATTCCAACAAGCATAGACTGACAATTACCCAAGTCCTAAACCACAATTTCATAAGGTGCACCAAAACCCCTTATTCTCAGTTGCAGTTCTAACATCATCACACCCTATTACACAAAACTTACTTATCACTTGTGTTCAGAGGAGCTATACATTTGTTGTGCAAAATATATCTAAAGGTTGCAAGCATGGATGCCCTAGCTATCTGGACCTTTTGAATGAGCTTGGTGGCCCATAGTGCATGATCTGGTTCTTGAGACCAGTCACTCAGGTTCTCCATTAGAGATGGAATGACTCTTTCATAACAAGCTGATAACCTGTGCAAGAAGAAGAAAGTGCATTAAGATTAAGCATCAATATGCTTAAAACATTTCTACATTTTCACTTAAACCATGTTATTAAGGTTATTCTATGGTTTTAAAAAAATACAGATAAATGGAGTAATGAAAAAACTTCAGACCTTTACCTTAATTCAAATGAGGCTTTATGGAAAACTCTTGCTGCCGGTGGATGAAGAGAAATGAGCATTTGCAGAGAATAGAATGTGTCTAGTAGGTATAAGGTTAGATCGTGCAAATCTGGTAACGATAACTCTCCTTCTGAACTACCTAGGGCAACAGGTATATAATTCTCTGCAACATTCAATTTCTCTTCAATATTTTCTAAAGCCTGGAAAGACAATGCAATATATATATGAGCCTCTAGTACACATATACACTGTTAACTTCACATACAAATTTCTTACACTTTAGGGGACCAATATTCAAATCATCATTTTTCACATGCACACACAACATAAGTTTTATTGGATCAAGTTTCATCTTTATGATGAGTTGGCTGATATGGGTTTGAATACATTATAAAGTAAAACCAGTAAAACTTGAATAGAAGACATTGTTTCAGTCCACAGTTTTACATAGTTACATGCAAAAGAATATCCTCAATCCATAAAAATCATAATA
>NC_051399.1:9683749-9691249 GCF_015228065.2 Penaeus monodon | reverse complement strand
ACGTACACTAGAATTAAGGACTTAGACGTAGAACAAACGGTAGTAGAGAGTAGGACTGAAAGAAATGTAAACTAAATATTGTATACTTTGTATTTTAATAAAGAGATTAAACTAAATCAACGAAGTAGGTTGTCGACCACAGCCAATGGACTGTATCGTCAGAGAGTGAGAATGAGAAAGAAAGAGAGAGAGAGAGAATGAGAATGAGGATAAAAAGAGTGAGAGCGAACGAGGATGAGAGAGAGAGAATGAGAATGAGGATGAGAAAGAGAGAATGAGGATGAGAGAGAGAAAGAAAAGGCGACAACCATAATGTATACAGTACATATAAGTATCCACAATGACAGTGTGAGAATATGAGGGAGCCGTGACCTAACTGTTTACGGATATTCATATGTCATGATAAAGCGTGACGTATTAGTACACGAACTGTTCTTGTTCGTTTAAGTTCGGCTTTATATCGCGCTTAGGTAGAAGATATATTCGACTTTCAGATATCAAACGATCGAGTTTGTTTTACCCCTTGCGCGTCCTCAAACCTGAAGTATCTTCAAAACATGAAAAGAGAGAAATATAATAGGAGAAATGACACCAAACGCTTCAATGTCGACCGTATTAAATTCGTTTACGCAACACGGATATAAGTCCCGAAATCAGCGCCATATTCCCTGCTTCGTAAGGAAACCTTGTCGATGTCTCTCTCGATTTTTAAGTGAAAATCGCTCCTTAAAATGAAGAATTCCTTTTGAAGATGTATTAGTAAGTTGTCGCTAGCTAGACCAGTTTTGGGAAAGTGGTTTGTAGTGAATAGGTATCAAGGAAATAGAATTTAGGTGAATGAATAATGATTGAAGGTTCTGTCAGTGATTTTGAATTCTATTAAATCTCCTTAAATAAAACTCGTAAAGAAATATTAATTTTTTTTTGTTTTGACATAGTCAAGGCATTTGATAAGGTGATTATTTTGACCTCGTCTTCTTTCTTGTCAAATATAATGACAAATATACCGATATAAGTACTCGCGTTCTATATGGAAATTGTTGAAGTCCTTAATTTTTATCCACTGAAAGAAAAATAATATTAATTATTGTTTAATAAACAGATATTTAGGGGTATTTTGACTTGCTAAGTCTTACAAATTCAGGTTTTGAACATGGGACTTTTTCTCACTTATAATTTATCAGCACAGTTACAGTTGTAACTAGCTATCTTTAAAACGGAAAATAATATATGCAAATGATAGAACTTATCCTCTATGTACTTCCGTTGCAACTCAAAAACAGCGAAGTTATTGGACACGCAAGTGTCACAGGAAACCGAACGAAAAAACTATCAATATTGTGAAACTTGAAATTTACCAAATTATCATCAGAAACTTTAATGTAGTTTCCAAAGTTTTGTTTAACATAGTATATCTATCCATCTGTATACCCACCTGTGCATTTATCAGCATACCCATATCTGTCACCTAATTTTCCATTATTACAATGAATGTGTTTTATTCAGATCCACTTGAAATATTATCTGATGAATGTGAAAACAGCTGCTGTGACTTTATAGCATGTTATAGTCATGCTCCTGAGAACTGTGCACAGAAATAGCGGGATATGGACACTGCCATTGTATAGAGCATAAGAAATAAGAGTGATTAATTACACAGGTACTTCTGCAGCTGCCTCGTCTTTACAGGGAAATTACAATTAGTATCTGCTGCATATCACTGTTCAGAAACTAATCCACAACACCCTCACACAGCCGGAGTTCCTAATGTCGTGTATTCATTAACTTGAAAAGCATTAATAAAAGGGGTACAGGAGGCATTCTAGGGAATAAATGGAAGGTAGAAATATGTATTAATGTTTGGGTTTGCATGATACCCTGGGTTTGGGACTAAGTCTCTCGAGGGTGCTCTCGGTACAAATACATACGTTACTGTAATAGATAGCTGTATTTTCAGCTTGTGAAGGAAAGGTTATAGATAAAAAAGGTCTTCAGTTCTATTATTCTTTTAATTCTATTAATTGTTTACTGTAAGGCCTGATTTTTGTATGTGAAAAAATATTACAATTTTGAGGGGTAAATTTTTAGGAAATACTTTTGCGTGAACCTCTGGTTATGCACTTTCCTAAAGGCTAACAAACCTCTACATGTGTATTCTGGCAAGATAAAGGTTTTAGATTGTACACCATGATATAATATATAATAGCAATATAACATGTTATCAGTATATATGCAGAATAACACAGGTTCCATCTTATGATATGAATTTTTCTTTACTCTCATTCTCATTCTTGTAATTATCCTGAATACCTTTGCATGGCTGATCAAAATGGTATTGATGAATTTCACTAAGCCTTTACTACCCATTTATGTTAGACATTTGGCACAAAACCACTCCAAACCCTCACATTCTTGACCCTGTTAGTATGAGGAGGCATTGAGAGTATCAGAGAAATTGCTGTGTTGAATATGAACAACTTACATGAAATATGCCAAAATATTGTCTAATGCAAGGGGCTGTGCCAACTGTGACACTCCCACCTTGGGTTTACCGCCCCTGAACCCTCACCCTGGAAGACAAAGAACCACCAGTATTCACAGCAGGATAGAGCATACATATGTGGTGGATTCTTTGGTGTCTAGGGCAGGGATCGGGAGGCAGCAGCCCCCCATGGGGGACTTGCAGGGGAAACAGTCCCCTGCATTTGACTTTATATAAACTAATTCTATGGATATTCATATTTTACCCTGCAATATCCCTGGTACCATTCATGCTCTCCCCTGATTATGGGTGATGGGTGGCTTCCACAGAATGATTTCTCTATATATAGAGTGAGAGGAATTCGTCAATATCCCCATCATCATGATCAGTCATGTGAAGGTTGGTATTTGTTACCAAGAGTGATGCACCCTCAAGAGACGGTCCCAAAATCAACTTATCATGTGAATCCGAAAATCCAAACCTAACCTTTCTTGACATCTTTTATTCCCTCCCTTGAACCCCCCTTTATTAGCACTTCGTTCTAAAATACTCGGCTTTGTAAGCGTTGTGAATTCATCAGATATTTTCATAATTTCATGGTAAATATGAAGTCACTGCGGATGTACCTATGTTGTTTAATTATTTATGCTTTATAAGATGACAGTGTCCATTTTCCTCTATCTTTGTGTGTTGGTCTTGGTAACATTAACCAAGGGGTGTTCTGAATATTTACCCTTATGCTAGTTTATGAAATTGACGTGTATGTATCTTTAGTTTGTCAAATAAATAACATTAACCTTGAAGACCGGGGTACATGTAGTGTCCACTGGGATTTTATTTAATCAATTTTATTTTTATATTGATGGCTTTACAAGTGAAATTAATAACAACTCAAGGAATGATCTAAATAGGTGAAGTCAGGAAAGCCTAGTAGTTTACTCCTTGTTAAGTGCTTTTAGAGCCATCTTTGTATAAACAAAATTAACTTGATGCTGCTGGGAGTGATATATAAATATCTGCCATACCCACTGTGAATTTAGTTAATTAATTGTCTTTACACATAGATGGCTTCAAAAATACTTAGTCACAGTGAGCCAATTACTAGTACTACCTATCTCACATGTTTAACCTTTTACATAATTTTTGGAAATATTTTATCTTACTTTGTATTGCTTATAGTAATATCTATAATCATAATAACAGCATCAATATTGATGGCATGGGGGGGGGGGGGAATCCCAAAAACTCAAGGAAGGATGAAGTTAGATATGGTCACGAGGTCTACTAAGTGACTCCTTGGTGGCTAAGTACTTGTGGAATCATCTATATGTAGAGACATTTCACAAAATAATACTTCGGTGAACACTACATTTTCATGATGGCACTGGGTTAATAAAAGAAAACAACAGAAGATAGTCCAAGTATGCATGCACTACAGGGGTCATCAGGTTTACAGAAATAGAATAGCCCGACAAGGTGCATACATGCATTTCAATGTTTTTATTTTATTTATTTATTTTATTTTTATTATTATTATTATTTATTTATTTATTTATTATTTTTTTATTATTATTATTATTATTATTATTTTGTGTGTGTGTGTGTGTGTGTGTGTGTGTTATTAGTTTAGAGGAATTGCATACGATTGGGACATCATTAATATGATTTCCGTTCAAGTGATAGGTGATTTTTGTTATATCCAGCAGTATGATTATAAGTTTGTGATCTCCAGTTGCATGTTATCTACATATAATTATAAAAAAATTATTTTCTTGGATCACTTATTATTTTCTTAATTTTCAGGTCTAGAAGATTTGTTAAAGCAAAACTTGTAAACATGTCAGTGCGCAAGTTAGAAACCCTTCATAATGGGGACTCTGAAGACACCCCAAGCTCGAGTCAGAAGAGGAGGAGGACATCTTATTCTGACAGCTCCTATCTCACTGAAATGAAGATGACACAGGTTGTTTGTGTGATTCTTGTAGGACAGATTTAATTTTTTGGTGTCTGTCAGATTTTTGCCTGGATGTTTGATATATATGATATTGGGGGAAAATCTGTAGAAATTAAGAATTATAAACCACTTAACCACTTGACTGCATTAACCAACCATATTCCCAATTCTAAATTATATTTAATGACATTTTAGGTGACTATAATCACATTTGTGTAATCCTGGGCAATGAGTCTATATGCCTTCCAGTCTATTATGCCCAGGAAATACAGTCGTCTCAGTCTCTCTCCTATGTATAACATAATGCCTTGAAGGGTATCACATAAAATATACCGGATAAAAAAAAAAGACTCACAAAATGTAATTGGTTGCTAAAATTAACTGAAGTTCTTTAGCAAATTGATACATGATAGAAAATGCATCTTATATTCGTTGTTATACTGTAAAAGATAATGACTAGTTTTATGGCTGATATATGTGTATTCACAATGCACCTTTCACAAAGTAGCATACTGAATTCTTTTGAAAAGATGTTTTAGTAAACTGTGAGTAATTGTAGTTCCTCTGGATGCTATAGTTGACAGACAAAAAGTTATAGTTCACCTGTTGTTGTTGTTGTTGTTGCTGTTATTTTAAGAGAATGCATTTCTCATATAAAATTGCCCTTTTGGGTAATTTTACAGCCATGTAATTCTTAGCTTTCATTCCCAACAGGAATAGCAGAAACAGTGTTCAATATATATATATATATATTTCTTCTTCTTCTTCTTCTTCTTCTTCTTCTTCTTCTTCTTTCTTCTTCTTCTTCTTCTTCTTCTTCTTCTTCTATCTTTTTCTTTTTGTACTGGAGGCATGTACTGGTGTGAATAATTTGAAATGCCCACCATGTCTAATCTTCCTAATAAGGTCTTCTGCACTCATGGCAAGTGATTCCTGACACCCCAGCTATCAGGCGAATTTACATGACTGCAACCAACTTTATTCTTGATATGATGGACAGGCCACCCAGAATCAGTAGGATAATATGCATTTGAGAAAATTTGAAAAAAACATCCAGGGAAAACTTTTGACCCAAAAGTCTTGATTTACCATAGATATAAGATGTTTATACTTAGGTCCCTTCATACAACTATATAATATGAGTTGATTACTCTATAAAGATTTCTCAGTCTATAGTAAAGATTAAAAAATAATGGATTTCCTTTACTATCAGGAAAGTGCTTCTTGTGGGATATTAGAGCGTGTCATCGTTAAAAACTTCATGTGCCATGACCATCTCGAATTTACATTCTCCCCAAACATCAACTTTGTCCAGGTAAGGGTTCTCATTTTGTTCTTTCACTGTTCATTTTAAGAGGAAATGTTATTTGTAGGTATGTTCATGGGGAAGTGGTAATGACAACTTACTTGGCTGTAATGAAGGAGCACAGGTGAAAAAAGGAAAACGCCTAGGACTTAGACATTTCAAAACCATTAATTTCTAACTGGCAGTTTAGAAATAGTGTTTCTAATGTACTTTTTATATTATTGGTATAAATATCTAGTACTTTTAGCTGGCTTAGCAGGAGTTGAATGATTTTCACATGATTTTGTCAACTGTGAGTACTGGAGGATTGGTGGTATTTTCCATTAACTCATCGCCATGTTTTCACATTTGTTTGGTCTCTTTGAAAAAAATATAAAACTAAAATGTCTTAAATTGCAGTATGTGTACTTCTTGTAAAATGGCTAATTATACTCTGTTTACAGTTCCATTCTCTATGTAAGAACTAATTTTAACCTGTTGGTGTGGGTAGTATATGTATACAGCATCATCTGCTGTCTTTTTGTTGTAATTTTGTTTACACAAATGACTCCATAAGTGCCTAATCCCAAAGATGTTGATTACTAGGACTATCTAACCCCAACTGTTTACCACATTCCTTTGAATTTTGGAAGAAAATCTTTATTTTTAATGTGATTATAATAACACTATAATAACAATAATTGTAATGAAATGAAATACACAGATGTGATCAATAAGGCCTAGTAATTGACTTGGGTGTCTTAAGTTTTATAAAAAGTATTGGTGACATGATGTTGATGTTAATGTTAAAAATAATGTTAAAGGTGAGAGGGGGAAAAAATCCATAAGAAAAAGAAAAAGGTTAAACAGTTGAGGTCAGGTAGACCTAGTAATTGATTTCTTGGTGACAAACTGCTTCTGAACCCATGTATGTGTAAACAGAATTAATAAAACAAAGCCTCCATGGATAAAGATATTGCCTGGCAGTCAGTGTGTTAACATGTTATATAAATATTTAACATTTTACCCCTTTTTATCAACCATGTAAAGGGAGCACAACAACCCTATGCTTATTATTATTCTCTAATATTAGTGAGTGACAGCACATATATTTGCTTTAGTGAAATAGCATAAGCATATTCCATGTGATAAGGATATATGAAGCTTTTTATATATAGTACATCATTACTAAAACTCACCAGACTAACTCGTATCCTCCAGTTATGAGGATTAGTTTTGATGGCATACTCATAACAAATTACCCATGCTAACATTAAATAATTTTTTTTTTCCCTCTCCTTTTGTGAGTATCCCCCAAAATACATGGATAACATTGAAAAAATATGGAAATCTATCCGATATATTTGCTTTTAATTGGTTTCATTGAAAGTATCCTACCCATGTGTGTTAGTTATTTTATTTATTTTGTTGTTGTTTTTACCAATTATAAGGTAATTGTTATATCTTTATGCAGCACATGGCAAAAGACCTTTTAACACAATTTCAAATCTGAGTATATGCTTTGTGTGTGTGTGTGTGTGTGTGTGTGTGCGCATGCGTGCGTGCGTGCGTGCGCGCGCAGTTCGTAAGTTTAAAAAAAAAATTCTTCCGTGCTTCTTTCTTCTTCTTCTTCTTCTTCTTTTTCTACTTCTTCTTTAGGGGGGGTGGGGGTTAAATTTCATGATACTAGAATTATTATCATTTTGAAATTCAACTGCATGAAAAGAGGAATTCATTCAAGTGTTTACATATTCTTCCTGAGCTTCTCATATTTAATGC
>NC_051399.1:9671249-9681249 GCF_015228065.2 Penaeus monodon | reverse complement strand
TTGCAAGTAGAAAATCCTGTGACTGTGCTGAATCAAGATATGTCCCGTTCATTTCTCAAGTCTACGGTGAGATTTTACAGTTTTAAGTATTGTACACTCGTTAATAAAAATATCTCTACTCATTCTGACTTAACAATATGATACAACAATGAAACAGTGGAAAAAATTGCTCTGAATTCAACCTGATATTGGTATTCCTGCTCACATAATATTGTGCAGGATCCAGGTAACTTAAGTCCTAAATAAATTCCATGGTGATGATGATGTCTGATAAGCAAACTGAAGAGGAAATTTTAGAGTTTTATACTCTTAATATTTTGTGTTACTACCACCAACTTGGCAAATGCTGGCAAGTCTACATAGTATGGATGTCACAAATGCTGCTGTTAACTGGCATCCATCTGTAGATTGCAGTTGCTCCCATGCTTAATCCATTGACTACTGATTTATGTACCGTCTCCGGTAGTTTTGTGTCAATTTTGTTACAGGTGGCACATGTTCTCACCCAGCAAGGAGTCTATCAGAAGGCCCTAGTGACTGCTCCTGATTTCCCCATTCCTTGAAATTGTGGAAAAATGTGTTTTTCTTTCTAATACTATTGATATTGATACTGTTATTATTATTATTATTACTGATATTATGATCATCAAATTGTTATTAAAATTGGGTAACATTAAAGACAATAAATATAGACAAAAGAAACTTTCCAAAAATCAAGGAAAAGGGTAAACAGGTGATATAGGTAGGACTAATAACTGACTCCTTGGTGACCAATCACTTGTAGAGCCATCTATGTGTAAATACAATAAATGAACTTATATTGCATTGGTCATGGGATGTATTCCTGCCATCCATACCATTTGGGTTTAATGGCTCAGGCAGTGGTAATAGGAGAATCCTAGGAGAAGTCTCTCCCTAGACATTCTCAGCAGGATTGAGATATATGACTGTTTGGGTGGATGTGACACAGCATAATCTCAGGGTGTTGCCAAAAAACACCTCCATGACACTGCTGACAGAGCTGTTATCCTGGATGAGGGAAAATGGTTCTGACTCAGCCCTCACTGGCAATAGAGACATCTCATCCAGGATTTCCACAAAGGTATACCCAGTAAATCTGCTGGGCCCAACATCCATCACTTCCCTGACCCCACTGCTGTGTATCCACCCAAACAGCCCAGCAGTTTCTGACAGTCTGCTTGCTGCAGCATAATGCAAAGTCCTGCCAGATGTTGCCAGCAGAACTAAAGGGGTCTGCATCCCTTGCAGCAGTTAGGGCCTGTTTCTAAAAATAATGAAAATAAATAACTAAAAAGATAATTCATTACCTCATGAAATGCATACACTTCAATGTAAGCTTCTTATTTGACTCATATAACACTTGATTAATAGTTTAGAATGACAGTTACGTGATCCATGGAGACACAGTGGCTTTGAAATACCTAATTTTCTTGATATTCTGGCTCTTGATTAACCCTCAGTGTAAAGTGCATTTATGATGCTATGAATAGTCTGAGGTTTCCTTTGCTAATATTGCCATTATACAAGACCCTTGCCACATCAGCTCCAAAACATTTTTCAAACACATTATGAAACTCAATATGTTCTGAGCTTTAAAAACAGGAAGTACCAACCTTTCGGAATCAGCTCTGAACAGTCATTTTGGTTTCATCTACTCCTGTACAGATATTTCTTTTGGCGGCTGTACATGTTTGTATTGCATTTGTTATTAGACTTGATATGAAATTTTTTGTATTTATATCCTTAGGTAATTAATCTTTACTTTCAAGACTGCAATATTATGTTATTATTTTCCAGGATCCTCATGATTTATACAAATTTTTCTTGGAGGCCACTCAGCTACAACAGATGAAGGATGATTATGGCCAGCTACAAGAAGCACTAAGTTCATCTGTAGCAACTGTTGTAGGCAGGAAAGAGGTAAGAGTTTGAGCATTTTATTAGATTTATAATGTTAGGAACAACAAAATAAGTGAATGATATCAGTACTAATTTTCACTGAAGGGAAAGCTGGTCCTGATTTGTTCCTCATGCAATGCATATTTTGAGCTTCTGATTACATTTATATAGTACATTATGGTGATATTTTAACCCAATGCTGCCAGGTGGTTTCCCAATACTAAAGCCTTCTCTCCCGGGTTGTATTCATAGTAGCACAAACCCCACTGCTGGGGGATTGTGTTGTCACCATAGCGTGCTCGGCATTACCATACATGCCCCAGGAAAACAGGATTGGTGCACCATGTTATATATGCACATGCCACATGGAATATAGTCTAGGCATGCCATGGCATTTACGTATGTGCCACCTGGTGGCACTGGGTCAAAACAATGCTTAAGGAGTATTTCAAACACTAAGAGAGTTAAATAGGGGAAAGGGAGAACTAGCTATGAAGATTAAAGTGACATAAACAGACAAAGTTATATGTAAGAGATTGGAAATTGGATATATGATTTGTGTGCATACATATTTAAAATGTTGCTATTATTCCAGTCCAAAATGAAAATAGGAAAATAAGAATGTTATGAATTTCCAATAGCAGGATATCCAAACTGTCCCATTTAACTGTACTTATAGCACATCTTGTTCCTAGTGTTCTGCCTCTATTGCCATTGTTTCCACTTAATATAATTGAAGGCAATATTGTAATGGCTATTTGCCTTGCCTTTTAGGATCTTTCTGTTTTGAAGAAAGAAGTAGAAGAACAGCATTCTCGTCTTATCCTTAGCGAGGAACTCACTAAGAAGCGGAACAAACTTCAAGAGTTAAGGCATGAATTGATGTGGGCTGTGGTAAGGCACTGTTCTATTTTATTTAGTTTGCATTATATTTACTACCAGAAATAGATATATCAACATAAGAGTTGACATAAGGTAACCTCCAAGTAGTCTTTTATAATTGTAAATCCACTTGTCATATACATTTATTTAAAGGTACATGATGCAGAAAAAGAAGAAGCTGCTGCAGCACAGAAGGTAGAGGCCCATGAAACATTATGTAATAAATTGCAGGAGAAGATAAAATCTTATGAAACTAACTTTGAGCAGGAGAAGCAACAGCACAAGTAAGGGATCATGCATTGATGGAATATGGTCATCTTTCTTTTCTTTATATTTTTCTGTCTTCATGTATATGTATTTTTTTCCCAATTTTTGTCTCCCTTTTCCCTTTTTTTAAGTCTGTTTCTTCCTTTCTTTCCCTTGTTTTGCCTTCTTCATTTTCCCATTTTTAAGTCTATTCTCTTTTTCCCTTTTTTTGGCATCTTTGTCTTCTTACACTTTGAAATTTAGTATTACACTTTTGGAGAAAGGGGGAAAAAAAAAAAACTTTCTTGACCCAGAGAGCTTCAGGAAGAACTAGCCAACCGCACACACCAGCTCTCCAGCCAAACCGAAGACACAAAGGCAGCCAATGAGCAGATGGTAAAGGCAAAGGCAAAGTTGAAGGACCAGCAAATGCAGGCCACCACAGCCGAAAAGAAGGTCAAGAGCATCCGAAAGGATATCTCTGAGCTGAAGGAAGCCATAGAGAAGGATCACAGTGCGTAAGTGCATACATCTGAAATAAATTATGTAATTGAAATGTAAGCTTTTGGGTGCAGGACAGTGAGCTGTGTAAGGATTTTATTGTAAGAAATCAAAGATAGAAATGAAACGTTTCAGGTTTCATTTTATATATATATATATATATATATATATATATATATATATATATATATATATATATATATATATATATATATATATATATATATATATATATATATTTTATATATACATCTTTTTTACAGATAGTTAATGTATGAATATATTCTTACATGTATAGAAGAGAGGGAAGAAGAGAAAATTATTAAGAGATTGAGAGGGAGGGAGAGAAAAAGAGTGATATAGATTGAAAGTGGTAGCTGAATTGCAAGTTTGAAACAACAGATCCCCACTCTCTGCCCCTATTGTCACTGTACTATGATACAAGTAAATCATGGTATGAAAATATGAAGTATAATATTGTTGGAGCAGTACAAAGTATAAGATATTGTTTCAAGGAGTTCTTCATGCCACATTATTATTATCCTTTAGTAAAGTAAATAGAAAGCTATAAAACTTTACTACTTATTCTTATTTCAAACCTACTGTGTTCAAGGATAGGAGGCACTCATGTGATTGGTTTAGGGAAACTAGAGACTACCAAGTGAGTGGGGGAATTATGGTGTTTGGAGGAAAATGAATATGCCAGGAATTATGAGTTCTTATTTTATACCCACTTAACCATTCACAAAAAGAAAAAAATCAGAGTCCACTTGGATGATTGCCTTAGAGAGACAAAGGGGTATGTGTATGTTTGTGGGTTTGGGAGGTGTAGCTGGAAGAAACTTGCTAAACAGTACCAGAATGACTACCTCATACTCTCTACTTCTGTTAGCCTGATGACACATTGGATGCTATATACATATGTCATTCCCACTGTGTGGTTGATTTATTAAGTCTACATACATGGCTTAGTCACCAATGAGGTAATTAATAGTACTGCTTGTATCACATGTATACCCTTTTCTTTTATTTATATAAAAAGGGGGGGGGGGAGAAAAAAGAAAAGAAAAAGAAAGAAAGAAAGAAAGAAAGAAAAAAAAAAATTATATATATATATAAATATATATATATATATATATATATATATATATATATATATATATATATATATATATTGCTGTTAGTAATGTCAGGTATGCTATAATAAGTCTGATGTTTATTATGATAATAACAGCATCAATATTGATAGCATTAGTTAAAAGAAAGAAAGAAAAAAAAGAAGTGAAATCAGGTGAGACAACTAACTACTTGACCACTTGGTGGCTAAGCACTAGTGAAGCCATTGCACAAAACAATACTCAGACATTTATGCAGATTTTATAAATTACATCCAAGTGATTTCTTGTGAGTTAAGATTTTTATTCACCAGACAAGTTATTGCAGTTAATTGTAAATAAAGAAGCTAGAGAAGAAATTTGGAGTATAATAAATCCACAGTGAAAGAAGGGATCTCAATCACAGTGAAATAATAAAGAACATAAGAAGGATGACGAAAACAGTTTCTGGAAGAGGATACCATCAACCAAATGATTAATAAATGGACATAAGGTTGAGAGAAATATCTCTTGAAGAAGCATCAAATACATAAGTTGTAGATCTATAGTGCCAAATTTACTGTGTAATTAATACCAGAACATAGAGAAATGGCTAGAGTGATTCTTTCTTGGTTTAACCATGGATCCAGGTATTTACAGACCATAGATAATGGGTTGTACTTCTTTCATATTTAATATGGATAGCTGTTCATTTTACACTGACATATATATATATATATATATATATATATGTACTCATATATACATATATATATCAAACACACATATATAATATTATATATATACATATATACATATATATATATATATATATACATATATAATATATACTATATAATATGTATATATATATATATATATATATATATGTATATATATATATATATATATATATATATATATATATATAGAAATATTATATATATGTATATATATGTATATATATATATATTTTGTATATATATATATATATATATATATATATATATATATATATATATATATATATATATATATATATATATATATATAATGTATGTTATTTTTGTCCTTCCCCCTTTTAACCATTGGGAAATAGCTGAATTTTTACACGTTTTGAAGGGAAGATGTGGCAATTTATGTTGATGATGGTAGAAAGGACCAAGTTGAATTTTTGCCACTAAGCCTAAAATTCGTACTTTGCTTTATGAATATTTCAATGAAAAGCTATTTGAGGCATATTCAAGGGTATACCTAGAGCAGAAGAAGAACAACAACATTGTAGCTCAATGGTCTACTGGATATTGAGCTTTATAAAGACTTAGAACTTATGACAAATGCTGCAGATCTTAGAGTTTTAGTCATGCTGTTGCTATTTTATCTTAGATTAATGTGATTATTGATACATTTTCAGCCAGATTAGAAAAGGAACTGATAGAACTCCGTGGCCAGCAGAGTAACGTTTTTACTGTTTACGGACCATGGGTTCCGGAGGTGTTGAAGCAGATTGATATTGCACACAAAAAAGGGATGTTCTCAGCCAAACCTGTTGGACCACTTGGTAGGCTTATTTGATTTAAATTTTGATTTGTCATTATGCTTTGTAAGATTGATTAATTCAGAATGAAATATTTGACTGTTACCATAAAAAGTCTTATGCATACCCATGACTGATCAGAGTTCATTTCTCTACAGGTGCCTTTATCAAACTATGTGATCAGCAGTGGGGACATGTGGCAGAAGCAATTATATCAAACAGAATCAATAGCTTCTGTGTCAATAATCAGAAGGATTGTCATGTTCTAAAGCAGATTCTGAACAGAGTTAACTTTCGTGGAGCCCCAAAACCTATCATCATTGTTTCAAGATTTAGAGAAAGAGTTAGTGTATTTTCAGTATTATGTTTGCTTGCATATTAATAAGATTATATATATATAACTGTGACAGATGGAATAATGCAATGCCACATTGACAGGTAATGTCTATGGAGCTAGTAAGATCCTAGTTGCACACTCCTTTTAGTGGGTCGTGTGGCATGGTTGGTTTAGCACTGGCCTTCGGTTTCATACCCGGAGTGACCTAGGTTCGAGTCCTGGTCAGGGAGGGTTGTTATTTATTTATTTATTTATATATATAACTGTTTTCACGAGTAGTAGTACTCATATATATATATATATATATATATATATATATATATATATATATATATATATATATATATATATATATAAATATATATATATGTATAACATAGATCATATATATTACACACACACACACAGACACACATGTACATCTATATATACTTATGTTTATTGCCATGCAGGGATAAAGATTAATCTTTCTTCTTTGCATAGATCCATGATGTATCACAGTTTGAGGTGCAGTCAGACAGATACCCATCTCTGTGGTCAGTGTTGAATGTGAGTGATACAGTCGTAGCAAACACACTCATAGATCAAATGCAAGTGGAATCCATCTTGCTCATTCCAACAGCACAAGAGGCTGGACAACTTCTAAAAGATCAGAGAACGTAAGGATTTTTTCTTTTCTATATAGTCCTGTGATCACTTTTGATAAGGGGGAAGAGAAAGGGAAAGGAAGTGTGTTTGAAAAAAGTGAATAGTCTGGTGTTTTCTTTTTTAATAAGGTTTGGATGAAATGGAATTTTTTCATTGTGATACTTAAGAAACCTCACTGGTTGAAAAGTCTTCCCTAGAAAGAATCTTTATGCAAGTTTAGCTTTATTCTTTAAAAGATTCTATGAAGTGATATGAAAATGAACTCTGTTAATACTATTGACTTATTTTTATTTTCAGTGTACCAAGAAATTGTAAAGTTGCCTACACTCTCAATAGAGATACTTACTACCCTGATCCAAACTACCGGATCTATTCAGGAAGAGGTCAACAACCAGCTCGTTATCTGCAGGTCTCAGTTGAACAGAAAATCAGGTAATATATCTTTATTATAGAATGAAATTGATTAGTATTTGAAGATGGTTTTGAATAAAAGAGATGGTCATGATACATATGCTTTATTCTTCTTAAGGCATCAGTAATACTAATTATACATGAGTTATGATGTTATCCTTGCAGTGACCTTCAATCCGAAATTGAATGTACGCAGGAAGAATTAAAGAAGCATTCATGCAAGGCAAAAAAAATTGAAGCTGAAGTGAAACAAATTCAGAATGAAATTCACATGTCAAACAGAAAGATGCAAAAAGATAAGGTAATTTTTTTTATTACTTTGTCAAAAACTTAGCATTAGTAGGAAATTTTTCTTCACAAAACTCAAGAAAATAGAAAATCCGGAGACTTCATGTAAGATTTGAATTTTGCAAATGAATAATATGTTCATTTTATACACGTATGTGAGCACACACACACACACACACACACACACACACACACACACACACACACACACACACACACACACACACACACACACACACACACACACACACACACACACACACACACACTTATATATACACATACACACATATACACCACACATTTATAAAATGTATATATTTATTTATAAATACATTATATGTGTGTGTGTGTGTGTGTGTAATATATATATATATATATATATATATATATATATATATATATATATATATATATATATATATATATATATATTATATATATATATTATATATATAGATAGATAGATAGATAGATTTAATGATTAAGAGATGTGACACTAATAATTATGTACACTTTCTCCTTCTCAGGCAAAGATTACAGAGCTTCGCGGACAGGTGAGAGTGCTCCAGGACCAAGAGGAACCAGCTCCTCCTGATGTATCTCAGTTGGAAGAAGACATTAGGCAACAGGAGGTTTTACTAGAAAGTGCTGAAGCTCATGTAGGTCACCTTTCATAATTTACTTTTAGTAATATAAATAAAAGAGACAGGTGTGTATATTTTCTGATTTTTTCCTTGTGTATACAGTTATACAATTAGTAGAAATGAGTTTCTTGTATATTGTAGAAAATGAGATCATGTTAATTTTTTTGCTTCATTTTCACAGGCCGAAAAAGTTCGAACTTTAGTCAATCAAAGTAAAGAGAAATATCAAGAGGCCTCCTCTAAATATGATATGCTGAGACAAGAGCACAGTAAATTTCTACAAGAAGCAGAAAATATTAAGGTGAAATATAGAATTCTTTAATGATACAGAATCTTGTTTGAAAACTGTGCCATGTTGAAAGAAAGATTATATATAATATATTACTGTTAGTATAATGTATTTATTTATTTAGTAATTATTTTATCAATTTATTTAATTTATTTTTATTTTTTTATAACAGAAAAATGTGAAAGATTGTGAACAAGAGACAAACAAGTTAGATCAGATTTTGGAAAGTTACAAAAAGAAAAAAAAAGATGCCGAGACCAAAAGAATGGAGCTGGAGGCAGAATTAAAAGCAGCAAGAGAGGGTCTCGAAAAGGAGTTAAAAAGAGCTAACAGTTTCGACCCTCGTCCTGAAACAACTCGGTAAGACATTCCTCTCTTATCAGCTGCCATGAAATTGAGTTATTCATATAATTTTCAATTTCTATATTTTAACCCAATGTCACCAGAAAAATGTGTTCACTATAGTATGAGTTCATGAAACACATCTACACAAATGACTTCACAAGTGCTCAGCCACTAAAGAGTTAAGTAGTCGTCTACATGCTCTCACCTGATTTTCTTGACCCCCCCCCCCCCCCATGTTATTGTTGTTATTATTATTATTATTGACAAGAACATTATTGCACTGTTATTAACAATACTAATAGCAATGTTAAATAAGATGAAATGTTTCTAAGAATCAAGAGAAAGGGTGAGGTAAGTCAGACTAAGCATTTCTTGAGCCATCTATGTATAAATACAAGTGATAATCAAATTCACTGAGGACATGGCAAGTGTGTGTGTGCCATCTTCGGTTGCATCAAATGAATGGTTCCTTTTAACCCATTCCTGACGGGTGGCATGTACGCACATGCCATGGCATGGCGGGACTATCTGCCGGGGGCATGTATGTACATGCCGTGGTGGATGTATGGAGATGCCATGAGTTATTTTTTGTTGCAATCATGGCAAAATAATATTTTTCTGCCAGTGAAACTCTGATTAAGTTGTTTTTAACACTTTCTCATTTTTACTATGCAAAAAAAAAAAAAAAAAAAAAATGCAACAAACGGACAATTTTAACTCCATGATGCCGCACACTGCTTATTTTATTCAGATTATAGACTGCATACCTGTTCTTAAACGGAAATCGGCATCGATTCCTTAAAGGAAGCATTTGGTCCCTACCGCTTCTGGAGATTTGTACATTTAGGACGATGA
>NC_051399.1:9658749-9666249 GCF_015228065.2 Penaeus monodon | reverse complement strand
TCTTCTCTCTCTTCTCTCTTCTCTCTCTCATTTGCAGTCTACTTAATGGCAATCTCCTTCCATATTGTTGCAAATTGCCATAACCATTATGTCATAAGTCAAGGAGAAGGTGCACTATAGCCTAGTCTAATATTTTTATATATATAAGGAAATTAACTTACAGGACTAATAATTACCTCTTCTTACAGGATATTGTAGCAAGAAAGCAAAGCATGGATATGATGATTGAAATTGCAGATGCTAAGACTCAATATATATACCTGACACCACTGGAACTCAATCGGGCAGAACATCCAAATGTTTACATATACAGGCGAGTTACAAATATTGACACTTAGTTCAATGAAAAATTAAGAGACTATACTTTCCTGTAATTATTAAAGAATTGTATGAGTCACTTATTGTAATTCACACTTATATTGTAAAAGTATTTGTACCAAAGGAAATATATATAATTATTTTATATTTCCCTAGGAATGGGAGGAAATTATTTTAAAAATTCATATTTCAGGATGCCTGATCCAGAAAGAAGAGAGGATGATTAGAAAACAAATGAATCATTTTGATGAGAGAGGTTGTCAGTGCAGATAATCATCAGTACAATGAGATTCTGAGTTAAAACCAACAATGATTTATTGCATATTGTTAGAAATGTCAAAGACAAATTATGTGACATTCAATGACCATTATCTTATATTTACGTATTTCTGTATATACATACATATGTATGTAACATTTCTTGTCCCATTTTTGTCTTTTAACTTAGGGATTTATGTTTTAACCCTTTGCCAACGGGCATGCCCACTGTGAGTTTACTTGTTTAATTGTTTTTACACATAGATGGCTACACTTGTACTAAGTCACCAATGAGCCAGTTACGAGTACTGCCTGTCTCGCCCGTTCATCCTTTTCGTTGATTTACGAAAATATTTTACGTTATCTTATTTTGCTGTTACTAATGTTTATAACATGTTAATTCTAATGTTTACAATAAAAATAACAACATCGATATTCATAGCACTAGTAAACAATTCGTTTTTCCCGCCAATACAAGGAAAGGTGAAATCAGGTAAGGGCACAAGATCTACTAATTGACTCCTTTGTAGCTAAGCACTAGCAGAGCCATCTATGTGCAGAGACATTTCATTAAAATATAAAAAATGAGCACAGCATTTTCCCCATTTTTTATTAATTTTCCCCGTCGGCATTGGGTTAACAAAGGATCTAGAAGAAAATGTCCATAGCAAGTACTAGAGAAAATTTCAAGAAAGGCGTGTGAAGTGGAAAGGATTATAAGTAATTTAATCCTTATTTTTTTTTTTTTTTATTTTTTTTTGTTAGATTTTAACATGACATAATGAAGTTTAAAAATGGTAATGTCATTTATAATAAGGTGCATGTTCCATCTGTGTAATTTGCTATTTTCTGTTCCCAGTAATTTCAGTAATTTGCAACTTGACTTTCAGTTAAGTCAAAAGAATAGTACTAGGAAACATGGATATTTCATGTATTAATTTTGAAATGTCATGTTTTCCTCAGTTTATATATATATATATATATATATATATATATATATATATATATATATATATATATATATATATATATTTTTTTTTTTTTTTTTTTTTTTTTTTTTTTTTTTTTTTTTTTTTTTTTTTTTTTTTTTTTTTTTTGTGAAAGAGTAATGTAAATATAATTAAGTTTAGTGAAGTTTAGCTTTCCCTACTTCACATGGATAGTATTTTCTATTCAGTTTTGTAACAAAATTTATCCACCAAACAATCATGTATTGTTCATTTTTATAGATAGAGAAATGGGATAAAGGTTAGAAAATAATTGGATGAAACCAACTCAAGACCATGACAACCTATGCAATCCCTCTCCTCTTGCCCCTGATTATAAACATGAACCTGTATGTTCAAGAATTGTGGCCTTACTTTATATCTTACTTTATATATAAATTTGTATGTTTGAAACAATGCTTGATATCGGCTTGTATGAATATTATACCCTTGGGAATAACATAGTTGTTATAAAATAGATCACTTATTTACTGTTGTTAGTCAAAGCTGGACAAATATTTTGGAAAGAGCAATTTTTTTTCTCCTCCCTACCTTAATAATAAACTTGGAATGATGTCTTTAATAATAAAATTGACAGCAACCAGTCCTTCAGTATTTAACCTTAGGTATTTTTGCAAGTTGATATTTCAGATATTGCCAGTTCCTGCTCAAGTGCTAATAAATATCCTAACTGTCGGTAACAAGTAAATAGAACAACAAAGGGAAGAGCACATTATTGCAAGATATTGATGTCACAGATTGTAAAATTGCTTTTACAGGATGTATTATAAAGGATAGAGGTAGCTTAGATTTGCAATAGCTGTCAGGTCACATGAACATAGGGGTCGGCTCTTCTAGTATCAAAGGACAGTACATTGTTGGTGAATGATTAATGGTTACAAAACAAAATAAATTTAGCAGACTTCAGAGGCCATATAGTGCTATAGAAAATTATAGTAGTGGGAAAGGTAGAGAGGTAGGTTAGCTGCTGTTCAAATGTGCTAAACCTCAGAAATTGCATAGCAGTTCAGGATAGTATGACATTGAAGGGGCCAAAGAAATGTGAGGTAAAGAGAGGATGATTAGATCAAAGTTGTCAAAGACAGAAGTGCAAGATTCTCTCCATAGAGTAAGGTAGGGGCAAGCATAAGGAGAAGGGAGTTTAACCCACTAACAATGGGTGTCACACGTGTGATGCCCGAAAAAGGACTCACTTCCGGGTCTCATATGTGTGATGCTGTTCTTCCAGCCCATCTACTGGGTGCATCTCCCGTGAGACGTAATGTAATGGACCTTGGGGACATCTGTTATGTGTACATGGATAGTTTCAAGACGATTTCGACTACTATTATTTTTTTACACGTAACCACTAGTTACGTCATGAGGTCATGTAAAGATGTTATAGTATAAGGATGAGTTGTCTTGTTTTGCTGGAGGATCAGGGAACGAGGGGAGGCCGCTGTCCAATGAGTGTGGACAAAGTCTTGGTGTGATCCAATCTGGGAAATTGTGCTGCTACAATGTGAAGTTACTACTTCAATTTCCCTGGAGTTTGAAGTCGTATAAAAGGATGGAGGGAGTAGGGGTTATGTGGAGAGAAGGAGAGAGAGAGATACGAAAAATAAAGTTGCGACTTCAAAGGAAGGGAAACAGAGATAGATAGATAGATAGATAGCCAGGCAGGTAGGCAGAGGTAGATAGAGAGACAAAGGTGTGTGTGGGTGCGTATGCTATTGTAACATCATGAAGAGGAAGTGACGTCATGCATTTTAGCTTTACAAGCACGAAAAACATTTGTGTTGGGTTCTCAAAGCAAAACCTTCAATATAATCCCAAGACTATAAAATGGGCCAGGAGAAGCTACTGCGCCAACTGCAACATCAGTTTATACACGTACGGGTGTGGCGTGTAAAAAAAAAAAAAAAAAAAAAAAAAAAAAAAAAAAAAAAAAAAAAAAAATATATATATATATATATATATATATATATATATATAAAATCTCTGATTTCCCCTCACAATATGTCAAATATGTTACTGAGAGTAACGCACATGGCATTTTAAGAGAGTTTGGACTCTATACGAAAACTCCCACCCATTACAAGTGATGAGACTGCATTTTAACTGTACGAACATGCATAGGGGGGGGGGGGGGCTGGCCATGGGCAATCACTACTAAATTTGTCAGCCGGCAAATAGAGTGTATGGCACTACGAAGCACCCGTCACGAGTGTTTTAAGGGTGAATATATCACAGTTTCAGGAGAAATGTCAGGAAGGAGAGAATCCAAGGAAAGGGGGGTGGGGGGTATGACAAAGTTACACCTGTATCCAGGGGGAAACAGAGGGGATAATGGAGAAGGAAGGGGGGGATGATGCATATGTGAAATGGGGGGGGGGGGGGTTATATGTTGGGAGTGAGTGGAAGGAAAGGTGTAGGGGGAACATGTCAGCAGTTACTTTGAGTGTAGAGGGAATGGGAATAAAGATTGGAGGATGGATGAGGTTTAGGCAGGTTATCTTGGTTTATGATTAGATTGTTTTGAAACATCGTCAAGCTTCTGAAGTGGATTTGGTTGGGGAGGTCTGAGAAACACAACTTTTCTTAGGAGGGTGGAGAGCCATGCTGAAAGGATGAAAGGCTGACTTTGTGCCAGTCCTGAACGGCCTGAGGGAGCCATGGGCACAGTATTCCCCTGATTTAGTTACCTAGCCCTTACCCCTCAAGGGGACCCTGAGGGGTGGACTGTTTTTATCCCCAACATAATCCAGGCTTACCATGGCCAGTAATGAAAACATATCCCCACTATTAGGGGCAATGAGGCTTGCCCCTTTATCAAATAGCCCCAACGATGTAAACCCACCCGATTCCCTGACCCCAGGCTCTCCTTTGACCACGGCTCCAAACACTGCAATAACTATCCCCTCATCAATGCCTACTAGTACAGTAGCCAACAATCAACCCTTAAGGAACATTTCCACTCTCCCAGCATGCTCAACTTCAACACCTCTACCCCCACAACCTCCAACATCAACCACCCCATCCTCCCTTATTAATACCTTACAGCCTTATTGCCCACCTCTCCATAACACTACCTCCCTCAACACTACTCCATCTTCGTCACGCCCCCGCCCTTCTACTACCCCTATCTCTACAACAATCTTGAATACTCTCTTTAGCGCAGCCAAATGGGACCGATTTTTCGTGATCCCTCCCACAGCTCCCTACTCTGACAACACCTTTCTCTTCCAACAATGTCTCCAAAAACAAGTAGGTAAAGTCTCATTCCGTAGCCGACCCGACCGCTCCCGTCTCGTCACAGTAACATCCGAAAACCAAGCTATAGCATTAACAAAACTAACTGACCTATATGGTAACCCCATCCTTGCAGAACCCCATCCAACCCTCAATACTTGCACCAGAACAGTTTCAATCTCCCCAGCAAATTGCCCAATCTATGACAAAGATTGGTCAGATTGTGGAGAAGACCTACTTGCCTGTCTCACAGACTATGATGCAACATCAGTACAATGCTACTCCATTCCCCCCAGAGGTCATCGAAAGAAACCCACTAACATAGCCAAAATTACCTTCCGTAGACATGACCTTCCCTTTAATGTCTACATAGGAGGAGAATCCCTCCCTGTTCGTCCATACCAACCTCCTCCACGTCAGTGCCAAAATTGTTGGCGTCTAGGACACCCAGCCAAACATTGCCGTTCCACAGCCAGATGCCCACTATGTGCCCAACCTGGCCATACCCGATCTAACTGCTCTGCACAATCACGCACATGTGCCAACTGTGGCGGCCCCCATAATGTATTTTATAGGGGCTGTCCCACCTACAAATTTGAGTCTGAGGTAGCAACTCTCAGATTCAAACTTGGACTCACACTACGTGAAGCCAGACAGGAAGCACGTCAACGTGGTTTCTCTCTTACTCCTTACTCCAGTAATACTGCTCATTCTACCAATTCTCCTAAACCCACCCCCCCTACATCTAACTCCCCCTCTTCTACCTCCTACCTTCCCCAGTCAAACTCTTTTGCCATCCTAAATCCAGACACTCCAATCTCTACTACAGATACTCCAATCACCACTACAACCCCAACACCTTCCCCTCTCCCTCCTCGCACTACCCGTAACAGACAGAACAAACGTTCCACCCCTTCTTCCCCTACCACACAATCACCTCCACCTTCCTTTGCCCCTATGCTTGAGACACCAGTCCTCTCTTCCCCCCCTCACAAGAAATCCTTTATCCCCCAAAACTCCCCAGCCAACTCCTCAGAAGAAACTATTGAAAATATTCAAGATTACTTAATGAAAACTGACAATCAACCTCCAAATCTTACAACTCCTGCTCCTTCCACACTCCAAGTAACTGCTGATATCCATCCTCCTCCTAACGATATCCCCCCTACACCCTATCCTCCTACCCCCTCCCAACACAGCCCATCCCCCCCGACCCCAACCCCACCCACATTAACCCTCCCCTCTATCCCTTCCACTCCCTCCTGGATACACATGTGAATCCCTTATGTCACAAGTATCCCCTTCCACAGACCCTCCATCTCCTAATACCCCTCCTATTGGAACACCAATTCCCACACCTCTCCCATCTCAGACCTCTCGGTCCTTATCCCACCCTCTAGCTGCTTCCCCCTCAAAATCTCCAACACGTACTACAATCTATATCACTAAAGTATAACTATCCGTCATTGGAATATTCGCAGTTTCCGCTCCCACAGACGTGACCTACATCATATCCTTTCCTCTTATAACCCATCTATTGTATGCCTTCAAGAGACCTTTCTTACACATCCTCCAATACCAATCCCCAATTATCATTTTGTCTCTTCCCCACATTCCCTTTGTCTCGTCCATACTTACCTCTGCTTTCCCCCACCTATCCTCCCTTCACCGACCTCCCAACCTATCAGACATCCTTACAGAATCCCACACTTTCTGCTTCAACAACCTATTCTCTTTCCTCAAACACATACATATCCTTCATCTAATCTAACTCCTTACCACACCCAACCCTAACCCTTTCACTCACCAATTCCTTTGCCCAAGCTTAGATAACTAATCACTAACTCAACCACCCTTCCCTAACATTAACTATAGTGCTACATGACCTTAGATGTCTAGCACATTTATCTTGCTTTTAACCAGTAACCATTAACCATTACAAGGGTGGAGAAGAGGGACAGATTTGAGGAGTGGAGGAAGAGGTAGTTGTAGGAGAGAATGTGGTAGAAGGAGGTGAAACATTTAGCTTGTCTTGTGCAAAGAATCAAGTGAGGAGTTGGGGTAGGTACTGGGAAAGTAGAGATAGTAGTGTCTGGAATAGTTGTGGAGATTGGGGTGTCTGGATATAGAATGGCAAAAAAAAAAATTGACTTTGAGAGGGAGCATGTGGGATGAGGAAGACTTACTGGGGAAGGAGGAGGAGGGAGTTAAGGAAAGCACTGAAGTAGGGAGTAAGAGAAAAACTACATCTTTGTGTTTCCTGTGTGAGGAAGTTTGGAAATGAGAATTTCTACCTCATTCTCAAACTTGTAGGTAGGGCAATGTTCTCATGTAAAATACATTATGGAAACACTACAATTTGCACGTGATTGTGCAGAGCCGTTTGATCAATCATGACGTGCTTGAGCACACACAGGGCATTGAGCTGTGGACCGGCAGTGTTTGGCAGGGTGGCCTAGATGCCAACAATTCTGGGGGAGGTTATGGTCAGACAGGGAGTGGCTCTCCAACAATATAAACATCATAGGGGAGATCATGTCTATAGAAAGTAATCTTGACAATATTGGTCATAGTCATTGAAGCAGGTAAGCAAGTATTCTCGTCTGACCAATCCTGTTGTAGCCAGGGCAGTATGCTGGGGAGATAGATAGTTTCAGGACAAGTATTGATATGGCATGAATGGGAT
>NC_051399.1:9638749-9653749 GCF_015228065.2 Penaeus monodon | reverse complement strand
TTCTGTATCTGTAACAACGTCATTTATGACCTGTCTTGCATAAACAATAAATGTGGCCTCATTAAGGCATCTGGCATTGAAATACTTGCAGTAGTGACGCAGGCCACTGTATCCAAGGCCATTGTCTAAAAATGCAGCAACATGTGCATAATTTATGTTTTCTGTTTTCTGAAGAATTGCATCCTTCTTTTCTCGTTTTCTTTTCCGTTCACGAATCAGGTTGGGAGTGTTTGTTGATTTGCTATCCTCACAGACTGTGCAAGACACAGTAAACTCTGAAATCATGCCCTTTGTTGTTGGCCTGACTCCTATTCTCACTGCCTCTCCACACTCTCGACATGCTACCAAGGCACTCAAGGCTGAAACTTGGCTGGTAGTCATGTGAAGGCCTTCTGACATCCCATCATCCACCACCAATACTGATGAAACATTCTTCTCTTTCTTCACTGTTGCAGGACTGTCATCCCTGTCAACCCGGGCCCGTTTAGGAGCTCGCCCCCTTGGAGTAGGTGCATCAGGGTCCACATTTTTCCGAGGTCTTCCAACCCTCCTCCCAGGATCTGCAAAATTCAGTTGAAAGTAGTTAATTGCAACTCTTCCCCCCAGATGCCATGAAACTAAAAATACTGTTCAATATTACCCACCAATGCACAGTAATTTCCAGTAATTTCAAAGGTGTTGTGGAGGCAGAAATAACTGACTGACAGCAACAGCTTTCCAGAGCTTAAGAAGGAACTACAAAATCACATACATGTACATGCTCCCCCATCCCCTTAGATATAATTTACTCCAATTCAACACAATTTGATATTAATCATGTGAAATCAGAAATTCCTATACTAATACAAAGATTTGGTAACATGTATAGGAAGTATTGTCTTTTCAGGCCTTGTTTAGGTAATCTCTTTGTCCAATGTTGACATTTTATGGAAGCAATTATACTCAACATAATTCTAAATTTTCCTTCAAAAATGTAATAGTAGAATAATATGTACAAAATCTTATCTACCACATCCATAATAAGTATGATGAATATAAAATTATGAGATGGTTATTCTTTAACTCAATGCCACCAGGTGGATTCCTGATACGAAAGCCCTCTCTCCTGGGCAGTATTTGTTGTGGCCCGGGCCCTGCTGCCAGGCAATTGTGTCAGCACCATATGTGTGCGGCATGATTGTACATGTCACCAGAAAACAGGACTGGCGGCACACCATGACACATACACATGCCACCCAGAAAATAGTTCAGACATGCCATGTCATGTACGTACATGCCACCCGGAGGCAAAGAGTCACGCATGTTAACATTTATACGATAACACATCAAAGTAACTAATGACAGCTGTATTTATCTCAAACAATTCCTGCAACAATTTATGGTAAATGTTAATCCATCTCTTGTCACTTTGTTTCAAGGTCCTCTTTCCTTAAGCAACCTACAACTCAAAAACAATCACATTACAGAAAAGTCACTGACCCTGCAATGATGGTAAGTGAATATACAATTTTGCATAGTACAGTCTCTCTACACTTGACAAATCTCTTATCTATAATCTTTCCCCTCCCCAGTGATAAAAACAGATTTTTTTATTTCTCCCCACCCTGAATATGACTATTCTTGACTAGGAAAACAAATGCCTGGCTGTTTAAGCAAATAATACAAGGGGAGGAGGTAATCGAAGAGGAGAATCTAAGAAACATTCATTTTGTTTTGCTGTTTGAATGACACAGGATTCTTTCACCTTTGTTTAATTCATTAGTAATGAGTCCTGTTCTGCTTTCTCATCTTTTCCTCGAAATAAGTTTTAGGATGCTACAGAACTGATCCTTATAATTTGTCTACTAACAATACATTTAAAGACAGAACAAGTGATAACAACCCTGAAGTACAATGTGTGAATTTATTGTAATAAAACCACACGGCATGAGAAAGATAGCCAGAATTGAGCTCTTTCGTGCTTATAATTTTTAGCATGAATTCTTGTACTTTGATTCTAAAATCTACTATTGTGATTCTCCTTTTTTATAGCATAATTATTATCATTAGTAGTAGAAGCAGTAGTTTCACTGGTATTTTCTTTGCTTAGTGCAAGTAATGTGTTCTGGTATTTGGCAATACTACATCATGGCATCAGCTCTAACCCATACCAACACCGTAGCCTCCGGGCTAGTACAGTGGTAACATGTCGGCCTCTCATCCGAGGGGTCGGAGGTTCGCGCCCCACCCAGGCATGAGAAGTTGCAACTGTCGCCTGGAGGTTACTGCTGTGGCTGGGCACCATGGCGGGTAAGGACTAGGTTCAGCCGAGTCAGCATTAGTCAACACAGGCCGGGCTCCCCTCATGGGCATAGCCAGGGCGAGGCTAAGCTTCGCATATCGGACTTATCATACCCACACCTTCTCTTCCCCATCTTACATCTTGTCTTAAACTTGCTATGCAATACAATCAACTTTCTTGGGAGTACATTAGTTTCTAGTACTGTAAAAGATAAAATTGCCTTCATACATCTAATGTTTCAACTTGGAATAGTGTCAAAATTCTTGGGAAGGGATTGCTGATAGGTAACAAATAATGAGCAGCAGGTAAGGATTTAATGGATCTCCTGAACATTACAGATTCAATAACTTGGACAACCCCTCCCTCTCTCTCTCCCTCCCTCTCCCTCTCTCTCTCAATAATAATAAAACATTACTTATTGTTGTTCTTATTATTACACTGAGTTATGAACAACCTCTAGAGATGATATAGAGTTTGTGCAAAGAAAACAGTCTATTGCTACCTGGATAAAGCAAATTAGTGACTAATATAGACAATGGAGAATGACAAAAAAGATAAAAACACTTAGGTAGAAAAAGAGAAAATAATATATATGGCATAGGGGAGGCATGGAGTCTTGTCACCACATCGCATATGACTTGTTCACGTGTGCCTAGCCAATAAAGAGGGGCCACTCAAGTAAGCTTAATACCCATATTTTGGGCCATGTGTGGGTAGTGAAGCATCTGGATCCAAGGGGTTAATGGGAAAACAAAAAAAGAAAGAAAAGGAAAGAAAGAAGACTGCATAATAGTACAGCCATTCAAGTAAAAAGCCTGGAAGAAACAGCATTGATTGATGCAGTCTTATTTTGGATAATTACTTAATGCTTTGTTGATAAGGCAAATTTCAAGAAATATTATTTCACAAATGACACCATGTATAGTCCAATATCACAAAATATGTCACATTAGGACACCAAATGGTTAATGTACACCCGTGAATACTTCCTCATGCGCGACCTTTATACGAATTATCACCGACTCTGGCATTCTAAACGGACACCCCCCATTCTGGAATTCTGAACTGGCACCTCCACTCTGGTATTTTGAGTAAGCGCCCCTCACTCCGGCATCCTGAACAGAACCCTCCACTCTGGCATTCTGAACAGAACCCTCCACTCTGGCATTCTGAACAGGCACCCACCCACCCACACACACACCGGCATCCTGAACAGGACCCCCCCCCCCGCCACTCTAACATCCTAGATAGGATTTTTATGGTTGTTTTAATATCATTATTATTATCATTATAATCAACCATTATCATTGTTGCTAATGTTATATTATTATCTATATCTGTCTCTCTACAAGTCACCTATTTATCTTTTCATATTCATCTGACTATCTCTATATTTATATATCTATATCTATCTCTCTATCTATATATATGTGCGTTAAAAGTGCTATATATTTATTTTATATATGTATGTATGTATGTATATTAATGTATATATACATATACATACATATATATATACATATATACATATATACATATACACACAAATATATGAATATATATGTATGTGTGTATATATATATATATATATATATATATATATATATATATATATATATATATATATATATATATATATATTCTGTATGTGTGTGTAGATCTTTCTATCTATCCACACACACATATGTGTGTGTTTGTGCGTGTGTGTGTATGTGTGTATGTTATATGTGTGTGCGTGCGCCCGCGCGCGCGTCTATGCGTGTTTATGTATGTTTATAGTATATATATGCATGTATGTGTGTGTGTGTGCGTGTATGTATTATGTAGTTATACAATAATGATAATGATATCAATCTTTTGACACGTTTACTTCTACCGATCTCTGATGCTTCTCCTTTCTTCTTAGACAATAAGAAATATTAGACGCCAGAATCATCAAGATGTCCACGTTTTTTTTTTTCTGTTCATATGATTTTCACTAGACGGTGTGGTGGATGACGAATACAGTGATATGTCACTCCGTTCCCATTTTCTCATTTGCTAAGATAGTTTGAATCGGAACTAGCCAATTAGCCCTTGTGGTACAGTTATACGTTGATGCAAAGCTTATTAACGATGTATCTTCTTGAAAGGATGGTGTCTATGGCAATCATTGCTCTGCTGATGTTGGTAAAGAAGTATCAGTTACGAGATTATACCTTATGAAAGACATATTTTTCTTCCTGGTGATAGGAATGGTATAAGGAAGGAGACCATATATATGCGTATATACATAAATATACATAAGATACATAAATAAACACACGCCCACACATACACATATATGTGTATACATATGTATTTGCATATATATATATACATATACACATACATATATATGTATGTATATACTGATATATATACATATATATTCACACAAACACACATACATTTCGGTGTTATGTATGTTCATATATGTATGCATGTGTATATGTGTGTATGTATACACATACATGAACATATAAGTGTATGTATATTCATATATGTTTATATACATATATATACATATATATACATGTATATACATATATATATATATATATTTTTTTTTTTTTTTTTTTCAGGCTCCGGTAAAATGTGTTCACTCTAATATTGTTCTGTGAAATGTCACTGCACACAGAAGGTTCTGCAAGTGCCTAACCACAAAGGAGTCAATTAGTACACCTTGTGACCTCATATGATTTCACCTTTCCTCGAGTTTGCAGGAAAAACTAGTGATATCAATATTGATGCTGCTATTTTTATTATAGACATTATAACCATGTTAGTGACATTAGCAACATCAATATTAGATACCAGAAAATCAAGGAAAAAGGAAAACAGGCGAGACAGGCAGTAGTCGTAACTGACTCATTGGTGAATTCATGTTTGTGGAGCCATCATTGTGTAAAAACAATTAATAAATTGAACTCACAAGTTCCGGAATTATATTTCTATGTACCTGCTGGGCCCCACTTTTGAACAGCTGGCACCATTTCGATGTAAAAATAGCGTAAATAGTATTTTTTATGAATGAGGCGAAAAACTCTTGGCTGTTTGTAACAACGAGTGTGATTGGTATAATATGAATAACCAATTAGTGTTTTAGTATCGATTTTTGGAAACTACGTAAGCCATTTGATCTTTCGTTTCACAAGTGATGCAGTATTAACTATCGTTGACTTTGTAGTGGAATATATTTTTTTAAAGATAGGATATCCTCGCATTGCTCGTTTATCGACATGGGAACACCTATGGGGGCGAGGCGGCATTTCCCTCTTCTTTCAACACAAAAATTTTCAATTATAGCTTCATACTTCTTGAAACTTGAAAACGCTTTATTTTTTTTATTATTATACAAGGCAGACAAATAAAATGAAACTCTTTGCAAAACCGTCGATACCTTTGTAAATGCTTCTCTTACCTAGACCATCTAGTAACGGCTAATCGAACCAATGAAGTGACGTTGTTTTCTTTTCGCCAGAACGAAACACTGATGAAATAAATAGAAAACATGCTACGGCCTATTGTCCATTATAGAACATTATCTAAATGCAAAAGGGCAGTAGGGCTACAATATAATGCTTTATTAGATAGATAGATAGATAGAGAGAGAGAGAGAGAGAGAGAGAGAGAGAGAGAGAGAGAGAGAGAGAGAGAGAGAGAGAGAGAGAGAGTGAGTGAAGTGAGTGAGTGAGTGAGTGAGTGAGTGAGTGAGTGAGTGTGTGTGTGTGTGTGTGTGTGTGTGTGTGTGTGTGTGTGTGTGTGTGTGTGTGTGTGTGTGTGTGTGTATGCGTGTGTGTTTGTGTATGTGTGTGTGTGTGTGTGTGTGTGTGTGTGTGTGTGTGTGTGTGTGTGTGTGTGTGTGTGTGTGTGTGTGTGTGGAGTAACGAAATATGTATAATTCGTTTCAGTTAATCTGAAAGCTCATCATCTGATCATAGTTTCGCTATTATTCCATAACCCTCAGAGAAACGCCACGTTTCTCTGAGGAGTCGCATCCACATTCGAACAGCTGAACGAGAAAATGCACGTATGTTTGTTTCAACTCGAGGAATTACTAACTGGATGCTTCCAAGAACCATCCAGCTTACTCCTAATGCATGCGCCGTATGATACCTGATATCTTGAAAAAAATATTGTTCATTCTGGTGAAATGCGCAGTTCATCTTGCTCTTTACTTTCGTTTGTCATTTATTCAATCTTCATTTCCTTCTGTTTGCCAATGCACATCCGTTTACAGTATGTGCATAGGTGTTGATAAAAATGACAAAAATGTATTGTCACAAAATCAGAGTTTTCATATATTATCTTGAGTTATAAAATAGTTTATTTTCCTTTTGTCATATCCAAACACCTATTCAGTAAACAGAAAATATGTTATGTTATTGTTTTCGAACATTAAATGAACGCAAAATCGTAGTAGGGCTACAGTGAATGCATGGAGGACTGTGTATACATATGTGCGTGTATGCTGAGGAACTGATTTATATCGCTGATATAAAGAGTTCATACACATTTTGAACCTCTTCTAGCGCAAAATATCATAGGATGTAGATGACAGCGATATAATATATATATATATATATATATATATATATATATATATATATATATATATATATAATAAATTATTATATTATATATATATATATATATATATATATATATATATATATATATATATGTATATATATATATATATATTTATATATTATATATATATTATTATATATTGTGTGTGTGTGTGTGTGTGTGTGTGTGTGTGTGTGTGTGTGTGTGTGTGTTATTTATTTATTTATTCATTTATTATTACTATTATTTATTTCATTTATTTATTTATTTATTTTTGCGAGGAGCTCCAGTGAATCGACTAATTTGTAGGATGCTTATCAATGCACCTGTATATCATCGAGCGAGAGGAACCCGGTTCTTTGGATATTTCAGTGGGAGAGAAATGATTTTCCCTCATCCTAACGATGCGATCTCTGTTTGCAATTTCAGATTGCCTTGCGTCCATTTTGGAAAAAAAAGACTCAGCTTGACAGCCTCGCTTTCATCTCAAATTTCCTATAAGTCCTTATGACGTCATATACCATCGGACATATTTTCTCTTTTATAATTAATTAGGATAATTAATTAGGATTAGCCGCAGAATGACTATTCAGGAATTTATGAATAATCATTATCATAAAGAGTATCAAATTTACGAACGTTTAAATAATTTTTCACATACAGGAAAATAAGTATTTCTATCGTAAACATATTGTATCATGCAGTGATAAATACAAAGAAAATATAAATTGCATACGTATCAGATAAAAGTAGAGGGGGAGATTAAAATCCAGTTTTATCAGAATGAACAAGATTTATCTTTCAATATATCAGATATCATACAGCACATGTATTGGGAGTAAGTTTTTAGAATTGTTTTTCATCCTACTTGAAACCACTCAGCTAGTTGTTGCTCGAGTTGAAACAAGCCCAAACACGTATTTTCTCGCTCAGCTGAACGAGTGTAACTCCTCAGAGAAACGCCGCGACTTATGGGATAATACGAAAACTATGGCCATATTTTAACACAAGTTAAAGAGCATTCTTAAAGATAGAAAAAAATTATACATACTGTTTCGTAACTTATCAAAATATTGACTTGTTATATCAATTGGCACTGCACACACACACACACACACACACACACACACACACACACACACACACACACACACACACACACACACACACACACACACACACACACACACACACACACACACACACACACACACACACACACACACACACACAGAGTGATAACGTATCTACATATTCATTGTATCCCTACTACGGGTTTGCTTTCAATTAACGTTCTATTATGAAAAATATAATGTATGTTTGTTCACTGAATCTTTTCTGGCGGAAAAGAAACTGTTACTTTATTGGTACGATTATCCGCAACTAGACGGTGCAGCTACTAGAACCATTTACAAAGGTATCAGCGATTTTGAAGATTTTTTATTTGATTCAGCTGTCATACATAGATATTTAAAGTATGAAGCATTTTGAAGTTTCAAGGAAATGCACTATATGATATTTTCGGAAAGGACTAAATGCACCTCACTTTAAAGGTTGTGATTGATGACGTCACTTCCAGAATGCTTTGGAAATTTCATCGACACAAAGTCCAGAATCGATTTGAATAAATACTTACCCAAGGGGAGAGTAGTAATTACGGTTCTTTCCATGATTGAGAAAACGTAACTTCAGTACACTCCTAATTATTTATATTCTACTTTCTAATCTTTTCACAAATTTAAAGACAACTATGCATTGTTTTCGTAGATTTTTGCATAGTCATGTGAACGCTAGTGCGTGACTTTCTGTTCTCTAACGAGTTGGTAGATCCGCCATTTGTTTCTCCGATTGAGCCTATCTTTCTACCTTATTATTATTGCCAATGCAGATTTAATTTCCATTTGCATCATGTTTTCGTTTCGTTTGTCTATACGAATTATAATATTAATATAAATTGATGAAAGTTGATACCAGAATATACACCTACAACAGTCGCGCACTACGCGCACAGCATCATATACACACACTATCATACATTTTCATCGCCAATCGGCTGCGAGCTCAAATTTCACAAAAATTAACTGATTTATATTATAGCAGAAATACTGAATTTAAATAGACAAATAGCTTTCCGCATTCATAGGAGAGTGATGGTAGAGTGAATACGGTCGCCGTTTCCCATGAGGAGGACCAACGATCGAATCCCTTCCAAGCCAAATGGAAAAACTTATACGTTAGTTTTTTTGATGGTCTTTTTGCTTATTTACACACACTCGCACGTAACTAAATGCTTTTGTTTATATCGGATTTTTATGGAAGTTCCCAAATAAGAGAGAAAATAATTCCGTTTCCTCCATTTTACCTTACTCTTTTTCTACCTTATTATTTTATTGCCATGATTATTGTTGTATTATAATTTTCATCATCATTGTTGTTCGTGTTGTAATTGTTATTACCATTGTTATTATTATTTTATTATCATTATTATTTTAATTGTTATTACCAGTTATTATTTTATTATCATTATTATTGTCATTTTATTATCATTATCAGCATCATTATTATTAACACTTTTGTTATTATTTTCATTGTCATAATTATCGTTGCTATTATCATAATTTACACAATAATTATCTTGATTTTTGTCATTCTTAGCATTACAACTTCATTATTTTCATTATAAGCATCGTTCTATCACGATTATTAATGATTCACTTATTAAAATTACCATCATTAATATGACCAATGTTTGTCTTATGAATATGATCGATATTATTGTTATTGTCATTACCTGTATCATTATTATTACCATTGCGATTATTTTCATAATCATCATCATCATCATAATGATCACAAAACCGTACAGATCTCGAAATGATGACGGGAAAACACTGTAATTATTATCATTATTATCGTCAGCATTTTCCGTTATCATTTCAATCTTCTCTTGAATATATTCTAGTATTAGTGTTATCAGCAGTTATCATTATCATGTAGTTACTGTTTTCATTATCAACGACACCCTTATTAGTCACTATATTGTTGTTGTTTCTGTTATCATTATTGTTATTTTTATTATCTTCATTATCGTATCAACAAAATTATTATTACTATTTTCATAATTAACACCAATTGTATAGCTACTACAATTTCTACTTATCCATCCATCTATCTTAATGTCTACTTACTTATCTATCTGCGTTTGCTACTATCTACTTATCAGCTTGTCTGTCTTGAGTACGTTTCTTCTTTTTCCATTCCTTCTTTCTCTCCTCTTCACTCCATTTTTCTTCCCTCTTGTCTTTAATCCGTTTTTTCCTTTCCCCTTTTTTCTTCTATTCCAGTTACTCATTTTGTTTAATTTTCACTTTTTCTTGTGTATATTTTTCCTTTTCTTCGTTTTGCCTAATTATTTTCCTTCACTAATACTTTCATTGCCATTAATTGATTTTACTGTTGCTGTCGTTGTCGTTCTTGCTATTTATCAGTATTATCATTATCATTATCAAAAATGTTGCAATTGCATTAATTAATATAATTGTTACAATTATTATTATTGTTGTTGCAATTATTATTATTATTGCTATAATCATTGTTGTTACTATAATTGTAATAATTGTGATGGTTGTTGTTTTTCTGTTATCATTTTTGATGTTATCAATATTATTGTTTTTTGTTATCATTGCCTTCATTATAATTAGCAACACTTTCGTTATTACTATGAAAATTATGATAAAAGTAACGATAATTGTGATTACCATTATCGTTACTACAATCATGATTTGCTTAATAACCATTTTGGTAATTATCGGTATCATTTCAGTTTTCCTCATTTTCATTATGAGAATCGTCGTTACTATTACGATTAATAATCTCATTATTAACAGCGGTACCATTATCATGATCAGTTATCAACATCAACATTATTATTTTCACCATACGAGTCCTTGTTGTTATTACTATAATTTATACCATTAATGTTATTGTTATTAACACATGATCAGATTTTAGCACAAGATAAAAGGTATTCAGAATAACCGAAGTGAAATAGAATAGACATACTGTTTCGTAACTCATCATCAAGTTTTTCCTTTGCGATTCCACTGACGCTGCACACATATACAATGATTTTTTTTTTTACGGTAGGTTCATGTTTGAGCCGCCGTGGTCACAGCAATGATACTTAATTGTAGCTTTCATGCTGTGATGCTCTTGGAGTGAGTACGTAGTAGGGTCCCCCAGTTCCTTTCCACGGAGAGTGTCGGTGTTACCTTTTAGGTAATCATTCTCTCGATATTCTCGTCTGCTTCCCGCATAAAGTTATCGTCGCATTTGAAAAAAAATATCCTACTCTACATTCAGCAATATTCATACTACATGTATCACTTACTTGAAGCAAATGAAAGATCAAATGGCTAACATAGTTTTAAAAACATGTATACTAATATACTTCTTGGTTATTTATGTTCTACCAATCACATTCTATGTTACAAACAGCCAAGGGTTTTTGCCTCATTCATAAAAATACTGCAATGTTTACATCCAGGGTGTTGCCAGATCGGACCCAGCAAATGCACTAAAATATATTACCGGAACTGTGAGTACATGTCATTTACAGCGGCTTCAAGATATATATATATATATATATATATATATATATATATATATATATATATATATATATATATATATATATATATATATATATATATATATATATATATATTAATTCATACAATATATATTAGTTTGTAAGTGAAGTACATGCTCCTGACCACTTCGATAAATTCTAGAGTAGTGTGTAGTATCACTGGAATATTCACTTTTTGACAATAAGTAAAGTAAAATCTTAGAAAGCGCTAGGTAAAATGTATATACTTTCAGACTGTATGGTCTTCTTGTGCCCATATGCTATTCAAAGAAAACGGAGAGATGCACCATATCTTCAGGAGGACTATGCTATTCTTATTAATCGCTATTTTTTTCACAAAAGTTCGTTCAGTAAACACTGCTTAATCTACCGATATCAATAAATCACATGCTATGTTTGGGTATTTCTTTATAACGATGAAAATAATTATAGTTTTTAACGCTCATGTCAGTTGCATTTGATATTTTCATCGTTAAGGCTTTGTTTTTGGATTTATTGCTCTTAGATGGACGTAGATGGACAATAATAATTGCAATTAAAAAGAAGAGTTTTGACCAGGACAACTTTGAAATAAACGGCAGTGGTCAGTAGGGGCTCATTTCAGATTTTTCTTGGGGTGGGGGTGGAGGTTTGCGAGCGATATGAGCACATAAAAATTAGAAATACGTGCTTAGGACACTAAGGAGAAGACCATTAAGAAATTTTGGATTTATAGAAAAGGCCTTGCGACATGCGAGTGGCATTTATTTTATTGTTTGTGATTTAACCACATTTTCTTTGATGGATTATAGTGTACTCTAAAAAACGCACTTTACGTTTGTTTACATGATATTCGTCATCATCATATAAATCATTAATTATTATTTTTACATATATTATATTATTATATTAACTATTTTTATTATTTTATTATTATTATCATTCTTTTTATTATTATTATTATTATTATTATTATATATTGATTATTATTATTATTATTATATTATTATCATTATTATTATTATATTATTATTTGTTTATTGCTGTGGTGTACTTCTCATCACATCATCATTCTCATCTTCACACATATCATTTTCATTATCATCATCATCATCATCATCATCCAATCATTACCAATAAGTTTTGTCAATAATTATAAGAATACTACACATATAAGTACTTTACTACTGACTAATTAATACTAGATAATAAAAATAAAATATAATATATAAAATAAATTAAGAATAAAATAATAAATAATAATAAATAAAAATAAGTATAAATAAAAAATAATAAAAAATATAATGATATAAAAATATAATAATTAATAGTAATAAAATGATAATAAATAAAATATAATGAAAATTATATCACATCATTGTTGTTATTCATTATCACTATAACCATTATGTTTAATTATTATTATATATATTATATTATACATTCATTATCATACTTATTTTGTGTTGTCTGTGGGGCAGCTGCCTTGCCAGGGGGTGCACTTGCGTCAGTTGAAAGATAGGACTGTCCCATGAAACCACAGCCCATGAAGTGTTAATGGCAGGAGGGATCAAGAATCTGGTTATGTACTGTTTCAGCGGACTTCTCCGTATAAAAAATAAGAATGGTATAAAACCTAATACCGCATAACACTGATCAAAATAAAACAAAATACAGTAAAAAAAAATCAAAAAAACAGCTATAAAATAGTACCTTACATTACACTACGAAATAAAAGGCTGTAATTGAAAATTATATCAACCTTACATGCTGATTCTTTAAAATAATTCGTCTAATTGAAAAAAAAAGACAACTGTCAGAAAACACGTACTTTTGTCTCCTGAAGTAACTGGCAGCTCCTTGTCGTGAAGTCGCTGCCAATTCAGTCATAAAAATAAGTCAGAGAAACCAATTAATTGGACAAGTGTGCACAGACGTTTATTTCGCGGGAAATGGGGTTACACACATGCCGTGACCGTGGCCGTACATCTTTCAAATCACAAAAACGTGAAAGAATGCATGCAGGAGTCAGGATGCTTGCACTCATTAAATAGAAGAGTATAAATTATTGAAGAACGAATATATAACGAATTGAACATAATTAATAACTAAGAAAATTCAGATCTTACGGTATAACTACAATCAACTAAAATCCCCAAACCGTGAAAAAAACGTGACACTGAATCAAAGTTGCGAGAAACAAAGCGTGGCTGTCACTGAAAAGTGGCTTTCTAACGGAAAGCGAGCTGGAGCTTGTTCATCGCCACTCTAATGTCAGATTATCTTTAGCTTTATTATTATTATTATTATTATTATTATTATTATTATTATTATTATTATTATTATTATTATTATTATTATTATTATTATTATTATTATTATTATTATTATTATTATTATTATTATTACTTATCATATATATTTTTTATTATTATATTATTATTATTATTTTTATTATTATTATTATTATTATTATTATTATGATATTATTATTATTATTATTATATTATTATTATTATTATTATTATTATTATTATTATATTGTTATTATTATTATTATTATCATTATTATTATTATTTTTTTTTTTGTTGTTGTTGTTATTATTATTATTATTATTATTATTATTGTCATCATTATCATTATCATTCTTATAATTTTTTGCTATTGATATTATAAACAATTGTCATTTTATTCTGTTATTTTTGTTATCATCTTTATTATGACTTTATCACAGTATTCATTATTACTACTATGGGAATTATCATTAACATTACTATTTTCATTACCATTATGATTACTGTTATAATAATAATTATTATGTTATTATTATTATTATTATTATTATCATTATCATTTTTATTATTATTATTATTATTATTATTATTATTATTATTATTATTATTATTATTACTATTATTATTATTATTATTATTATTATTTCTATAATAATAATAATAATAATAATAATAATAATAATTATTATTTTTATCATTTTATTTTTTTTTATCATTATCATTACTATGATCTTTTGTATTATTATTATCATAATTATCATCATTATCATTATTATTGTTGTTATTATCACTTATCATTATTGTTATTACCATTATTGCCATTGCTATCACTATTATTATTGTTATTATCGTCATCATCATCATCATCATCATCATCATCATCATCACTATTACTATTATTTCTATCATTATTAACATCATCCTTATCATTATTATTGTCATTTATTGTCATTATTATTATTATCATTATTGTTCTTATGATTATCATAATTTTCATTATCATTATCATTATTAGTATCACTTATTATTAATATTATCATTATGCCATCATTATTATTGTATCTTTATTATAATTATCATTATTATTATTGTCATTGATATCATCATTATTTTTATTATCATGATTATTGTTTTTATTGTTATCATTATAATTGCAATATGATAATGATTACAATTATCATTTTTATCATTATTATTACTA
>NC_051399.1:9613749-9633749 GCF_015228065.2 Penaeus monodon | reverse complement strand
ATTTGGTAGTGGTGCAGTGAGGCAGGTTCGCCCAGGTGGTGGTGGTGTGATAGGGTGGGTGGACGGCAGCCCACATGGCCGCCTCCGACACAAACACCCTCTCTTGCAGGAGAAGCGCATCCTATAATATATATATATATTTCCTTTTATATTGTCCTAGAATGTATTAAATGTGATTAAAATAGAAGAGCATGAAAAATTATATGTATATGTATATATATATATATTTAATATATAAGCAAATATAGTAATATATTTTTCTCTGTATTTAGCTCTCTGCAGTTTGAGTGGTTGGTGTTAGGATCGGCGCGTATGTGTGCGGAGGTCTCCGCTTTGTCCTGGCGTGAGATGTTGGCACTGTGGCACTTTGGACGTCTGAGAGCCACAGTATAAAGCAGCCTTAAGACGCCCCGCTCCCCGCCCCCGCCACCTTCCAAGATATTATCACTTAAAAGTAGTAATAATTCAGACTTCACGCATACACAATAGTACAAATAACATACAACTTGGATATGCACAACAGTTCACTTAACTGGCATTTAACATATTAGTGATATACAATTGGCTGGATAAAATTTCTTAACTATAATGAGTAGTCTATAATTGAGGCATGATTGTATCAATGCACTGTTCCTGTAAAGTGTTAGTACAATTGGATAAAACGTTACAATTTGATACAAGGGTGCCCAATAGAAGAGGCTACTGGCTGTTGTCTACCAATATCTTGAAAGAGGTCACAGATCCGCCTTGTTTTTTTTATACATTTTTTTATGTTTTTTTATTCCTCCATGGGCTTCATCTTCGTATAAAAGGGGATGCTAACTTGGGACACACGCTCTGGGTCCGCGGCCGCACTACAGGGGTGGCTGCAAAGGTGAGCCCGGGCCTGGCGCGCGCACGCACTGCTACTCACGTTGCCCTCGTTGCAAGCAATACTGGTCAAGGCTGGAAGTTGAACGTTTGCTCAACATGGGTGAGTGTCGGGCGGTCTGGGCGGGTGTGAGGCGGGGTTAGGGAGGGACTATTTCGTATATTTTTAAAAAGAACTCACGTATAAAATTTCCTAATTCAAAGTTATATGAAAAGTACATTACTCGGACTAAAAAGATTTCCCCAGGTTTTGAGTGAGTATTCTGCAGCTATTAGATATATAAAATATGAGAAAAAGTTAAATTAAAAGTACGAGCTCCCGGGTAGCATACATACAATATAAAAGTTAAGACAAAAAAACACAAAATATTTGACTGGAATCGGATTTTTCTTCCAAGGTTCTGTGAAATCTACGGCAACTTTACAATAGCAGTGGTTCTGAACCAGGCCTTAGGACGTCCCCCCGCGGTGTTTTTGAGCCGGCGCCCTCCCTCTTCTCCCCTGTGTCTTTGGGGTGTTGCACGGGCCCCCAGGTGACGCCACCCACGCCTCACGCCCACGCTCTCATCTTGGGGATGAGAAAACGTGGCTCTTCATCTTTGAACGTTCTGACACACAAACGCGAGACCACACTCTGAGCATTGGTGAACACCCTTCTATAATAACATTATTTATCATTATTATTATTCTTTTAATAATTCCCCCTAAAAATGGAAAAGAAACGATAGAAAAAAAGGCGAGAGAGATCAACAAATTACTGAATAAAAAAGATTCCCTTAAGTTACCTCTCCCTCAGCCTGCAATTGAAACCAGGACTGTGTACAGGTAGAGGCGTTGTGAGCGTGACCGCGTTTGGCTGGAGCTTGTTGGCGAGGTGAGAGCTAGTTCGCATGAGTTTCCAATACCCAAACCTAAACGAGATTATTAGAACAAGCACATGGATGGATCATCATTCTATCGTCCCTCACGACGTCAGTAACATTTAAGAAAAAGAATCTGCTATCACTGTCCTCTCCATTTTATGCCTCCTAAGACTTTTTTTTAAACAATTATTCTCTCTCTTTATAATATCTATTCTTATTTTAAGATTAATTCGATGAAGCGACGCAGGCACAGTCTCGCTTTCTCGTGCGCCACACTTGGGGAGAGGAAGAGATTCGAGAGAGAAACCACTTGGTGACTGGTGATCGGACTTGGTGAGCGCAGTTGGGGTATTGGAAAGTGTGTGCCACTGGCCCTCTCGTAATGTGGTCGGGCGGTTGGCAAGCCACCGTGCAGCAGCGACCACCAGAGAGCACTCCCTTCACGCGGCGACCTTAACCTAACAGTTAACATAACAACGTCAGTAGTCACAGGAAAACAGAGAAATCGACTTAAATAACAATAAGAAAATATCACAAAATGTTTGGGACTTTCAATCCCACACTCTACTACACAGTTCTGGCAGATGCCTGAACACTGGCTAGCATACCATTAGTAAAATATCAAAATCATTTATTTAAACGTTTGGAGTAGCATTCATAGAAATTAAATTAAAAACAAACATGTATAAGTATAAAACTCACTTAATTTGTGACTTTTAAAACCAAGCCAGCGTAAATTAATTGCTAAACGAGCAATGAACAGTAAGCATCGATAAAATATAAAAATAACAATGGAAATGTGTTTCTCTACATTGAGATTTCAACCCTGACAAAGGTGGGGACGATTGGAAACACGATAATTTCTCAAAAACTGGCTTAGTTCATTACAGTGTACAAATATTCTCAAGTAAAAATAAAATAGACACTAGGAGCATGCATTGCCTGGCCAGTGACGTGGGAAGACTGTCCTCTATCACCGGCAGGAGAGTGGGCGGCGGCCGCCCGCACTCCCCTGGGGCGTGGCGAGGGCGTTCTCAACCCCCTCACCCAGGTGCCCCAGCGAAGTACGGGCTACTGCCACATGAGTTGTCATCAGACTGGCTATATGATTATCGTGATTATAATTATGATTAATGTTACTATTACTTCATATTATAATGGACCTTACAATAACCGAGGGTCATGCGACTCATGCCCAAGTGTCAAGACATCGCTGTGGCTTGGGAAGGCCAACAGGATCACAAGGAACAGATCTTACGTGGACGGCCCTCACGAAGGGCAATACGACTGTGAAGGACTTACACAGATAATATTTATATGTATATATATATATATATGGCGCTCAGTTTTGATTTGGCTTCGTGAGGACTTCCTCGTAAAATTCTACTGCCCTCCATACCCGGTCCTCACTATGACTTTGGTTAGATTTGGCAAAGTTTATATGTACATATATAAATTTGCTTGGCTGGCTAAGACGTGATTATAAATGAGTGTAAGATACTGGAGTAAGATGTCCTGCCACAGTGAGTATGCTGGCCCGATGACCAGCCCCGAGGATGGGTCGGGGGCGCCAGGCAGTGCGGACGCGCGGGCGGGCGGCTGGGGCGGCAGCAGGCAACCCTTCGCCATCAGGAGGGCGCGGCTCTAACATACAGAATATAGGAGCATCATTTATAGGTTACAGGAGATCTATTCACATTGATACAGTTAAACCTGGTAAGCAAGGTGCTAACATGCAAGTGTGCGGGGACTTGTGCCCCAAGCCTACACACTACAATAGAAGCTAGGGTGCTAGGGGACCTACGTGGACTACCCACTAGATAACTGGTTACATGCAGATGCCACCCCTTGCCCTTAGTGGTCACCCTTGCCAGTAATGCCACACAAGGGTCGCTTGTTCGACTTACTGGTGCAAGGGGGCGAGGGAAGGGCAGGAAGTGGCAAGGCAGGACCCAACACAGCTCTACTGTCGACACCCAGTCAAACTCCTGCTGTGCGAGGTCCTGCCAGGAACAACCCTAGCCGGCTGCCGTGGCTCACCCATGTTAACCAGCTACTGGTGTTCTGTGCGGCACAGACAATGCCGAGATCACAAATCTTTTTCCAGTTCTAGCCAGGAGCCGCTAGGGATTGGGAAGCAGTGACATCATGAAGCCTGCAGTTTGGATGATGCACTCTGAAGAAAAAGCCCCTACATTTGACTGTGAAGCAAGCGCAACTCTAGGGTCCAAGTTGTACCCTGCATGGCCGGATTGTGAGCGTGACTTGAGGCGTGCCCCGACGCCTGCAGTGCCCCCGCACGCATGGGCAAGGGCACCCGGCGCGGCACCACCTACAGCTCCTCTTATCACATGGCTGAAGTTAGATCCTAAAATACAGCAAGCGTGCTGGTGGAGACCGACATTAACTGTGTGGTAGGCTTCAGCCGGTGGCTCAGGTGAGGTTGGGAGTGATCTTGTAGACTATGACTGTGCTTGGATGGGCGACTCTGAGGGGACGTGGGTGTTGCGAGGGGCCTGCTGTGTTTGTGGACTGGACTGAGGACTTTTTGCTTTTTGCACATTGCCAGTGTACTAACCATACACCTAGCCAGCAATATTCGTGCATGAAACAAGTACGGCTGACTATGGGCACATGTCTTAGCGCCACTGACTGTACAGACGACCAAGTACTGCCGATCGCATCTACATGGCCTGATACTACCGACCTTGTATACATGATCAGGTAATACTGTCCGTGTGTACATGAGCAGGTACTACATATCATGTATGCACGTCCAGGACAGACTGGCCATGCTTACATGAACAAATATACGGTGTATAAATGACCAAAAAATGTTGTTTGTGTGTACAAGAATGTGTACCTCAGGTCATGTGCACACGAACATGTAGCACTGATCATGTAAACGTGAGCAGGTAGTAGCAAGTCATGTGTACCGACCAAGTACTACTATGCATGGAGTACATAGTTTTACAGTAACTTGATTGGTGTCCATAACCAGGTACTATCATCACATGTGCAGGATCTGTCAGTAACATTTCATGTGCACATGACCAGGTACTATTAGTCGTTTGTACATGACCAAGTATTAGTGCTTCTATGTACAAGACCAAGCAGTGGGATTTAGTGTAAACTGGGGGGGGGGGGTATGGTAATGGTAGTTGTAGAGTCAGTATACCGACAAGGGAAGGAAGGAACGGGGCGAGATGAAGAGGATGGTTAGGGGGATGGAGAAAGGATAAGGGGTAGGGGGAGAAGGGGGAGGTGGATGGGAGACAGCCCTGCCACCTGGCTGAGCCTGACGGAACAAGTGACCTAGCGAGAGAGCAGGCGTGTCCGGGGGGCCTATGTCATGGACACTTCACGTCGTTAAGTATTCATTTACTGGACATTACGTCTTGGATTGTGCTTTATTATTTTTAAATATATCACAAAAAAGAGAGAGAAATTTCCACTCACAATCGTATGTTTTTTTTATCTTTCTGTTATAGTTTACTTTCATTTTTCTTCAATCGTGATCGAATAAGCAACTATAATACCGCCAAGGGAAATTATGATAAACAATATTGAAAATATTAGTAATAATCAAGAGAAGTACGATAAGATTTACATTTGAGCAGACGAGACTGGTGCAGCTCCAAAGTAGACTGATCACTCGATTAGAATTTGTCTGTAATAACATGGGAAGCAATGTTATTTCACGATAAGCAATAACGATATCTTTTTTTCCCTCACGATTTACATATCTTACTTTAAGTAGAAAAAATTGATATGTTTGATATCTCATGCATTGTGCTTTTTGGTAGCTGAGCTTTTGGAATACTTTAATGAATATAATATTGAAAGCATAAACGATGTACTGTTGTTGTTTTGTTTTCTTCTCAAATAGGCCATGCAATCCATGCAACTGATTTATCCTTGTATAAAAATACAAACAGGCCACCCGGACAGACTAATGCCAAACGGTGACTTCTAAAGCCGGGACTTCTGCAAGCAGTGCCTTCGACCCTCCTTATACCCTCTCTTTGATTCCTAAATGCTTGAATTACAGGAACATTAAAATCGTGGCACTTTACATGTAATAAAACACTGAAGTTTCTTATATGTAAAAATAACACAAGGAACTATGAAAAATTTATCCATTACAAGTACTACAACATACATATACGGCTTTGCATAATACAGTTTCATATAAAACCAGACATACTGTAGTAAGTTCTCACAGCCCCTAAAAATTCACCGAGCTAGTCATGGCATAAAAGGAAATAAAACAAAGGGTAAATGACTAGAAACCAATTCGTGTAAAACAGGCCAAAAACTTGATAAAATATTTGCAGTAAGAGATTCCTTCTTGCTTCGGTCTTCATCAATAAGTGACCTCGCTTCCTCTGCTCCTTCCTCAGGCTATACTTCCTTCTTCCTTCTCTCTCTCTTTCGCCTTCCTCATTTCTGAGTCCTCTATGTTCAGTCGAGCTTCTCGCTGTTTCTTCTCCTAGATAATGGACCAGCGCGCACTGGCAGTTACGAGGGAACTGCCCTCCGCGCAGACACCCGCCACGCTCAGCCAACACACACACGGACTTAAAGGTTTGTCATGAGACCTAACAGGTGCCCAAACTATTACTTATCTAGTTAGGTATATACCCCGGGGTCCTTAGCCCACCTCTGTGGATTCATAGTACAGGAAATATTTACTCTTTTAACTTTTACTCTACGTTAAAGGGAGAGGAGTGGGGGCCTTGGGAAGGAATACTGCCGTAGTTGGACTTATGCCGGGAAGCTGCCTGGTACAGACGTAACTATCCTGATGAAGGAGAAGTAGAGCATGCGGGCGGGTGGGCCAGGGCACAGCGGGTGCCCGGGCTCGGCCTGGCGGGTGTCGGGGTAGGAGGGCACTTCCCTGCAGTGCCGGTCGCTTGTCGGGGGCTTCACTGGCACGTGACTTTGTCATGTACGCACAACAGTCCAAGAGTCTGTTTCATTGGTACATAATAGAAAATAATTAATCTCAGCCCTTTATAAGGGCATCTTCTTCCTACCTTATCCTTATATAAAAGAGATAAAAACAAAGTGAAAATTTATTTTTTGTTATGTTTTTTGAAAAAATATCCACGAGTGCTGGAGTTGACCCATCCCCATGGGAGGGGACTGTAAGGACACACTTGACAAATCACATAATGTGAGCATGGCTGTGCTAGCACCAGACGCTCCGGGGGTCCCGGGCCTCGTGCGCTGCCCACGCCCCACAACCCCCCACACCTCAGCCAACAACACGACACACTTCTTCACTTACTCTCTCTTTTTATCTAATGTGAGGTTATGTTTCAGTGCCTCCTTCATGCATCTTTTTTCGAACTAGAATAAATTTTGCTTCTCTGTACATTATTATTACTTCACCGCTTTTTTCATCACTAGTTACAAATGATATTATTGGAACTGCTTAAGTTGGCGATGACTTGGATACTGGAGGCGTTGGCAGGGTTGGTCGCCGGATCGCTGTTGTTATTGTTGTTGTTGTTGTTGCTGCTGCTGTTGTTGTTGCTGGGTGTTGTTGCCGGCTTGGTGGTGTTGTCCATGTAGTGGGCGTTGTCTAGCATGAGCGGGTTGTTGGGCGGGTTGTGGAGACCGTGGTGGCGCGGACCAGACTGCGGGGCACGGGCGGAGTGCGGGTCGAGGGGTGCGGGCGGCAGGACGACTGGCAGGTGGTAGTACTTGCACAGCCCACGCCCGCACTTGCCCTTCACCGCGTCCCGGCAGACACTCACCTTCATGTCTGTCACCTCTACGTGATCTGCCGGCACAGGAGATTCGTTACTGACTGCCGCTCGACCCTGCCTTAGCATCTCATTACGGGCTGGTCTAGCTTCTATCTCTAGGGTATATTACATGGAAGATATGCCCAATATTCAAAATACAACACTGTGCTGCACTAAGCAGGTCACGGGTGAAAGCGGTACATAGATATGTATATATATCACCAAGCAATGTATATATCACAACGCTCTTCTGCTAGAAAGACAATACTACAACTGCAGAGAAAACTACCGTGACACTGCTATGAACGGGCACTGACACGAACAGACAAACACTGACAGTCTAGGAACACTGATGGTTTAACAGCCACGCCACAGACAGAAGGGGAACAGCCAGACAGGCATTTTCCGTCTTGGGATTTCCTCACTGGCAGTGGTGGTTTTCCTGGGGCAAGACGCAGGAAAACGGAAGCCAGCTGTTCCTCCTCCTGGTTATGGGGTGACTGACGTAAAACTACCGTGATTTTGTTTTGCACAGCCTTTACGTGATTTGAGGTGGTTGCAGTGAGTGATTTTTTCGCTGTTTTATCATCACGCGTGGTGCGTACTTTACTAGCATGACTTAAATAAAACAAAAAGAACTGACTACAGCTATCACTTATCCAAAAAATAATAATTTTACCTGATCTCTCATTTAATTTTTTTTTAAATAGGCATCGAAAAAATGATTGGGGAAAGGGGAAATTTCATGATCACCTCTAATTTTCCAAAAAGAAAAAAAAGATCACAGCTGAAACTAATTGAAAGACGGAATCTAGAACATTCTCTACGACTATCCTCAAGTTCGAGTTCACAGAGATCAACAACACTGCGCCCAGATGTCTTGAGGTAGTTTTATCTGCTTGAAAAAAAGGGTAAGCCAACTATACGTCTTATTTATCTCATGATCACTAAGAAGCGTATGTAGCCAAGAAGCAGTACGGTCATTGAACACGGTCTTACGAGGGGTGTGCGCCTCAAAGGTCACTGCTGTGTTCCCCAATAAACTGGAAAAAGTGATAACCAAAAATTAGACGACCAGAGAGAAATGTCTCGAGATCACCTCCATACCTTCAAGGAGATGGACAAACTTGCAGGCTGGTCTCACACACTGGCCGTACTTAAAATCGCGGCACACTTGCAGGGTGTCCAGCAACTGTAATAAGAGTGAGAGATGAATTCCCCCGACCCTACTGAGGGTGTGCTGAGTGTGCAGTGTCAGTGGAGGAAGAAATGTGTCGGCGGCGGCGACAGCCTTGAGGAGGGTGAGGGATCACTCTCACGCTTGGAGTAGTGATCAGAACGGATCGTTATCATTATCATCTCATTTTAAGGAAACTTGGGTGACATGTCATGCACTCATCACCCTTATAAACCCTGACCACAAATTTTTAAGCTGAAGAGTGACCACATTGCTGCACTTGTCATACTTTTACACTAATTTCACAATCGTACTTGAAAACTGATTTCACGATAGATATTTCAGTGCCACATGATATCACACACGCACAGACACACAACAAAGCAATACTCAGAAATACCTTCCTCGCACACAACTACAGCATGAAAACCACATAAATCCCCACACTCCTCATGAGACATCCCAAACCCTCACTCTAACAGCTCCGCCGCCTCACAAGTTTCGTAATCTGGTTTGATTCTAAACCCTAATGGAAGAGAGAAAAAAAATATATTGCCTGGTGATTAACTCGGTAAGTGAACGTAGATTTTGAACACAAAAGATACAAGCTTTGACTTTATAATCCTACTGAAAGGTTTGATGATCAACAGCACAGTATTAACACATAAAACAACGACACACGACTGATGGATGAAAACTATATGTAAACTCCTAATTTTTACAATCTAATAGCTGGTGTTAGTAATGATACAAATTCGTTAATGAGATAATACTAAAATGATGACACCAATAAGATTATCCTCTAAAAATGGTCTTAAATGGCCATGTCTTGTCCATTTTGCATTCAGTTATATAACCATCATCATCACTGTATTCATCACCACAGCCTTTGAATAGTTTTAACACTGTTCTGCTATGATCATCAATATTACACAACCGTTCCTAAAATTATATGAGAAAACAAATCAAAAGGCAAATATCTATGACTTTTGAGAAAATAACAGTGTGTATTTATAACTGTTAACGGTATAATAAATTCTCTCTCTTTATATATATATACATCTACAGATATAAGATACAGTCGGGGGTACATAATAGCGATATCATCTAAGACTTCTACTAATGAATCAAAGGTTCACTGTATAAAGGTTATGCGGCAGACTGCTTTCAATCTGCTTCTGCTGCTGCTCACTGCTGCTTGGCTACGCTACTGCTGATGGGACAATAGAATTACTGGATTAATAATGAGTAAGTACATACTGCCGTCTCATAGTCTAATAAAATAGTCATTCTGATACAAGGAAGTCCAAATTGTATAGTAAAGCCGTTTAAATGGGTGAGTCGTACAGGCGGGTGGTATAGTCGTGTGGCAGTGGGGGGTGGGGGTGGGGGGTAGTGGAATGGGTGGATGGTATTTGAAATAAAATTGGTGGATAATGGAAAAGGGGAGTTGATAAAAAAGGGATATGGGGTTAGACGATATGGGGTGGTATGGTGGGGGGGGTAGATGAAATGGGGGGTGGGGTTTAGACATAATGGGGGAAGCGAGGCTTAGAGGTTAGACGAAATGGGAGGAGGCCGTGGGAGGGTCAGACGAAATTCGGGGGGGGGGGGTTAATCGAAATGGTGAAGGGCGTTGGGGGTTAAATTAAATAGGGGTACATGGGGATTAGACGAAATAGGTGGGGGGCGTGGGGGTTAGACGAAATAGCGGACATAAGAGCGGGAGCGGGCAGATGCTGGGGGAAAGGGGGGGGGGTAGAGATGAGGGTGGCTTCTCCTAAAGGATCATGTTTTACTATTAGCATCTCATCCTGGTATAACATTAATCTTAAAAGGGTTATCCTGAGGTGAATTTATCGCAAGCAAAGGTAAAATTACGAAGACACATGTATTAAAAAGGGTGTTTCATATTTCAACTCGGTTGGTGATGACACAAGAACTGTATAAAGCAAAGTTTAGGACTAAAAGGGAGGTTACACAGGCCCAAAGTGTGTTATCTTTGTTATCATAATGCCACAGCTCTAGCACCTGGCAGGCTCTGTGGGTGCTAAATATCAGTATAACGCCATAATGATGTAAGTGTCATTAATAGTTGATGTAGAGAGTATAAGTAGATGTGCTGGTTCGGTGTAGAGAATCAAATCACGAAAAAAAAGGTTAACATTTTTCATCATAAAAAACGATGAAAGTTTTGACGCAAATAAACATCATTGTACACATTTTAAATACACGAGTAATTACACATAACGGCACACGTACAAACAAGTTATAGTAAGTAGAGAGAGAGAGAGAGAGAGAGAGAGAGAGAGAGAGAGAGAGAGAGAGAGAGAGAGAGAGAAGGGTGGAAGGGAGGGAGAGAATGAGAAAGAGACAGATAGATAGAAATAAAAAAGAAGAGAGAAAAAGAGAAACGGACAGAAAGCCAGGCAGATAGACAGGCATTCAAGCAGACGGGCGGACAGAGAGCGCTTAAAATGTTAATGAAATGACACTCATCCCTAAGTGTGTGAGTAGCAGGGCGCGGGGCAGTACAGGCCGACAGGAGGACCCCTAGAGACCGGCGTTCCATCATTATGTTGACATCTCTTTTTATGGAGATACTTTACAGAGTACAAAATGAAGTGAGGTGAAGAGAGGAGAGGAGAGGAGAGGAGAGGAGAGGACGGGAAGAGATGGGAGGGGAGGGAACGGGTGGGGAGGGGAGGGGAGGGGAGGGAGGGAACGGGTGGGGAGGGTAGGGGAGGGGATGGGAGGGGTGGGGTTGGGAGGGAATGGGAGGGTTAGGGGTTTACTCGTGGATAGCGTCAGGGACGGGGACAAGACTGAGGGGGAAATGGGGGAAGGGAGGGAAGTTGTGGAGGGCATCGGGAGGGCGGAATACGAGGGGAGGGGAGGGGAGGGAAGGGGAGGAGGGGAATGGAGTGGAGAGGGAGAGGAGGGGAGGTTAATAGAAGGGAGGGAAGGGAATGTGGAATAACAAGCAAGGGAGGGGAGGGAAGAGGAGGGAGCTGGGGATCTGGGGAATCTTATTCGTGGAGGGCATAAGAGGTGGGTAACAAAAGGGTGGAGAACGAAAGGGAAGGGAGGGGAGGGGAAGGGCAGGGGATTTTCCTCCTGGAGGGCACAGGGAGTGGGGGGAGGGGGGTTGCTGGCGGTGAGTGGAGGTCGGAGGGAGGGGAGGTCTCTAGTAGAGAAGAGGGAGGAAGGGAGGGGAGGGGTTGGGTGAGGAGGGAGATGGAGAGTTCACTCGCAGAGGGTAAGAGTAATGATGTTGTCGAACACGTGAGGGGGGCACAGCACTGGAGGTGGGGAGAAAATAGGAGGGACGAAGGGGGAGGTTAGAGAGAGAGGAGGGAGGTAGGGAAGGAGGGAGGGAAGGAGGGAGGGAGAAAATGAGAAAGAGAGAGAGAGAGAGGAGGAGAGAGAGAGGAGAGGAGAGGAGAGAGAGGAGAGAGGAGAGAGAGAGAGAGAGAGAGGGGAGAGGGAGGAGAGGAGAGAGAGAGGAGAGAGAGAGAGAGAGAGAGAGAGAGAGAGAGAGAGAGAGAGAGAGAGAGAGAGAGAGAGAGAGAGAGAGAGAGAGACAAAACGAAACAGCCAGACATCCTGGCAGAAAAATCCACGAAAAAGAAGAAGAAGAAGAAGAAGGAGGAGGAGGAGGAGGGCTCTCAGCGATATCAAAGAGCATCGCGTTTGTCTAAAACATTTCCAGACACGTGGTTTTCTGGGCGTTTTCACGAGTACGCTATTTATGAAAGAGTCAAGGCAAACAATCTGCAAAGAAGCGGCAAGTGTTTGCTCAGCAGATGTGGCTAAGTGTCACAGGCGAGGCAGAGCTCTCTTTCCCTTCAGCCCGGCGACCAGGCGAAGGAAGCGAGCAACAGGGCCCTCCGAAGTCAGGCGGGGAAGGGGTGGGGGGTGGGGATGGGGAGGTTGGGGAGAGTGGGGAAGGAAGTGGGCGGGGAGGGGAGGGGGTGGATGGGGATGGGGAAGTTGGGAAGGAAGTGGGAGGGGATGGGAGGGGGTGGATGGGGATGGGGAGGTTGGGGAGAGTGGGAAGGAAGTGGGAGGGGAGGGGAGGGGGTAGATGGGGATGGGGAGGTTGGGGAGAGTGGGGAAGGAAGTGGGAGGGGATGGGCGGGGGTAGATGGGGATGGGGAGGTTGGGGAGAGTGGGGAAGGAAGTGGGAGGGGAAGGGGGGGTGGGGATGGGGAGGTTGGGGAGAGTGGGGAAGGAAGGGGGAGGGGATGGGGAGGGGGTAGATGGGGATGGGGAGGTTGGGGAGAGTGGGGAAGGAAGTGGGAGGGGGTAGATGGGGATGGGGAGGTTGGGGAGAGTGGGGAAGGAAGTGGGAGGGGGTAGATGGGGATGGGGAGGTAGGAGAGGGTGGGGAAGGAGGTGGGGAAGGCTTTGGAGGGGATATGGGGGATAGATGAGGATGGGTGGAATAGAGAGGGATGGGTGGGGAACAGGAAGAACTGGGGTAAGATGTTGGGGAGGACTTGGAAGGGGGTGGGGAGGCAGGGGCCACGGGAAGATGTGGTGCGCATTGGAGGAAAGTATCGCGGGGGAAGAAGATGGGGGGGGGGGGGGAGTTGGGACATAGCGACAAGTAGGGGGAGATGGGGAGGACTTGGGAGGGGGTGTGAGGGGGAGGAGGGGTGGAAGAATATAGGGGAAGGGATGGGAGGGGATGGGGTAGGGGAAGAAGATGAGGGAAGGTGTGGGGATTTGGGGAAGATGGTGAGGAGGGATGGGGTGTGTTGGGGAAGATGGTGAGGAGGGGTGGGGTGTGTTGGGGAAGATGGTGAGGAGGGGTGGGGTGTGTTGGGGAAGATGGTGAGGAGGGGTGGGGTGTGTTGGGGAAGATAAGGTAAGATATGGAAGAGAGTGGGAGGAAAAGGGAAGCAAGGGAGAGGAAAGGGAAAAAAGAGAAGAGGCGGGGCAATAAACGAGGGAAGGTATGAGAGGGAACGAGAAGAAGAGATAAAGAAGAGGACGAAGAGCCTGAGAGGAACTGGGTGGGAGGAGGAAGAGGAGGGTCAAGGGAGAAGGAGTAAAGAGGGGGAGAAATGGAAGAGAAAACACACAGAAAACTAAGGGAAGGGAGGGAAGGAAACTGAAAACTAGTTGACGGCAAAGGGGCAAGGAAGAAGGGAAAGAAAAGGGAGATAACAGTAGATAGAGAAGAGAGAGAATGGGAGGGAGGAGGGAAAGGGGAGGGTTGGAGCGAAGGGCAGCGCAAAGTCAGTGCAGCTCAGTGTACACCCATAGCAGTAGATCCTGCGCGGCGTTTCAAGTAGGAGAGTAAATGAGAGAGTAATTGGACAAGGGAAAGACGGAGATAGTGAGGGAGAGAGAGAGAGAGAGAGAGACGGAGATAGTGAGGGAGAGAGAGAGAGAGAGAGAGAGAACTAGAGAGAGAGAGAGATTGAGAGAGGAGGGGTAAGGGGGGGGGGAAGGGGAGGAAAGTAGAGTGGAAAAAATAACTAAACCTCGTTAATTCAGACGAGAATTCACGATAAACACGGCGAAAAGTCTTGTAATTCGGTACACCTGCAGTTAGATTAAACAGGGGATCACTTGTCGGTAACATTTGCCAATCAATAGCCGGTGTGTGGCCCCCAACCCCACCCCCTCCTCTTCCCCCTCCCCACACCCAACCCCCACGGCGCTCTCCACTTATCCCCTCCCCCCACCACACTCCCGTACTCCCCATCCCCGTCACACTCTGTCCCCCTCCCCCCTTGTCTTATGAGCGCCATTATCGTGCGCAAGACCCAGGTTACTACACTCTTCTCCACACTACACACATTCTTCCTTTTATCTCGTGTACTCTCTCTTTTCTTCACCTTCCCCCCTCCCCCTTCCTCCCTCTACCCTCTCTGTTTCCTTTTCTTTTTATTTCTCTTTCTCTCTCTTTCTTTCTTTTTCCTCTCCCTCCCTCCCTCCTACTCTCTTTCTCTTTCCTTTTTTTTTCTTTCTCCCTCCTACTCTCTTTCTCCCTCCTCCTCACTAATTCACTCTCTCAACTTACCCTTCTCTCCCCGTTATCCTTAGCTTTTCTCTCCCCTTTCTATTTCTCTTCATTTCCCATCTCCTCCTTTCTCTTTTATGCAATATTTCTCCACAGCCTTCCCTCTTCTTTCCCCTCTGTCTCGCATCATCTGTTATCTCCTCTCTTTTTTTATTATCCTCTCCTTCTCCTCCTTTCCCCCTTATCTTCTCCTCCTCTCCGCTTATCCTCTCATCCTCTCCTCTATCCCATACACCCTCTTCTCAGAAACAAAAAACAGATGGAGAAAAGTGGATGAACGTCTGATCTGAAGTAAATGAATAAACGAAAGGAGGAGAAACTAAATAAATGAAGAAAGAAAAGAAAGAGAGAAAGAGGGAGGAAGAAAGAACGGGGGGAATAGGGGAAAGGGATAGTCAATAAAGAGAGTTAAATAGAAAGAGGGAGGGAGAGAGAGAAGGAGGGAGGGAGGGAGGGAAGGAGGGAGCGAGGGAGGGAAGGAGGGAGAGAGGGAGGAAAGGGATGGAAGGAGGGATGGATGGAGAGAGTGAGAGAGAGAGAGAGTGAGAGAGAGAGAGAGAGAGAGAGAGAGAGAGAGAGAGAGAAGAGAGAGAGAGAGAGAGAGAGAGAGAGAGAGAGAGAGGAGAGAGAGAGAGAGAGAGGATGGGAGCGAGGAGAGCAAGAGAACAGATAGAAAGAGCAGGACAAGAAGAGAATGAGACGAGGAGAGAGATAGGTAAGTTAAGAGAGGAGACAAGAGGAGGAAGGAGGAGGGGAGGAGAGGAGGAGAGAGAGAGAGAGGGGAGAGGAGGAGAGAGAGGAAGAGGAGAGAGAGAGAGAGAGAGAAGGAAGAGGAGAGAGGAAGAGAGAGAGAGAGAGAGAGAGAGAGGCTGCGGGCGTCAGCTCCCGTCTTTCATCATGCTATAAAATCAGATTAAAAAAACGTCCAGGCCAAAGAAACGAATAATTACCCACGGAATGTAATTATCGTCATTATTTAAGCAGATTTGGAGAACTTCCTCCAAATGAGAGAATGGGGGGATGGGGGAGAGGGGAGAGGGGAGAGGGGAGAAGGATGGAGGAGCAGGAGGGAGGATGTGGAGAGGAAAAGGGAAGAGGGGAGAAGGGGCGAGGGAATAAGGAACAGAAGGAGGTGGAAAGGACATGGGGAGCGGAAAGAGGGGAGAGGAGAGAGCGGAGAAGGAAGGTAAAACAGAGAGAGAGAGAGAAAGAAGGAGAGAGAGAGAGAGAAGGAGAGAGAGAGAGAAGGAGAGAGAGAGAGAGAGAGGAGAGAGAGAGAGAGAGAGAGAGAGAGAGAGAGAGAGAGAGAGGAGAGAGAGAGAGAGGAGAGAGAGAGAGAGAGAGAGAGAGAGAGAGAGAGAGAGAGAGAGAGAGAGAGAGAGAGAGGGAGAAAGAGTGAGACAGACAGACAGACAGAACCAAAGAGACAGAAAGACAGTAAGTAAAGGAAAGTGAGGGGATCCCCGAAAATAATTTAAAAAAAGAAAAAAAAAAAGGGGACGCGTGAAGAAACGAACACATTACAGACAAGTCAGCTGGCTTATGCGAGGAGATTACTCAGGGGCGGGCAAAGGGCTCGATATGCCAGCCGATAAAGACATATTTTGCGAGATTAGTGATGGGAGAGTGAGGGGAAAAGGAGAGATGGACAAGATGGCCTCGGGAAGCGGGGAAACATCATCGCACTTGAGGTTATTGCGATGTTACCTAATGAAGAGTTAATTGGAGGGATAACACAATGCTTCCTATCTTATTTACCTTCCTCTAGGGTAAGGGAGAGAGAATATTCCACTGCGAAAGGAAGTGCCTCCCTACTTTTCTCTTTCCTTCGTTCCTTACCCATTCCCCTCCTTCCCTTTCCTCCCCCCCCTCTCTTCCCTTTCCTTCAGTCATACCATTACAACTCCTTCAATTCCTCCCCTCTCTCCCTTTCCTTCTCCCTTACCATTCCCGTCCTTCCCCCTTCCTTTCTTCCCTTTCCTTCCCCCTCCTTCCCTTTCCTTCAACCCTCTCTTCCTTTCCTCGTCCTTACCCATTCCCCTCCTTCCCCCCTTCCTTTTCTTCCCTTTCCTTCCCCCCTCTCTTCACTTTCCTTCGTTCCTTACCCATTCCCCTTCTTCCCTTCCTTTTCTTCCTCCCTTACCTATTCCCCGAGTCCATTAACTTGCCCTATGCTAGACCCATCCGTGAAATGACGCGTAGTTGGTCATGCATTAAAGACGGTAGCTGGTAATGGACGTGCCTGGAACCTTGTATGACCCTCGCATTTCACATCAAATCTTGTCCTTTGACCTATTCATTAACCCGCTGTCTATCTATCTATCTATCTATCTATCTGTCCTTTTTTTCCTTTCCGCAGCTTCAGTTCACCCGCCCACCTACCAGGCCAACCCACCTACTCAATTATCATACATCCCAGCCCACCCACCTATCACACAGGGCAGGCCACCCACTTATCACCTAGTCCATTCACCTATCTTCTATCCCAGTCCAACCCACCTATTACCCAACCCACCCAAATCACCCAGCCCACCCACCTATCACCCACCCAACCAACTTACAACCATCTCAACCCACGCATCGCCCATCTAACCCACCCAATCACCCACCCCGACCCACCAACCCACCTATCACCCATCCCAAGCCACCCAATCACCCATCCCGACCCACCAACCCACCCAATCACCCATCCCAACCCACCCAATCACCCACCTATCACCCATCCCAACCCACAACGAAATAGGAATTCCATTACGAATTCGCTGAGCTTCGCAGTGACATAATCGAGAGTGAATTGTGGTCTTTGCTTCGCCTCCTACAATTTTTTTTCTTCTTCTTTCTCCTCTCGAGGTTATTGAAGAGAAAAGGTCTTCGAGAACAATCGCTGGTAGCAAGGATGCGATGAGAGATAGACAGATGGGTAAATAGATGGATGGATAGATGGGCATATAAGTTGGTTGGTTGGCTGGTAGGTAGATTGAGAGGATAGGTAGATAGAAGAGGCAGGTCAATGGATGGATAGATAGATGGGAGGGACGGAGAGGAAGAGGGAGAGAGCGAGAGAGAGAGAGCGGAGAGATAGAGATAGATATAGAGATGGATATAGAGATAAATAGATAGAAAAAAGAAAGCGAGAACAAACAGAGAGAGATCGAAAGTAGAAAAAAAAGAGAGGGAGTAAGAGAGAGACAAACACCCCAAAGAAAGAGGAGAAAGTGAGATAATGAGAGAAAGAAAGAAAGAAAGACGAGATAAACAGAGAGGAGAGGACAGCCGAGCTTCTGCAAACCATATTGGCTTATGAGAGACGCTTAAGCAGAATATTACACGCTGTTGTGGCTATTAATGCAGTTATTCTACCGCTATGAAGGGGCCTGGTCGAGGGGAGTATTGGTAACATGTTGGGGGAGGCGGAAGGAGGAGGGAAGGCGGAGGGAAGGAGGAGGGAGGGAGGAGGGAAGGAGGAGGGAAGGGGAGGGAAGGAGGAGGGAAGGGGGAGGAAGGAGGAGGGAAGGAGGAGGGAAGGAGGTGGGAGGGAGGAGGGAAGGAGGTGGGAAGGAGGTGGAAGGAGGAGGGAGAAGGATCAGAAGGAGGGTGAAAGGAGGGAAAGGAGGGCGGAAGAGGCGAAGGAGGAGGGAAGGAGGGGGAAGGTGGGTAAACGAGGATGTAAGGAGAAGGGAAAGAGGCGGAAGGAGGAGGAAGGAGGAAGGGAGTAGAAAATGCAGTAAGGGAAACGGAAGAGAGAAAGAAAGAGGGATAACTTGGGGAAGCGAGAGAATGAGAGAAATGAGAGGGATGATGAGAAGGAAAAGGGGCGAGAAACGAGGGAGATGATAAGGAGAAGGAAGAAGAGGAGAGGAAAGAAGAGGGGTAATGAGTGGAAGAGAGAAGGGATAAGAAAAAAGGAGGATAATGAACAGAAGAAAGAAGAAAAGAGAAAGGGAAGGGAATAATGAGAAAAAAGGCGAGGAAGGAAGGAGGTAATAAGATGTAAAATGAGAAACAGAGCAAGAGGAAATGAACGAGGAGGAATGAAAGCCAGACGATGAAGGGAGTAACCTAACCAAGAGTAGAAGGAGAAGGAGGAGGAGGGAGAAGGAGGAAGAGGAAGAAGAAGAAGAAGAGGAGGAGGGGAGGAAGGAAAGACAAAAAGAAAACGAAGAGGAAGAAAGAGAGGGGGGGAGGGACAACGCCCTTCCTTCATTCTCAGTGTCGGCGAAGGAGGGAACGAAGGAGACACGAAGAGGAAGAAGGAAGAAGGAAGAAGGAAGAAGGAAGAAGATGGAGGGAAGCGACGGCGGCGGGGAAACCGGGCACCAATAACCGGTTGGGGAAGCTGAGGTGGGGGGGGGGAGGGAGTGGGAGGAGGAGAAGGAGGGGTAGGGGGAGGAGGAGAAGAGGAGGAGAGGAGGGGAGGAGGAGGGGAGGAGGAGGAGGAGGAGGAGGAGGAGGAGGAGAAGGAGGAGGCTGTGGCGGGGAGAGGGGAGACAGGAAGGGAAGGAAGAGGAAGATGAGGCGATGGGGATAAAGAAGGGAAAGAGGAGAAAGGGGAGGGGGAGGAAGAGGAGTAAGAAAAGGAAGGAAAAGGAACACGGAGAAAGTGAAAGAAAGGAATAGAATAAGGAGACGAAAGTAAGTAAGAAAGATGGGAGAGAGGAGGAAAAGGGAGGAGAAAAACGATTGAGAGGAGAAAAGAAAAGATATAATAATAAGAAAAAAGAAGAAGAAGGAAAAGAGTAAACGAAGGTAAAAAAATAAAGGGGAGGGAAGGAAACGAGAGATAATGAAGCAATATGTAAGGAAGGAAGGGGACACAGGAAAGAAAACGAAGATAAAGCGAAAGGCAGTGAAAAAGAAAAAAAAAGAGAGAAAATCACTTAAAAATGTAGGTTATCGAATTTCTATCTATCAATTTATTTTCATATTTACATATTAATCCATCTATCTATCTGTATATTTCGATCTATTTATCAATTTCTATAGGCAGGAAGGAGATTTACAGTGACCTTGAATTTTGAGTGAAGAGGCGAGGGAAGGGGGGGAAGAGAAGAGGGGAGAGAGAAGAGGAGAGAGAGAAGAGGGTAGAAGGAACAAGGGAGAGGGAAAAAGGGGAAAGGGAAGACAGGAGAGGGAAGGGGGGGGAGAGGAAGGGGAGTAGAAGGAGAGGAAAAGGATGATACGAGAAAAGGATGGGGGAGAAGGGTGTACAAAAGGTAACAGGCAATGGGGAAGGGATACGAGACTAGGGAAGGCAGGTATGGGAGGGAGAAAATAGGTAAATAGAAAAGGGGATGATG
>NC_051399.1:9606249-9611249 GCF_015228065.2 Penaeus monodon | reverse complement strand
ATTGAGAAAACGAACCTTTTTTTTTCTTTTTCAGATTTTACAACTTATGTAAATCAGAGCACAAGCGAACTTTAAAAAACCGCGCTGGATTTGTCTACGCACGAGCGGTCTGAACACGTCATGCAGCATTAGCCAAAGAAAAGAACGAAAAAATCTTTTTAGGAATTACGTGGAAAGCCCCGAGGCGACCCCGCCCCTTCGCCCAGCCAAGCTAAACTTTGAAACCTCACAGCGGGATTACACAACGAAAGATTTTTCCGAGTGTAGAAGACTCGGCTTCGACTTCAAACCTCTCGACATCCGAACGCGTACATGAGGAAAGGAGTATGTTTGTGTTTCTGTTTAGACAATGTAGGGACAAAAGTAGTACATGGGGGAATGGATAATAGTAAAGCCATGAAAAAGTCTTGGGAGAAGCCACGCCACATTTCACTTAAGAAACAGTGACTCGGGTGTTCACCAATTACTTACCGGCTGCCACTTTTACCTGGGATATAAATATATATCGCACAGTAAAGGCAAAAAAAGCAAGAAGCAAGGGAAAGTACACTTTTTTTTATCTTACAAAATTTACAATTTACACTTCAGCGAGGCAGGGGAAAAGATTGGAAAGGTGTGGTGCAAAAGCAGACTAAGACAACTTCGACGGGGATTGGGTAGCGGGTACACACACGAACAAGTGCCAAGTACCTGACCGTTTTCGTCGGTGTAGACTACAGATGTGGCATTATTGGGAAGCAAGCCTGCTGCATAGCCAAACACATCATGCCATGGCAACATTTGGGTGCAATCAAATAAAAGCAATCGTATTACAGCAAAATTTCGTGCGCGGATTGACCGTGGTGTGTGCGTTCATTTTGTGAGCAAGACCCCCAAATTATGGTCGGCCATGGCGTGACGCGGGGTGCAGCGTGGCAGATTAATTCAAATATGAAGCATCCAAACAGTATGGTTAGTCGGGTGGTTGACCAATCAGCGTGCGAGGTGCGAAGTCAGTGTTGGTATTAACAAATCAAAGTAGAGATGGTGAAGTGCATAAGCCGGACAGCCAATCGCAAGACAGGAGGGTTTCGGTGCAGTAACCAATAGGCGTGCAGTCCACAACATATGGTGAGGGATCCATCGAGTGCATGTCAAGAAGAGAAGAAATAACATGACAGTAAAGCAAACTCATAAGAAACGTGTGCACCAACAGGAAACAAAACGAAACGAAACAAAATAAAAAAACAGCTTTGTACTTACGTGCAGGCGACGAAATACATGCAATCCAAGGCTTTACATGGAAAAGTCACCCGTCAAGCGCCGACCCGAAGGCTGTGATTCCCTAAGCTTTGGGTGAGGCACATGCAATCCAAGGCTGCGCCATAGGTAAAATAGTCTCTCATGCACCTCTTACTAAGCACTAAAATCCCGTGCCTCAGGGGTATCATGCGAAACAGCAATAGAGTTTCCCTCTACTTGGCTGGTTTTCCCGTGATCAACTTTTACGAGACCGTATAAGGCTGGTGATTCTTTTAATACTATCAAGATTTGTTTAACCCTCTTATGTGCTGCTATTGAAATTCTCACTCTGTCTCATTGATTTGTCTAAGGAATTTGAACATGACTTAGAGATAACGGACTTCTTTAATTTCACTTAAATCCCTAGAACTTACACCGGCTGCCAATGGGAATGCCTCGTATGTAGACATTATATGAGCCCAAATGATATACCTTGGTCCACACTCGTACATAATAATAATGATAATAATAAAATGATACACACTTGTTTGTCGGCTGTGTTACCTTCTGGCTCAGAAGCAAACTATCAAGCCTGTCCTCCCTGGAGGTGGTGGTGCGAGGCCGGCGCCAGGTCTGCCCTCTCAACCTTATCATGAGGTCCTCCCGAGGCCGGGCTCCGTCCTCGAGTGTGTTCTCCTCTCCACACACCTGCACACACATACACCCCCCCTCTCCCTCCCCCCATCTAGCTGTGTGTTCCACCTGTCCCTCGTCCCTGAACAGCCACTCTCCCCGCCCCGAGGGATCACAGCCCACGCGCGTGCCCTCGCCCTGTACTGGAGTGAGTGTGAGCTTCGGTGTAGGGTGGTGTAATGTGGACGCTCCTGTGGGTGTGGCGGCGGCGGCGGCGACGGCGGCGGCGACGGCAGCTGGATCCTTCGCGGGCGGGGAGGAGGAGGAGTGGGAAGGGAGTTGAGCTGGACTCCGCAGGTCAGCCCTCCAGGTCAGGTGGGCGGGTGGGCGCGCCTGGTGTTGGTCCCGTGTCTGATTTTGCGTTCGACTTCGTGGTCGTCCCTAGGTGTTCTTGGCCTGTGTCTTTTTCGCTAATCTTCAGAGCACCCTCTTGCTTGGTATCATAAAAGTGTGTATATATGTACATCTTTTTTTGTTCTCGTGTTACTCTTAATCATAGGTAGTCTTAGAATGATAATTCAAATACAAAAAAAAAAAGAAAATCAATTGATTGTTTTTTCTTTTTAATGTATCATCTGTACCTGGTCAATACTATCATTGACCTTAGTATCCATATAGTTTGTGTACATATTTTTTTCATGAAATCCAATTTTTTTTTCTTAATTCTTTGTCTGAGTATCCATATCAGGGTATCATCATCAGCCAAATATTCCGTGTATTGTAATTATGTTTCGTTTTTGTATTCAACTTCTCATAATGTAATACATATTATACAATATACATCTGTAAGAAAATACCACTGCACAGCCACACTCCGTTTCAACAGCATAGAATAATAGGATGTATATAGATTTTTTTATCAAGGAAATCACTCTACGAAAAACAAAATTCCTTCCGCATTTACTCCACTAAATACATACTCATTCATCCACTGATTTTTAACTGACAACCGCATACTATTCCACATATCATGTCGACCTTCCACACATTTATTCACCATAAATAACACGCCTTTTATATCTAATTTATTAATATAATTCAGCACTTCGTTTAGCATGATACCGTCTCTTTCGTACAGACAGTGAAACACATTATTATGAATAAGTACATATGTCACGGAACACTATAACAGAAAAATGTGTTCGATGCACGACCAATCTCTAGTAAATTAACAGTGAAAAATGAATCTGCAGTATGTCATAGCAGCAGGAATATAGAGCACAACGCATTTTTCTTTTTTTTTGTATAGTATCTGTTCAAAAATAGATGTGTACCGGAGCACAGTGCCACCAAAAAAAGGAAAACTTATAATAAAAAAAAGTAATTTTATCAGTAGTAACACAGTAAATTGAAAAATAAATATTATGAATTCTTAGTAAATTAACAAACAAAGAACTGATATCCAGCGTTATATCAAAATAATACATTGTGAACTCATAGTAAATCAACTATTAAAGAGTAGACATCAAGCGTAAAAGAGTAGATACCTAGCGTGAAATATTTGATATTTAGCGTGACACAGTTATACAAAAAAAAAAAAAAAAAAAAAAAAAAAAAAAAAAAAAAAATCATAAAACAGCCAAAGAATAGATACGTAACACACCAACCCGCCCAAAATGAACAAATCCGCGATTCGCGAAAACAACAAAGAATAACCCTTTATCGTAACATGGCGTAACACACTGAGCAGCTGAATCCCCCCCCCCCCATTTGCTATGTTACGGCGAGGAGTCCCAGCGGCTGCGTTACACGGGCCTTGTATTGGACTTCATTTACATTTAATCTCCTTGGGTCAGCGCAAAGAGACGGGCCAAAATATTTCAGGATTTTTCGTCCAATTTCACCGCGCAATAATCGTCCCCTTTTAACTGTTCGTTGATGTTGCAGGTGTTGTGATTTTTTTGTTTTGTTTTTTTCTTCTCCTACTCTTAACGCAACTGGAATAACAGCTAAAGATAAGAAAAAAAAAATCTACGAAGCATTCCATCTCGTTGGAATTGCATAAAAAATAGAAAGAGAAGCAGGAACTGAAAAAAAAATGCAGTGAAGAGAGAAAGAAATTAAATCTCGTGATATAGAATCGTTACTTTCAGCGAAATCCGCAAACTTCGGCCCATGCGAGAAAGGGAGGGAGGGAGGGAGGGAGGGAGGGAGGGAGGGAGGGAGGGAGGGAGAGAGGGGGAAGACGACCTGACAGGAGGGGGGAAGGGGAAGGGGAAAGGGGGGAGGGGTAAGGAGGAGGGAGTTTAAAGAGGGCGACTTGGAGGAGCGTCAGACAAGGTCGACGAGCCATATTCCCGATCGCGCTCCACAAATACAGCTCGGTCCCACTTGCTCCATCGCCCTCACCCCCTCCTCCCTCCTCCCTCACCTCTCCTCCCTTCTCCCTCTACTTCCCCCCCCTTCCTTGCGCATTATGGGACGGGTGGAGGGAGGAAGAGGGAGAGGTCCTTACGGGGTGAACCTGCCTAAATACCAGCACCTCAGGGGAAGCACAGGCTCTGCTACATATTTTATTCATGAGTCGTCACTTCAACTCTCCCTCCCCCTCCCTACGGCCCCCTTACCCCCTCCCTCCCTCCCCCCTCCTCTCCCTACGCCACCCTCTATCCCTCCCTTAAAGAAAAAAAATCTCGCAGACCTTTTATTTCGACAGATATGTGATCATTTGCAATCTGAAGGCGGGGTGGGGGGGAAGGTGGGGGAGGCACGAAAGGTACGATATTTTTGCTTCGATTAGCTGTTGCTTGCTGACGTCCGAGGCATGAGAATGGCACCTGTCTTATTTACATATCGATGACTGCGCTGTCAGATGGGAGATAAATCAACGTTTTTTTTTTTTCGTTTTATTTAATTTATCTTTAATCCCCTTGAAATCGTCGCGGTACTTACATGAAGAAAAAACAATCGCCTTGAGGAAAAAGAAAAGAAAAGAAAAAGAGGTACAAATATTGCAGCCCTTCCCAACATCTGAAGTAATACAACGTCTTGACGCACAATTACAACGTCGGCCTCAACCCCACCACCCCCTCCTCTTCGCTCTACCCCTACTAGCCTCAACCTCACCACCCTCTCTTCCCTCTGCC
>NC_051399.1:9591249-9601249 GCF_015228065.2 Penaeus monodon | reverse complement strand
ATAACAAAGCACACTTGTATGCCTAAATAATCACCCCGAAAAAGTTTAAAGCGAACACTGACAATTTTGATTTTACAACACTCTGGTACATGTTCCTCCAATTATCTCTCTGCAAATTACCAAAAAAGAAAGAAAAAGAAAAAAACAGTAACTTACTGCAAAACCTTCCAAAAATAATTACATAGTTCAACCGTTTAAACAAAACAACTCTCTCATCACATTTCATCAGATCACCTTTCACGGACAATACATAGATTCCCAGCTAGGACCCACACACAGATGGCGCGCTCGAGCTGTACTGCGTGTAAAATCGGAATGTGAGTGTGACAGTGGCTAGATCTAGGTACAGGTGGGTGTCTGGGTACTCACGCTTGGCGGCGAAGGCAGGATCCGCTCCAGAGTGAGGTCGACGGGCGCGCTGCTCCCCGAGATTTAGCTCTGCATCCATTGTTTAACATGTTGCTTTTAAAACCTCAAAGCTTGTGCTGAACACCGGTAAACTTGTTTACAAGTAAAGAAAAACAATTCTCCCTTCTTATTTTTCTACTTAAAAAAAAAATCATTTTTTCTACTTAACGAAGCAATTTTCCCCTCTCATTTTTTTTCTCACACCGTTTCTTATTAAACATGTAGCGATTCGCGTGTCATGGGTGTGGTGAATATTTGGCTGATTCTACATACCCGATATAGATCTCTGTCCACGTATCCAGCTTTTCTCCACTCATTTCCCCTCATTTTCCGAGGGTAACATGTGTATCATCTTTATAATCATTTTCCTAAACCTCTGGGACTGTTTAATCCTACCCTTTTGAGAATTTAATACTGTATGTGTAGTATATATATTTTTCTTTCTATTTGTACTTAGTTTTCTGTTACCTCTGAGCAAGTACTGCATTTGGGCACATGACTTAGTGAGACAATCACACAGAGCAGGGTCACATTATACTTCATACCAACTGATAGACGTCGGTACGCGCTGCTAGCATTTTTGCATTGGACTTAATTACTGTCTTTAGTTTGACCGGACTGAGGCTTCTATATTCCAATTTGAAAGTAAATAAAAAATTAAGCATAATCTCAAACAAATCTACCACAAAGACAGTAATAGTATTTAATATGAAAAAAAAAAACGGTCAGGTTCGCACTACAAACCTGAACTAACCACATACACGGCAACCAAGCCAAAGAAAATTTAGCATCAAAAACGGAATGCGTGAAATTTACAACAAAAAAGTGAACTGAGTTTTAGTGAGCGGTGGCGACTGTGTAGAAGGGAAATCACAGGACGCCACACAAGCTGATGCTGCCAGCCATCTACGCCCACTCCCGAGCTCTCTCTCTCTCTCTCGCTCTTTCTCTCGTGAATCATGGTCTTTATCCATTATCTGTCTGTCTTTAGCTTTATCACGCCCATTCTGCGTAACTGCTACACAAGCATAACCAGGTGTCATATTTACATCAAGCTGTCTGATTCATAAGCCTTAACCAGGGTCTGTTTAATGCTTCAAAAAACAACCAGATATTTGAAAAAAATGCCAGAAATACCTTAGCCAGGCTTTAGTTGTTGTAACCCAAGCATAGCTTTATTTTAAATGTTTGTTAACTACTAGGTAAGCGTTACTGCAACATAAAAAAAAACATCTTTGGGGTAAATATACTGGAGGTGATAACTGTTTGGTTATGTGGAAGGCAATTATTTTGTACAGCAGTGATAAATAAAGTTACACAAGTGAGACGTTAAGTGTTATGCTGGTCAAATTGTAGTAATAAAAGCAGTATAGTCTCCCCTGAAAGTGTGTCTCTGGGCACCGCATGACCGCCTCCTCCGCCCCCCGCCCGCCCGCCCGCCCCAGGACGAGGGCGGGCGAGGCCGAGGGGGCGGAGCGAGGCGGCTGAGCTACGCTGGTATCTAGACTACTCCTCCCGCCCGTTGCTCATCATGGCAGAGTCGTAGAATGGCGACACATAGCGTTAGGAGTGTGGCGCGCGTGCGGACAGTTAAGGTCACAGTCTTCACAGGATCAGAGCCACGCTAGCGCCGCGTCCGGCTAACTAAGGTCACACACGCTGTCAGGAACAACCAGAGTCTGCTTTGAAAGTTTTCCTTCTCTTTTTTTTTCCTCGCCCTCGCCCTCCCCTTCGCCTAGGGTCTGTGTTCGCCTAAGTTGCTTGGCATGTTGCAATCAACACCCCGCTCCTTAACGTGCAAACCAGTCAGTTCCACTCAGCAACAAAGAGAGAATAAGAATGACTCTTTTCATGCCAGCCATATTTTGCATCCACTGTGGTAGTCAACCTTAAGATAAGTGTTAGTTCCATGAACCTTCATTCCTCGCACTTAACGATTATTCTTAGGCCGAAGTTCACGTTTAAACTGATCGTCAGGGATGATACCATAGAGCTCTGATAAGTATGAGATATTATATAGATTCCAAAGTGAGTCTCATGCAAGATAAATTCTACATGTCATTCATCTACATAATGCATCATGAACTTCCGTGCAGCGTTCTCAGTGAGGCGTCTCACTCGCATACTTTTCTCAACAAATTAGCTTATTTCATTCATGTATTATAGATATAGATATATGTCATGCAGGGTATATTTTGTTAACCATTTCATCATCACTGGGATCTTGCACAGCTATCATACGACTTGGGGGAGAGGAAACATTAGCCAATCTACGCCATGAAGATATGATCAAAAATACTTCTGCCTAAGTCAAAAATATCAGTACTAGCATGTCTTTATATGTGTAAATATATATATATAGGGTTTGTTCCTGACGCGGTGTGGTGATAGGATTGTGCCCTGCCCAACACTGCATACCCAGGGCCCCGAGGTGCTCCGCCCCCGGGAGGAGTCTCACCACACACTGCCTCCGCCCGAGCCCGAGCGCCACCTCCTCCAGACAGTGATTGGCTCAACACAGTGAATGGGTTGGGCTTGAGGGATACATCACAGATATTTCGTCAGCTGAGAAAAAAAAAGGAATGGTCGTGGAAAAGGGTTAAAGGAGAGAAGCCAAGGATCGCTGGAGTCACTGTGGGGAACGGCGGCGGTGGTGCTCGGGCGGCGATCGCTGCAGCCACTGCAGAATCACGCGGCTTCGTCAACAACATCATTAGTCTTTTTAATCCTTGCAACTTAAAATACTGGAAGTTATGATGCCATTAAAAAAAACAAAAGAGATGAGGTGAGAATCTCCCATGGGGCTAACCATCACCAGGCAACCCAGAGCCCCGTCTAGCAGGTTGCAAAAACTGCTTCGCTCAGTCACTGCTCAGAGGCTTGATGGTAGTGTCTAAACTTGGGTCACATCAGGTCAGCTGCTAAGCTCACGCCCATGCCCAGGAAGGAATTCACGACAACTTAGGGAGTCACCTACCCACCTCATTACCTCTCCGGGAAAAGATCGGAAACTACAGAATGTAAGAAAGGTGTAATCATTCACTGTTATGTAGAAATCAGAAGGTTAATAGATAGAGTTGGCTAAAAAATACATCAACAATATATCAAAAGTTTACATAACCAAAAGTTAGTAAAATCATTAATTAAAAAAAAAAGTTTCGATAAAGATTTGCGGTGTGTCTAAAGATAATCTGAAAGAAAACTCCACTGTCTACTAGAAGAAGAAAAAAAAATGAGAAGAAAAAAAAAGGAAGATAGCCAAATGTTGTCTCAAGTTTCTCAAATTCCTCCCTAAGTTGACCGTGAACCTACCAAGTCCTGCCTTCTCCATCCACTAGTGCAGCCCAGCCTGTGGTGCCTTACTCCATACGCCCTCACCTACACTGCCGTTCGGTCTACCTACTTTGTCGCTCTCTAAATTCTTCCAAAGTTCGTTCTCACGGGGGGAGGGGGAGTGAGAAACCGCTCTTTGGGGGAAAGTCAAAGCAAAAAAAATCCCGGCACGGAGTTTTCTTCCATACCGTTCTCCCCTCAAGAATAATGTCATAAATATATATATATATATATATATATATATATATATATATATATATATATATATATATATATATACGTATGTATGCATATACGCGTACACAAATGTGTATATATACCCGTGATTACCTGTACGTCTGTACATACACACATACATATACATACATACATACATACATCATATATATATATATATATATATATATATATATATATATATATATATATATATATATATATATATATACATATACATATAAGAAAAAGAGACTATATGAGCAGATTATTTATCTCATCCGCTAGAAAAGAATTTAAAGAGGCAACACACAGAGAGCTGATTCGCCCTTCGGCTGAGCCGCGAGAGACGGGCGGGGGATCGCAAGCGACACCAGCTGTTCTCTATGGGCAGGCAGGCAGGTAGATGATGGAGGGACAGGGGGTGGGAGGGTGGAGGGGGGGACCTTATGGTGCAGGTGGGGGGGCGTGGAGGGAGGGTGGGAGGGTTTAAGGAAGGACACACATAACACAGGCTGTGCTTACAGTGGTTGGAGCAGCCACTGGGTGACCAAGCTGCTCCCGTGTGAACCAATCACCGGGCAGTGGCTGGAAGCGAGAGACTCTGAGGCGGTTGTTAGCAGTCGGGCGTGTGCTACGCGCTAACCTGACCAAGACTTTAGTGTCATGCCGGGTAAAGGAGCAGTGACAGTAAGAGAGTCAAGCAGAAATCAAACACAATATCATGCATTCTACAGACTTATTATTTTAAAAATATTCTTATACATAGGCCAATATTTTGTATCAGTAAAAGGACTGAAATACACAGGCAAATTGTACATATACTTGATACCCAGACCAATGTTGAAAAGCACTAAAAGCTAGCAAATATAATAATGTTGAACAGAATCATAGGATTACATAACAGACAAAAAGATGAGAGCAGTCCAACAAAAACTGATGCCTGACAGAGCAATGTGTACTGAATAAGCCCGGGCAGGGCCTTAGTGACCCTGGCTACAGAAAGGAAGCATTACAGAGGTACATCAACATAACCCATACCTAGTTACCATCACATCAAGTTGGACGTGAGCATGGTACAGTAGTGCTACAATAGTACTGGGAATGCTGAGGGAGTACACGGAGACGCCACCACTCTATGGCACTCACCGGCTTTCACCACCCGACCCCACCTACGCCCTCGCAAAAGGAAGCTAAGCCCGCCCGCTACGCCTACCATGTCTTTTGCACATGCATATTTATTTGCAATGACCATTTGCAAAGCGAGACTATCACAGAAATGTGTGGTGGTGGGCGTGGCTTGGGCGTACCGTGGGCGTGGTGAGAGCGCGACGTGGGTTTTCGGGGGGGGAGGGGGAGGGGACTGTATAATGATTACTCTTGACACACCTCAGACAATCCTCTGTTGCACAAGCCCTGCCTGGCCCCTCTCACCCTCTAGGACGCCCCCCCCCTCCCCCGACCTGCCGCTGCCACTCCTGCTGCTGCTGCCGGTCGCTCTTGGCGTCACCACCACCGTCTCCCTCGGGACTCCGGCAGCAGCAGGAGTAGTAGTGTGTGTGTAGGGGACGCAGGGTGGTAAGGGGGAGGGAAGGGGAGTTCTGGGGGTGGTGTTAGGGAGGGTGAGGCAGGGAGGGGGTCGGGGCGCGGTGTGGTCTCCGTGCATCACATATCACAAACACCGTGTTGAGCTGAGCACCATGCAGGCGTCATACCCCGGTTACCAGCGGACATGCAGCAAGTCTGCTCTGCAGTGTCGTTTAAAAGCAAAAAAGACTTGGAGTCTTGTTAAAATTGACAACATTATGTCTCATATATTTCGTAAAAGGTAAAATCATTAATTCTAAAACTTCTAAAACAGGTACAATAACAAGAAAACTACAGTGACAGATACATGTGCTACGTCAATTATCTAAAATCAAAATTATAGGCCAGTTAGTAAGTTACGCTGTGCCCTAGAGGACACTGGTAGATGTTAGTAGTGGCGTGACTAGAGTCCACTAGATGCTGGTCGTTGTTGTCTTGCTCGCTCACTGGCGCTGAGCGAGGAGAGCGCAAGGAAGTAGACCTACAGAGGCGGGAGACTTGCTCGTCAGCCGGTACGCACATGCACACACTTTTATGAAGTTTTCAGCTTCTTGTACGGCTGCTCGCCCCCCTGAGCCAGCGAGTAGTTGGTGTTACTGGACAAAGCGGTGTACTGGGGAAGGATGGAGGAGGCGGGGTACTGGGGCACCATGAGTGAGGGGCTCATGAGCGGCACACCACCACCCAGGCCTCCCAGACTCGCCGTCGCCACACCCCCCAAAGCAGGGGCCATTCCCGCAGCCATGCCGCCGAGGCCATGGCCCACCGCCGGCAGCCCCATGCCCGCCACGGAGTGCGTCATGCCCGGGACCACCAACTGCTGGGCTGTGCTCACATAGGGTGTCACGCCCATGCTGGCTAAGGGTGCTGCCGCGACACCGCCGTAACCAAGGCCGGGCAGGTGTCCCGCAGTCAGCCCTGGGGGAACCATGCCGTGGGTGGCGAGAGCTGTGGGCCCCATGATGGTTGGGGCTGAGGTGGGCGGCTTGAACTGAGGGCGTAGGCCCTTGCTGAGCGCATAGCCTGTGTATGAGAACACATTGACTGGCTGTTGCGGCGGCAGGGGCGCTGGCGAGGCACCTGCTGTCTCTCCTGCCACGGAGGACGAGGAGGAGGTGGAGGAAGTGGTCGAGGTGGTGGTGGTACCGGAAGGAGGGCTAGAGAAGATGGCTTTGCCAGTGGTTTGGGAGTTAATGGTGGTAGTGGTGGAAGTGGATGAGGAAGAGGATGAGGGAGTGGGTTGCGCGGAGGAAGCGGCAGCGTGGTTGTTAGCGGCGGTGGTGTCTTGGGTGTCGGCCTGGCCCCCCACCCCCGCCAGGGTGACACTCCCGCCATACTCACATGACACTGGCACAAAGCTCTGCCCTCCCAGCTGCTGCATCAGGGCTTGCTGGTACGCTGCGTTCCCCGTCGGTTGGTACACCGGCACGCCCGACTTGTCTCCGGCGGGGCGCTTGTAGGGCACGCCCATTCCAGGGAAAGCCTGCAACACAGAAAACATTAAGCATACAGAAGGCAAATCGTGCCGCTGTTCCCCGGGCTCCATTTCGCCTGGGGCGGATGCTGGCAGAGGGTATGGTAGGGGAGGGGAGGGAGGGTGCTAAACGCAGGTGTAGGCTCACGGCCACGGATCATGGCCACCAATCATGGCCCGGGATCATGCCCGTCACTTGCAAGGTAGGCAGGGTTGATCTCACATGCACAAATGTGTGCAATAAATGATGATGATGCAAGAAGTACTAATATCATCGTTCACTGTATTAGTGACCACACAAAATACAACTGAGATGTTCTCATAATTATTATCGTCACAAGAAGACGATCCACAAGCTAGTTCGTCTTAACTCTGTGAGGGGAAAATAAATATATTATGACAATCTGTGACGAGTAGGTAGAGAGAGAGAGAGAGAGAGAGAGAGAGAGAGAGAGAGAGAGAGAGAGAGAGAGAGAGAGAGAGAGAGAGAGAGAGAGAGAGAGAGAGAGAGAGAGAAGGCAGGCCATGATCACGCATCTCCGTGAACCTACACCAGTCAAGTCTCTCACCAAACTATCAATTAAAAATCTAATTTGGCACGTCACAAAACTGTAATTGTGGTAAGAGCATATATATATATATATATATATATATATATATATATATATATATATATATATATATATATATATATATATATATGGTTATTTGATAGAAATGATGGAAAAGGTAACCACAAAAAACGGGAAGAGAGTTGGGTCACTTGTCCTCCGGTTTCATGATCTTTTAGTCTAACTCAATCAAGGCAAAAACGGGTTCTTCCCTGCAGTGATTAAGGCTAAGATCTTACGTGAGGTCAAGGGATAACACCACTTAGAATACCTAATGTACTTAATTTCATTTTTATTTTTGAAAGGAAATCATAATTTTTTTTTAAAATGGCAAACGGATCTCAACTTGTGTCGGTGGACTGCCGTTTCCCCCTTTTAGGTTTTGCGTTGGTGGTCGAAAAGGAAATGCTGATTGGCAACAAATCTATAGGCAAAATGAATAACATCAAATTCAATAGATTTAGAGTAATTTGCATAAAATGACAACATTTCCTTCAGACTAAATGGCAAAGGGGAGGAAACAATCGCCCAGACACAGGGATATCCTGTTCTCATGGATAGGGACATAATACGATTCTCTCATCATATTTGTGTATCGAAGGGACAAAGCCACAAGCCTGTCCCTGAGAGAAGAATAAAAGATAAAAAAAAGAGAGAGAGGGAGAGACAGAAATTAGCCAAAGGGCCGCGTGAACAGGACGGTTCCGCGACGCCTCTGTGACACATACTGAGAACAGGATAGTTTGAGAACAGGATGACCAAAGGCACGGCTCGACTCGTGCCTTCGCTTGTGCCACCACGACGTCAGGGTGGGGGTGGGGGTGAGGTTTGGGGGGTGGAGGGGGGAGGCTCGCTAAGTGTGGCCTGGAGAGTGTGGTCGCAATCCAAAAAAGGACGTCCTGTGACTACGACATTTACATTTTTTTCTCTCTCTCTTACTAGCCGACTTTCAGACTTTCGGGCATCAACCTTCAAGCCTGGGAATAGAGTCTCGGGGGCAAGAATGTCGTCTGCTTTGTACTGATGTCACCTATACTGACTGAAGTCCATTCTGGATGATTCCACACCCACTTCTAACTGTTCCTCTGACGTTGCTTAACAACAAGACGCACTAGGGAAGGGAGAGAGGGGAGAGGGAGGGGGAAAGAGAGAGGGAAAACGTGCGTTGGGAGAGAGGCAAAGAGAGAGGGAGTCTTAGGGAGTCGAAAACCATCAAGTTACACGCTGGAGTGTGTGGTGGTACAATCAAGGCAGCGAGTCTTGCCATGAGACTTAAGTGGAATAATAATAATAATAATAATAATAATAATAATAATAATAATAATAATAATAATAATAATAATAATGACAATAAATATTAATAAACATAATGATACTAGCAATGTTTATGACATCAACAATAATGACAATAATCAATAATAGTAATGAAAAAAATAACAACTGATATAGTTATAATAATAAGATTCAAGAAAGAGCCACTTTGCAAGATCAAGGTCGTTTTTCTTGCAATAGCTGGTCTTGGGAGCTTGAATAGCCTTGCCTGCAATATAGACACTTCAAGAGATCTAGAGTGCCTTCGAGGTGACTAAACAAGAAATGATGATTGATTAAAGCATTATGCTCGTCAAAGGGAGGGAAGGGGGGGCGATAGGGTGTTGAAGGGGGGGGTGTTGCAGGAGGGAGGAGGGGGGAGAGTTGGCAGAGAGGACAGAAGAGAGAGTTTTGGGAAAGGGGGAGACAGAGGAGAGGGGGGAGAGTAGAGATGGTGGGGAACGGGAGGGGGAGAAGAGATGGTGGGGAAGAGGGGAGAAGAGATGGTGGGGAAGAGGGAGAGGGGTTATTCGAGAGCAAAACTTATCAAATACATTGAACTTATCTAGGAAAGTGCGGGGATAGCGCGCGGCAGAATGGGGGTGAGGGAGGTGAGGGGAGGGAAGGAAGGGGGGGGGAAGGAGAGAGAATGTAGTGGTGAAAAAGAGGGGGGGGGGAATAAAGGAAAAGTTTAAAAGACTGAGACTATGTGAGATAGAGTGAGACAGAGATAAAAGAAAGAACAAAAGGAGGAAGAAAAGAAGGGGGTAGGGGGGAAGAAGCTGATGAAATAAAAGAATAAAAGAAAAATAAACACCCACACGAAAGAGTGGGTTCAGGGGAAGGGATAGAAGGACAGGGGGAGTGGGGCGGGGAGTGGGCAGGGAGGGGGCTGGTAATTAAGGATAAAAAGGGGGGGGGGGGATTGTAGAAGGGAAGGACAAATCATCGAAATCATAATTTAAAAAAGTGTTATTATAAATGGGATAATGGCGAGAAATATAACGCGTGTAATAACTGGTGAGGAGACATAGCTTTGCAGGACTACACTGTTGGCCTA
>NC_051399.1:9503749-9583749 GCF_015228065.2 Penaeus monodon | reverse complement strand
GAGAGGGAGAGGGAGAGGGAGAGGGAGAGGGGAGAGGGAGGGAGGAAGGGAAAGAGATGGGGAGAGAGGGAGGAAAGGAGGGAGGCAATCCCCTATTCCTTCTCTCCCTTGTCTCCTGTCCTACATTTCACTCCCTCCTCATCCTCTCCTTGGGGCCTACTCTTCTGCCCTCCTCCCATTCCTTCTCTTTCTCCAACCTCCTCCTGCTCCCCACTTCCTACTCTCCCACCACCTCACCTCCCCCTTACTTCCTCCTCCTCATCCACCCCATCCTCCTCCTCCTCTTCCTCTTTCTCTCCCCCCCCCCCTCCACCCCCATCTGCTCCTCCTCCTCCTTCTGCACACACAAGGCCCGCACGAGATATGCTTTCGGGCCAGAGTCAATCTCTAAATGCCCCTCATCTGCATACTAAATTAGGTTGGTATTCATTTGCGCTCGAAAAGGTTACACTTTCCCTCACACTTCATTTACCTCGGGTGTCGGAGAATAGATGCAAATGTCCCTTTGGTCTAAACGCGCATTACAAAGTTTTCTCACGGCGAAATAAAATCTTCATACATTTGCGATGTATTCTCTCTGCGGAAGGATACGCACGTAGATTATATTTTTTTTTCCTTTTTTTTTTGTCTTCCCTCTGCTTCGTGGCGAGGTCCCGGTGGTAGAAAAAAATAACGAGTAACAAAAAGGAGCAGAAGGAGATGAGAAAAAAAAAACTGATCTACATGTCCCGTTTCCTTTGTTACATGCTCCGTCTCTTTCTCTCTTTGTCTACCGTCTACACCTGAGCCCTTGTCCGCTATCACATCTGCGCACACACGGAAGAACAGACACAGACACAGACACACACACAAACACACACACACACACACACACACACACACACACACACACACACACACACACACGCACATACATAAAATTCCACCATGCATGTATTTGTACATTATTAACTAATGTTATGACTAATATGGTATTTTTTTCTCTTTTCATTCCTCTCCCGGTCCCTATTTTCCCTCTTCCTCTTTACGCCGATTTCCTTTTCAGCTGTGTTTCTTTTTCCTTCCTTTTTGTGTCCATTTTTCTCTTTCATTTGCTACTCCATCCTTCCTTCCCTCTCCTCCTTCTCCTCATTTTCTAGACTCCTCCCTTCGTCCTCCTCCTTTTTTGTCCCTCTCTTCGTCTGCTTCCTCCTCCTACATCTCCTCCGCTTCCTCCATCCTCCTCCTCCTAATCATCATCATCACCTCCTCCTCCTCCTCCTACGCGCATTCTATTCCTCCCAACTGCTTTTCTATTACGCTTCCACCCCCCCACCCCCCTCTTTCCCTTCCTCCTCGTCTCCTTTTACACCTGAACCACTATCATTTGACCCCATCCTTCTGCTGACAAATACCCTTCGTTCCTTTCCCGACGGTCTAATTCTACCTACCAGACTGTCCTGTCCTTCCCGTGACCTTCCCCCCCCTCCCCCCCTTTCTCCTCCTCGCCTTCCCTGTCTCGCACTTTCAGCAGGAGAAAGCAGATATATGGGCACGCATCGTCTGTCCCCATCTGTATCGCCTTCCCCCTCTCTTTCTCCCCTTCTCCTTCCCCTTCCTCCTCTCTCTCCCCTTCTCCTTCCTCCTCCCTCTCCCCTTCTCCTTCCCCTTCCTCCTCCCCCTTCTCCTGGCCTGGTATACTCAAGCCATTAACTGTAATGACTCCCGACATCACCGGATGCATCACCTCCTCTCTTCTCTTCTCTCTGTCCATCTATCTACTTCTCTTTTGTCTCATTATTCCACCTCTTCCTTCTAACAATCTTCCCCCCTCCCCTTCATACACTATCCCCTATCCCCTACCTTCGCCTACACTCTCCCCAAACGCCCCTATTCCTACCTCACGACCTACTTATCTGCTTCATTATCTCCTAACCTCATTACTCCGTGTGCCACCTTATCCTTCTCCACCTTGGCCCTGCCGGGTGGCCACCTCGCGCGCCCTTTTCGCCGCTCCTAAAAGCCGGCCTCACTATCCTCTCTTCTCCCTCAGGCCCTCTCTTCCCCTATGGCATTCCCACCATCAGTGCCAGTGCTGCCTCCCCTCTGCGCTGGCACTATATGGAATGCTGTGTTTAGTCGAGCGCACGTACTCACACGCCATGCATACATACATGCACGCGCACGTGCACGCGCGCGCACACGTACACACACACACACACACTGTGTGTGGGTATATACAAATATAGTGATATATATATATATATATATATATATATATATATATATATATAATATATATATATATATATATATATATATATATATATATATATATATATATATATATATATAACACACAACACAACTCACAACTATATATATATATATATATATATATATATATAATATATATATATTATGATTAGTGTGTGTGTGTGTGTGTGTGTGTTGTGTGTGTGTGTGTGTGTGTGTGTGTTGTGTGTGTGTGTGTGTGTGTGTGTGTGGTGTATTTTATATAATAATATATATATATATATATATATATAATATATATATATATATATATATATATTTATATGTCTGTCTATGTGTATTTGTAAATTCACATCTGTATATGTACATGTATATATGCATGTGTGTATACATATATGTGTGTGTGTGCGGTGTGTGTGTGTGTGTGTGTGTGTGTGTGTGTGTGTGTGTGTGTGTGTGTGTGTGTGTGTGTGTGTGTGTGTGTGTGTGTGTACACACACACACACACACATGCGAAATGAATATATATAAACAAACACAGATATATATACACACACGCACTGCTTTTCTTTCAAAGGTTAACAGCCGGTTGTAAATGTTTATAAAAACATCACTATCTGTATATTTGAAATGTGCGCAAACACATTTATCTTTAATGTGCACAAACACATTCTGGCGCTGCGAATACATGATGCACATGCTGTGTACATTATCCGGGCGGCAGCGGTGCCACGACACGCTCTCAGCGGCACTCGCAAACGGCCCGCTGACGTTGGGGCCAAAAACAACTCGCTCCTTTCCTTTTCACCCTTGGGACTTTTAGGACCCGCCTCGCCCAGGGAGTCCTTCACTTGCCTGCAATATCACCCTAAAGCTTTCTTGCTTCCGTGCAATAACATGGGCGTTATTAGCCGCGTCCCTCTCCGTTGCCTTTAGTTGCAAATAGACGTCGTCGGCTTCACCTGCAATAACGCTGCAATAACATCCTTTAATGCGGTCCTTGACGCGGTCTCCTCTCGGCCTCAATAACAACCCTTAACTGCAGTTCGAGAAACACGCTCGACTTTCATCCTTTCTTCTCTTTCATCTCCTTTTCTCCGTCACCCCCGCCTCCTCGCCTGTCTCCCTCTTCCTTCTTCGTTTTTTTCTCAGCCCTTTCTTCGTCTATTACCCCATGCCTCTTTTTCATTCGATTTCTCCTCACTTCTTTCTCCCTTCCACTTCCTCCTCCTCCTGCTCCTCGTCCTCGTCCTCCTCCTCCTGCTCTTCGTCTTCGTCCTCGTCCCCTCCTTTTCCTCCTCTTCCTCCTCCTCCTCCTCCTCCTCCTTCTGCTTCTCCTTCTTCACGCTCACTTGCCTTCGCACATCCCTTAGCATTAAATTCATCGTTAAATGCCTCTTTTCAAAATCTTCCCTTAGCCTCGCGCCTCGCCGTTTTCACCTTCCTTTCTCTCCCCTTCCAATGTGCTCCCCACTCCCCCCCTTTTCTCCCTGTTCTTTCTCCAAACGGCGGTACCTTCTAATTTCCCCTCCTCCTCCTCCTATTCCCCTCTTCCGCTTCCTCCTCCCTCTCTCCCTCCTCCGCATCCCCCTCTCCCCCTACCTCCTCCTCCTCCTCCTCCTCCTCCTCCTCCTCCTTCTTCTTCTTCTCATTCTTCTTCTTCTTCTTCTTCGTCTTCTTCTTCTTCTTCTTCTTCTCCTCCTCCTCCTCCTTCCTCTTCCTCCTCCTTCCACTTCCACCTCCTCCTCCTCCCTTCCTCCCCGTCCTTCCTCTTTCCACCACCTCCTCCCTCCCTCCCTCCTTCCTCCTCCCTCCTCCTCCTCCCACGGCAGAAGGGCGCCACCTCCCGCGGGAGAAGGGACGTGACCTGAGCGCCAATTTTGAATTACCCGCTTTTATCACCGGCAGTCAATCTTGATAATGCTTTAGTCTAATTCTATTTTGCTGGCGATGCTCTCCGTCTCGCACCGCCATCAGGCCTCTTTAAGTCTGGGGAGTCCCCCTTGCTTTATTGTGTTGTGTGAGGCATCGGTTCCGTCGCTCTCTTCCTCTTCCCTTTCCTTCTCCTCGTTTTGTTGCTGTTTTCTTCTTGATCTTCTTCTTCTTCTCCTCATTGTCATTCTTCTTCTTCTTCTTTTCTTCTTCTTCAGGCTTTTCTCCTTCATCTTCGCTTTATCCAAGACTCCCTTCTCTTTCTCTTCCACCTTGAGATTTTCTTTTTCTTCTTTTTTTTTTCTAAGTAATTTCCCAACTCTGGTTTCCGCAAGTCCTTCCCCGTCCCTCCAAAAATTAGATTAGCCTGAGGCGTTCTTTCCTAAATAACAAAGAGGAACTGGCGTACCAAAAAACCGGCATCTTTCTTTTCGATATTTAAGGAATTCGAAGTTAGTTTAAGGGGGGGGGGGAGCGGGGAGGGGAGAAGGGGGGGGAAGGGGGAGGGAAGGTACTCGTGGGTGAGGGGTGGGGTGGGTGGGGGGGTGATAAGGTGACGTAAAGGACATCGAATCCTCACGAAGCATGGCAATTATCTTCTTTATCGTCTCCATCCGCTATTCTCCGAGGTCTTGCTCCAACTCTTCTCGAAAATTCTTTTGTCATGGTAACCAGTCTGTCTTGCAAAGCGCGGTTTTCCAGATATATCTATAAAATCGCGTGAACCTCGGCAGTGAGATGAGAGCCCTTCATCTCCCATTATTTTCGACGAACCCAAAAAGAAAGAAAGAAAAAAAAAAAAAATAATAATAATCGCAAAAAGAAAATCATCCGCTAATTCAAATTCAAATTCAAAGTCACACCATTCTGATAATACGACCAATTAACCTAAGTACACTTTGGCGTATAAGAGAGAGAGAGAGAGAGAAAAAAAAAATTCACCTATCAAGGAACGGTATGAATATTAGGAAGGCAGGCCAGTTTAACTTTCGATTTCCCCAAGAGGCTGAACCGCGGGGAGCGAGACGGGGTCACGGAAGGGAGGAAGGGAGGAAGGAAGGAAGGGAGGAAGGGAGGGAGAAGAATGGAGCGATGAAGGAAAGGAGAAAGGAAGGGAGGAAGGGAGGGAGGGAGGAAGGGAGGGATAGAAGAATGGAGCGAGATAGAGGAAGAGAAAGGATGGAGGGATGGAGGAAAGGGAAAGGAGATAGAAAGGAAAGGGAGGAGGGAGGGGAAAGGAGAAGGAGGGACAAGAAGAGCGGGAGGAAGAGAAGGGAGGCGGAGAGGAAAGGGAAAGGTAGAACGGAAAGAAGGGGGAGTGATGGACAGGATATCAAGAAGAAGAGGGAGTAGGAGAGAGAGGGAGAGAGCAGAGAGAGGGAGGAGAGGAGGGAGGGAGGGAGGGAGGAGGAGGATAGAGAGAGAGAGAGAGAGAGAGAGAGAGAGAGAGAGAGAGAGAGAGAGAGAGAGAGGAGAGAGAGAGAGAGAGAGAGAGAGAGAGAGAGAGAGAGAGAGGAGGGGTGGAGTGGGTGGGTGGGAGGGGGGTAGGAGGCCGTGTGGTGTGGGTGGGAGGGGAGGGGAAGGGAAGGGCGGGAGTGCCTGGTCTCGTGAGCAAGGGAGCGAGCGAGGGAGCGCAGGAAAGTCGTGATCAATTTGCCCCAAGTTTTGCGGTGAACTCGAGCCCAGGCCTTCAGGATGGTTTGGAGGGGAGGGGAGGGGAGGGGGAGATAGAAAGGGGGAGAAGGAAGGGCAGGAGGAAGCAAGGGGTGCGTCCGGAGGGAGAGGGGAAGGGAGGGGGGGCGGGGGAACCAAGACGTGACCTGCTTCCTGCGAGGAGGATCCTATCACTATCTGCCGGTGCCCTCTGCTTGCCACCGGTCACCTCTGCCATCTAGCGGTGACCTCTGCAAACTCCCGGTGCCATAGACTTCGTCCCGCTGCTTCCCCAACCATAAAACTACCTTAATTATCTACTGATGTAATATACCTTTCATAACGTGCACGAGAATCAATACACACACCCCCTACTTAAGCGAACAACATATAATCTCAAAACCGGGGAGAGAGACAGAAAGAAAGAAAGAAAGAAAAAAAAAAACCACAAATCTTTAGACGAGGAAACACAAGCCGGTTCAGCTGTTCAAAAAAGGGGTAAGGAAGGATCCCCATTACAATATTCCATTGCCAGAACCTCTTCCTACTGCTTACGATAACTAAGGGAGTCTTGCAGGTTGGTCTCTGATCTTCCTACGCATCCTGCTGATATCCTAAGAAGGAAAATGAATGCAGAAGGAGGTTGCATTCAACATATGCATCGCGTCTCATTGGATCTCGCGATAAAAATAAACAGTCAGAGGAATGGAAACTATGATACCCTTTAATTCGTTCTTGAGTTATACTAAGAGGTTAATTAATATGTAAATGTTGTCAAAATAATCTCAAAGGAGCCACGAAGCAGAATCCTTTCGTCCTTTTAGGCGAAGGAACTAAAACGGACAGCGAGATGAAAACATAAACAAGAGAAAGGAAGATAGATGGGTGGAGAGAGAGAGAGAGAGAGAGAGAGAGAGAGAGAGAGAGAGAGAGAGAGAGAGAGAGAGAGAGAGAGAGAGAGAGAGAGAGAGAGAGAGAGAGAGAGGAGGGAGAGGGAGGGAGGGAGAAGAGAGAGAGAGGAGGAGAGAGGAGAGGGAGGGAGAGGGAGGGAGGGACGAAGAGGAGAGAGAGAGAGAGAGAGAGAGAGAGAGAGAGAGAGAGAGAGAGAGAGAGAGAGACCCTACATCCTGCAACTACCTCAACCGCATTGCCTCAAAAAAGAAAAAAAAAAATCCCGACTGATGAACATATCCACCGGTACTTGCCCTGTGTACATACACGCCCACACACACAATTTTCACACCCTTTTCCATCCTAATCGCACCAGCCTCCTATCACGCCCCATCCGGCCCCCTCGTGCGCCAAGTTTTCTCTCAAATCATGGCTTATCCGGCTTAACAAGCTGAATTAACAGAATAACATCCGTTGAACAGATCGATCTCCGCGCCGTTGTTGTGTCATCATCCAACTATGCTATGCACTTCTACGAAAAAAAAAAAAAGGCTGGGGATAAAAGAACTTGGGCTCTTGAGAATCGCTTATGGTTGGTGTTTGATCATTTTACCTTATCTTATACTCTGTTCTGCTCGCAGTATTGTTTTATTTTTCGTTAGCCGGCGATGCCTGGAAAGTCTCCAACGGTCGGTAACTATACTGCGTCTCTAGAAAGGATTTCCCCCGATTCTCTTCCCTCCCCCCCCCTCCCCCCTTCCTCCTTTCGTTCCTTGAGAGGATCACATGTTCCCCTTATCAAAGGACACCCTAAACCCTCCTGCAGCCTTATCCTTCCCCTCCTTAGTCGCGCCAACATCCACCCTTCTTAGCCAACAAGTGTATGTTTCTTCCTTTACAGAAAGTTTCCACTACTGCCCGCTTCCTCCCTCTTACTCTCCCGCCCCACTCCCTCCTCTTACTCTTCTCCTATCCCTACTCTTCCTTTTCTTCTTTTTCCCCTATTCCTCCATCCTTTTTCATCCTCTCCTACTCTTCCCCTACTCCTTCCTCTTTCATCCTCTTCTACTCTTCTTCCTCTTCCCCTACTCCTTCCTCTACTTCCTCCTCCTCCTACGCCCCTTCCCCTTGCCGTCCTTCTTCCATCAAATCCCCCCCCTCCCCCTCCCCTCCCCCAAGTCCTCCAGCAGGATCCCCCGGCCGTCCTTCCCGGCACGCTCGACAAACTGGGTTTTGCTCTCCGACAAACACCGTATTTATTCTCTCCTTCATGGCTGACAGAGAAAGTGCATTATGAGTCGCGTGTGTCTAGCGTCGATTATCGCGTCTGAGTGTATGCGATCCTCGACCTCATTGCGGGAAAGGCTTAGTTACTTGTTCGCACGAACTGGCCACTTCGTACGCTGCAGATGTAATTATTGGCTGTTTACCCTATCACTTCTCCTCGACTCCCCGCTAATACTAACAGAATAACGCCGTTTCTTTTCCGCAAAAGATTGATATTTATAAAGCGTCTTCTTGCTCGAGGATCAACACAGCACCTATAACGAGGCGTAATAACATTTTCAAACGGAGAGAAGATTCTGGAAGAAGTCTGCAGTGCTCTCCCCAGTGGCGTGCAACCAACATGGCGTCCAGCGGGTAGGTTTCATGACCGGCGAGCTCTGCATTACGGACGCTGTTAATGGATACTCAATACGAATCAAATATGGTTAACAAACCAAACCCGCAATAACGTTATGGTCAAATTGGGTATAAAACGATAACATCTCAGGATTACGCGGATATAAAACGATGCCACTACACATAACGCGTACAGAATTTCCCGCCATGCCACGAGGGCAGATATTATCACGGCCGCCATCTTGGAGTCTTCAAGACATGTAAACGCTATTTACATCTTGTTATTTTGGGATAATGGCATAACCAAATAAATAATTATAATTCCAGGAGAATGCAGCATAAAATCGTCTTCTTAACCTGGCAGAAGGTAAGAAGACTGAACAATATTCGTAAATATCCCATAATTTGGTCTGATATAACGTGCGTAATGCCACTGTATATAGTGCGCCTTAGCAAAGGGTTTCTTTATGGAGAGGATATTACAGTGCTGTGCGTAAGGGGAGGATTTCAAAGCAATTTGAGGTAGACTAGGGATGTGATAAAACAGAAAGAAAGAAAGAAAGAAAGAAAGAAAACCCGTTTAATGAAAGAAAACTGGTCTGACGAAAGAACTAAAACTGTATATACACCTAACTAACCTCGTTCGCTTTATCTTATCTTGTATAAGGTCTCCTTTAGAGATAAGTGGTAATAACTAAAATAACGACAATAATAATACAGCTATTCACAACAATAACAAAGGAAATGAATTTATAATTTGCCCCCCCCCCTTCCCGCCAAGATACTAATAATCAAATTAATAAAACATAAAATACTTGGGCCGGCAGAAATTCAATCAATGTTGCAATCACAATTATCGTTTTATCTGTTTTCCTACTGGTTAAAACGCCAGCACAGGTCACATAAAACGGTTTATTTTTCTCTCTCTCTTCCTTTTCTCGATCTTTTCCAGCATTACGCTTGCTTAGAAAACCCAAGGTCGGTTTCGTTACCAAGATCTGTATGATAGAGAACGCGGGTTTTGGGATTTAAGGTATTATTGTATTATAAAATCGTTTGATATTTTTTTTCTCCCATGATTTGATGCAGATCTGGGGCGGAGATATGAAGGAAGGAATGAAAGAAAAAAGAAAGAGGGAAAAAAAAGGAGAACGCAGTTCATTTTTTCCAGACATGCGGTTTTATCTCAGTCAATGGCGTCTGCACAAACTTTGATATCGTATCAGTCTATCATTCCAACAGTTCATTCTCTCTCTCTCTCTCTCTCTCTCTCTCTCTCTCTCTCTCTCTCTCTCTCTCTCTCTCTCTCTCTCTCCTCCACCTCTCCCCCCTCCCTCCCTCTCCCTCTCCCCCTCCCTCCCTCTCCCTCTCGCCCTCCTTCCCTCTCCCTCTCCTTCCCTCCCTCCCTCCCTCTCCTCCCTCCTCCCTTCCTCCCCCCCTTCCCTCTCCCCTCCTCCCTCCCTCCCTCTCCCATCTTTCCCCCACCTCCCCTCCCCGCTCCCGCCATGACAAGAGCTACAGCCCCGATCTACTCCATCACCAGCAACCATGGACAAAGCAGTCAGAACATCGAGACCGGGATAAAATATTGGAAAATAAGTTAGCAGGAATGTTTAGCAGATTCTCCCGGCGTATTGGATGCGCAACGCGACCCTCGCTCTGGATGGCGAGCGGGGAGTGGGGAGTGGGGAAGGGAGTAGGGGAAGGGGTGGAAGAGGGGGAAGGAAGGAGGGAGGGAGGGAGAGAAAGGAGGAGGGATGGGAGGAGTAAGGGGGAAAGGGAGCGGGGAGGAGGGAGGGAGTGAGGGGTGAGGGAGGGAGGGAGGGAGGGAGGGAGGGAGGGAGGGAGGAGGGAGGGAGCGAGGGAAGGAGGGAGGGAGAGGAGAGAGTCCTTCGGAAACCAACCACTACCAGCTTTTAGAAGTTGGAACTCGTAGGAGGCTTTTAAGATCCGAAGACACAGGGTTTTCGTGAGTTTATCAAGCGATTGCAAAGATTCCCTTTACTTTTTCTTCTTCATCTTCTTCTTCTTTTTCTTCTCCTTTATTTTCCCCTAACATTTCAATCCTTATCCTTCCTTCCCCTCCCTTTCACCCTGATTATTCCCCTTGCATGATCTTTTACCCTCCCCCCCCCATCCCCACCCGACCTCACTTTGCATGATTCTTTACCCCTGTTCGCTTGCATGATTTTTTAATCACCCTATTCCTCGTTCCCTCCTTCACCTTCCTCTCTTCTACCCTTTCGCTCCACCTTTTCTCTTTTCCTCTCTTTCTCACTTCCTTCCTTTTCCTACTTCCTTCTCTTTCCCTCCTATCGCCCCCTTTCTTCCTTTTCCACCTCCTTTTATCTTCCTACTTCCTTCCTCCCTTCTCTCCCCCTTACCCCTGTCTCTCTGCCTCCCTTCCTCTCCCCCCTCCCCCCTGTCTCCCTTTCTCTCCTCCCTCCCTGATGTCTCCCTTTCTTCCGCCCCTTCCTCCCTCCCTGTCTCCCTTTCCCTCCTCCTCCCTCCTCCCTCCCCTTTCTCTCCTCCCCCCCCTCCCTTCCTCCCCCCTGCCTCCCTTTCCCTCCTCCCTCCCTCCCCCTCCTCCTCCCTCCTCCCTCCTTCCCCTCCTCCCTTTCCCCCCCCTCCCTCCCTCCTCCCTCCCCCCTCCCCCCTCCCTCCCTCTCCCCCCTTCTGACGCGAAAGGTAACTCGTCTCCCGCCGCCAACCCGCACTACCTTTTCCTGCCCAACTACATGTCGTTCCTCACAATTCCGGGGCGGTCAGTAATACCACTTTAATCTTGCAGAGTACAGAGAGAAGCCATTAGCCGACGCTGAGTCCCTGGAACATACCCGGTACCCCCCCTCCCCCACCCCCCTGGCTCGTCCTCTTCTCCCCTCCCTCAATCCCCCCCCCTTCACTTCTCTCTCCTCCCTCCCTCTTTCCCTTCGCTTTTCTCTCTTCCCTCCCTCTTCCCCTTCGCTTCTCTCTCCTTCCCTCTTTCTCTCACTTCTCTCTCCTTCTTCCCTCTTTCTCTCACTTCTTCTCCTTCTTCCCTCTATCCCTCACTTCTCTCTCCTCCATCCCTCTTCCCTTCGCTTCTCTTTTCTTCCTCTCTCTTCTCTTTTCTCCTCACTTCACTTCCCTTCCTCTTTTATTTCGTCTTCTCCTATCTCCAGCCTTTCCTCCTTTAGTCCTTTTTCTTCTTTTGTCCTCATTCTGTCCTCTCTCTTTCTCCTTTTCCTTTCCCACCTTCTCTTCTCCTTTTACACAATTATCTTCCTCCTTTCCCTCTACCTTCTCCTCTCTTCCTCCATCCATGCCCTTTGTCCTCGTCTGCTCTCCTCCCTTCTCTTCCCCTCTCACTACCCCCTCTCTCCGCCCCCCCCCTCCTTAACCCCCCCAGCCCGGCCACTCCACCTAGCTACGGCACGCACTACAAATTAATAATAACCGAAGTCGAGCTTTTAAATGGAGTTTCCAGCTTCACAATGTGGAACCTATGTTGCAAAACTGCAGGGGAAAGGGGGGGGGGTGGAGGGGAGGGGAGGGGAGGAGAAGAAGGGGGAAGGGAGTGGGAGTGGGAGAGGGGAGGGTGTTTGGACGCCCACCCCCCCACGCCCATGAGTTTTAGGGGTAGGGGGAGGGAAGGATGGGGGGAAGGGGGAAGGGGAAGGGAGCTCGAGTGCCGAAGAGTGAGCATCGAGGGTGACTTTAATGATGTGGCACTGGGGCACTGTCCTCAATGTAGCGGAATCGACGAAACGGTATGCACGGGAGGACACGATACACGCACATGCATAAAGACACACGCACACACAGGCGAGCACGCACACACAAACACACATATTTATATTTGTACCAGCATCTATTTATCTACAAATATATATATATATATATATATATATATATATATATATATATATATATATATATATATATATTATAAAATCCATCGAAAAAGGAATAAAAAGCGTCCAAAAATAAGAAAGGATATAAAAGCCAAGTGCCATTCGGCGCGCAATTCTGCTTCCCGCCCGCCCGCCCGCCCGCCCGCCCGCCCGCACTTACCCACCCGTCTCTTGTCGTCGAGTAGCTTATCTTCATTTTCAATGTCAATAACTCTAAATTAAGGGCTTCACGGTGCCACGACTCCCAGCGGGACGGGCGATGCCAAGATCCCTGGCACTCATTGCTGCCCGCCGCCCGTGAAATTTTAATGAACCGATTCCTTTTTCCTTCGGTGCCAATCTGGCCTGACGAAGAGGAAGACGAGGAGGAAGACGAGGAAAGCGAGGAGGGGAGGGGAGGAGACGCCGGGCGGTGGCGCCCTCGCTCCTCCTTCCGAGAACGCGGGTTTCGCCGCTCGATCCCCGCGAAGCCCAATTAGTATTCTTCCCACAGGCCGGCCGCACGCGCGCCGACCTGCTCCATTCCTCGAGCTTTTGTGCGCGGCGGCCGGGGACTTCCTCGAGTTCTTTTGAGGGGAATTATATGCATTAGGCGCACATAAACACGCACAATGGCGCTGGTCGTGGCGCCGTCAAACGCGATCTATCCGTCGAACCACTTATCTATCACTGGGCGTCGGTGTGCTCCGGTTCTAGGGATTCTAGCCGAGCGGTCACGCGGGAGAGGGAAGGAGAAAAGCCACAGCGGAGGAAACCCAAATCCTTCGACGGATATCGCGTCCTTAATCTCAAGAGAACACAGACCGCAACAGATGCGCAAGCACTCACGCATTCGCCAGCCGCGCCCATCCATCCATCCTTGACAAACCGAATATAAAAGCGAAAAGCACACGAGCGCACCGCCACAACAAGCACTTTCCCAGACACAAAGCTCCGCCCCGAGGAAGCCTCCGGGGTTTCTCCTCACCTCCCTCCTTCATCTTGCCACAACAGACGCGGTCACGGGCAGCATTCTTGATCATCTCCCAGACGCATCCCGGAAACGAGCCGCGGGGAAGGAGGGGAACGGCACGGCGGAGGGGCGGCGGAGGGGGAACGGCACGGCGGAGGGGCGGCGGAGGGGCGGCGGTGGGGGAACGGCACGGCGGAGGGGCGGCGGTGGGGAACGGCACGGCGGAGGGGCGGCGGGGGGGAACGGCACGGCAGAGGGGCGACGACGGGGCGACGGCACGACGGAGAGCCGACGAAGGAGCGACAGAAGGGCGACGGCAAGTGCTAAACACGAGGGGCATCACAGAGGCAAGCAAGCAGGCGAACTCGACAAGCAGAGAACTCAAAGCTCTCACTCTCACCGTTCTTCCTTCTTCCTTCTCGTCTTACCTTTCCCACCCTTTTTCGTCCTTTCTTACCCTCTCTCCTAGCCTCCTCCTTCTCTCTTCACCCACTCACTCTCTCTATACCTCCCTCTACCCCTCCATAAACAGACCGAACCCCCATCCCCCCGACCCTAACCCCCAATCAGTCACATTAGGCAGGACCCAATCATTGACGCATCCATTACTGTCAATTATGCGTTATGTATACAGAAAAAATTAGCGAGAGAGAAGGAGGAGGAGGATGAGTAGTAGGCGGGGAGGAAGGGGAAGGGGGAGGAGAAGGAAGGAGGAGGAGGAGGAGGAGGAGGTGGAGGAGTGTTGAAGATAAGAGGGGACGAGGAGGGAGAGGAGGAGGACGAGGAAGGGGAGTAGGAGAAGTAGGAGGAGGAGGAGGGGGAGGTGGAGGAAAAGGAAGAGGAAGAAGATTGAAGGATGACAGGCAATTCGCAAAAGGATAATAGGTGAGGACAAAGACACAGAAACAAACAAACAAACACACAGACACACACACGCAAATACGAACACATACAGATAGATAAATAGATACAGAGCACGACCGACCCGATTCAAGCCAATTTCTACACAATCCGACACAGAGGATTGTGACGTATTATTTAATCCTCCACAGGCACACCGTCACAGCGTCACAATTCCAGGAATCACTACTGCAACGCCTCGTCAACCTTGCACGAAATACCCCACCCCCTCCCCCCTCTCCCTTTTCCCCTTCAGAGTAACGAGTGAGACAAGAGGATGGCGGAGGAGGAGGAGGAGGAGGAGAGTAAATAAACACGCGTGAGGAAGAGAAGAAGAAAGAGGAAGGGGAAGGGAAAGGGGAATAGGAGGAAGAAGAGGGAGAAGAGGAGTAGAAGAAAGAGGGAGAGAAATAGTTCGAAAAAGATGTAGATGAAAGAAGAGGAGAAATAAAATCAGGAAAAGGAAGAATATAAGAAAAACAGAGAGAGAGAGAGAGAAGGACCATGAAACGGACGGAAAACAACAACAGATAGATCCGGGAAAAAAGTCGTACAAACGATAGAAAACGAAAAGAAAACACTGAAAACGAAAGGACAAGGAACAGAAGAAGAAGGAGAAGAAGGAGAACGAAGAAGAGAAGAGGATAGGAACTCGGTGGGCATTATATTCCCTGAATTATGGGAAAGGTTGCAGGCATCTCAGGGCCGTGTGCGTGCTATGCTACGGGGCAAAGCAGATGATCCAGAAAGCTTATCGGGGCTGTAACGCTTGTAATAAAACCTGCTATTCACATACATGCTCAAGTATATCCCTCCATGAATAGCGTGTGTGTGTGTGTGTGTGTGTGTGTGTGTGTGTGTGTGTGTGTGTGTGTGTGTGTGTGTGTGTGTGTGTGTGTGTGTGTGTGTGTGTGTGTGTGTGTGTGTGAGAGAGAGAGAGAGAGAGAGAGAGAGAGAGAGAGAGAGAGAGAGAGAGAGAGAGAGAGAGAGAGAGAGAGAGAGAGAGAGAACGAGCGTATGTGTATTTATAAGTTTGTATGCACGTTTGCATCCGTACGCATGCGAGAGGTCTCGTACGCAACCGCCTGCAATACGCGCATCCATAGCAACACTGCATAACGCCGAACCCGTGCATTATCCCTCGCCATCCACCAGCTCCTCCCCGCCCTTAAAAAGAGAATGAAGTCATTGGTGTCGCCACTAGCTCACGGCGGGCGGCGGACCAGCTGGGGATCTTCCTGGAACACAAATTTACGACGAAGCTACTAAATCGGGAGGGGCAGGGGTGGGTGGGAGAGTGGAGGGTGGGGGAGGGTGCTCATGGCTACCCTCCTCCTCCTCTTCTTCCTTCTTCTTCTTCTTCTTGTCTTTCGTTTTCTTCTTCTTCTTCTTCGTTTTCTTTTCCTCCTCCTCCTCCTACTCCTCCTCCTTCTTTTTCTTCTTCTACCTATTTTTTTTCTTCTTCATTTCATTCTTCTTCTCCTCCCCTTTTCTCTTCCTCTTCCCCCCCCCCTTTCATCCTCCTTTCCTCCCTCCAGAATAATAAGCCATATCGGGTCGTTGTGACGTCACCTTAAGCTAGCGGTCGTGGGAGGGGAACGCTATAGTGATCAATAGCCGCCGTGACGTCATATATGACATCATATCCAGACAGTTACAGATCCCTCTTCCTCCTCCTCCTCCTCCTCCTAGTTATCGTCGTCCCCTCCCTTCCCCTCATTCTTCCTCTCCTCTCGCTTCCCACTCTTCCCCTCTTCCCTCCTCGCATCTCCCCTCACCGCTGGCCACCAAAGTCACCTATTTCTATATGACGTGAAGGGCGGGGCTGAGGCGGGGGCCGAGGGCGTGGCACCATATCAGCTGTCCGAGTTTATTACGTCGCGCGCGTGCACACACACACACACACACATACACGCACACATACGCACACATGCACACACACACACACACACACACACACACACACACACACACACACACACACACACACACACACACACACACACACACACACACACACACACACACACACACGCTAAACTAAAACATATCCGCATAACAAGCATAAAAAATCCATATTGGTTGAAGCATTATCATCTATGGAAATTGAATAAAAATGTGTCTACTACTTTATATCGCATTAATAGGGGAATATATATATACATATATATATATATATATATATATACATATATATATATATATACATATATATATAATATATATACATAATATATAATATATATATATATATATATATATAATATATATATATATATATATATATTTTTATTTTTTTTTTTTTTTTTTTTTTTTTTTTTTATAATAATCTCTATTTCCTGTAAGATATTTCATTACATAGGTTTATGTAATACTTCGAGACTGAAATATTTCTACAGAAAAATCTTGAAAGGTAATATATCTTTTCTTAAAGAAGTACATATACCTTTACAAATGTATCGATTTATTTGAGTGAAATTCTCATATTGAGATTTTTTAGAATATAGAAACTTCTGGTTCTGACGTATATTCTGTTTCTATTAAATGACACATATTCTGCGTTCGTATTCTTTAAAGTGCCGCTTATTCTGTGTTTCTATTATTTTATGTGACACGAAATATGTCTTTTTCACCTGGCGCTTATTCCGTTTCTATTCTTTCATGTGACACTTGTGTCTCTCTATTCCCTCAACGCCCGCTTATTCTGTTTCTATTCTGAAGTAACTCTTATTCTTCATTACTATTCGTTTACAGGACGCTTATTCTGCGCTTCTATATATATATTTTTTGCTGGCGCTTATTCTCTGTTGCTATTCTTTCAGCTGACACTCCAAACCGGGAGGTTGACTAAACTCCCCTTTTAATGAAGTGTTTGTTTATCGAGTTCCCCTTTCGTATAGATGAGCCCCATTAGCGCGGCCGCATTAAGGAAAGTCTCTTGGCGACACTCCTTTAATTGAGGGAATTGGAGCCCCTCCCGGTAAACCGTTTTCATATTTTCAAAATAATAAATATCCCCCCCCCAAAAAAAAAAAAAAAAAAAAAAAGAACCTATGAAACAACAAAACAACGGAAACGAAGCTACATTAGAAAACAAAACGTTATATCCCTTTCGAAATCGCAAAATAAGGATGTTGAGAGTCTAAATAGATAAATATAATCAATACTCATAATAACGAACTTTACCCATTTCGTACTCACCCCCCCAAAACTAAAATTCCGAATAAAAAGAAAACGAACTACTTAGAATGAGCGAACGCACTCCTGCCCACACCCAAAAGTTCATTCATCAGACATTAAAACGAGAGTAACTTGCTCCACGCGGAGGAATACAAAGGAGGGAAAAGACGAGAGAGAGAGAAAAAAAAATTGTCGGCCAGGAAGGAAGTGTCACGAAGATAAAAATCTCGAAAGAAAACGCGCATTCGGAAAATGAAAAGTTAAAAAGAAAAGAGCCGAATCATTTTTTTTTTTCAAAAGAAATGCTAACCGCCGTGAGAAAATGATGGCTATCGAAGGGGAGAGGGGGGGGGGTAAAGGAAGAGGCAAGGAGGGGGGAGGGGGGGGGCTCGCTAGCGTGAAACAGCGACACAGAATTAATGAATTTCATTTTCTTAATAACTCGAAAGCGGAGGGCAAATATAATATAGAAAATTAATTGATTACTAGTTACAAAGACACGCTCTACCTACATCCAAATAAAAGAACAAAGCAAATAAAAATAAACGTACTTTAATAACGGAAGACCAACACACAAAAATAAAGAGAAATCGATTAAATACTAAAAAAAAACAACGCTAATCCCACAGACACACGCGATATCAAAAGATGGTAAGAATGAGAAAAGAAGAAGAAGAAGAAGAAAAAAAAAAAACTAAAAACTAAAATGGACGACCGTGCTTGCCTTCCTGTCTGCCTGCCTGCCTTGCATGACGTGCTTGCAACAGCAAGACGAGGAACGAAGGAGAGAGCGCTTCAAGATGGACGTTCGCTGTATATTGGCTGCGAGAAAATGCTTCTGATGGCAACGCGAGTCTGATAACCGGGGGTTTTCCTGAGAGTTTCCTTTCCTCCAGATCCTCTACATCGCGCCGGTAGATGAAAGAGCTTTTACCGAGAAGTAGGCGTGAAAAGGAGAAGGAGAGAACGAAAAAAGGAGAAGGAGAAAGAGATGGAGAAAGAGAAGAAAATGGCTCCTTGTGGAATTTCCTTTCCTCGAGATCCTCTACATCGCGTCAGTAGATGAAAGAATAATTAAGAAGAAAGAGACGGTGGACAAGAAGGAAGTGAAGACAACGAAGGAAGAGAGAGAAGAAGGAGTAGAAGTAGTAGTAGAAGAAGAAAAAAAAAAAGCGAAAATAACAATAAAATAAAGGCAAAACAAAGTAGACCGCGGAACGATGAATAATTAAAGAATCGCGGGCGGCGGGAAGGACAAGCATTATAGAAAATGGAAGAAGAAAACGAAGAAAAATGGCGATAACTTCGAGATGTGAAAGGTTAGTGCTGCAACGAAACTTTCATTTCCCTGAAGACAAGAGGAGGAGAGGAAGAATTAAGAATAACGGGAGGCAAAAGATATACACCAGAATAAGAGACACAGAGCGAGGGAGGGAGGAAGGAGAGAGAGAGAGAGAGAGAGAGAGAGAGAGAGAGAGAGAGAGAGAGAGAGAGAGAGAGAGAGAGAGAGAGAGAGAGAGAGAGAGAGAGAGAGAGAGAGAGAGAGAGAGAGAGAGAGAGAGAGAGAGAGAGAGAGAGAGAGAGAGAATAGGAAAAAGAAAAAGTTCAGCCGAGTTCCCAACGATTTATACCAATTCACCCGAATTTTCTATTAACCATAGCATGGAACAATTTTCCCATTCGTCTTCCTCGCTTCAATCACGTACCATCCCTGAACAAACTGGGCCGCCAACAATAACAACAGCAACAACAGCAACAACAGTGTCTGCAGTGCAGCTACACTACAAGTAACACAAGTAACACCTGACAAGAACACAAGGATGTCACAGTGGGTGGTGTAACGTCATACGCACACACACAAAGAGCTGGACTGGTTTACTATCTAATTCCTAGGACAAGCTTTATACTAAGGGTACTCAAAAATTGGTTCTTCCTTCACGTAATTCAAAATGTTGAATTGACAGCGTGCATTCACAACCTATATTTAGTGTAAAAAAAGGAAATGACTACACTATTACCTAATTTCAGTACATGCCCATAATGTAAAAAAATATAATCACATATATGTATACTTATATATATATATATATATATATATATATATATATATATATATATATATATATATATATATATATAAACGCACACAATACATATATATTCATATATATACATATACATAAATATACATATATATGAGGTGACAAATCAGAAAGTGGTCCCCTGAGACTGAGCTACTGGCTAAGTGAGGACTTAGCTGGAAGACGGCTTGTGCAGGAGGCTGTTGAAGGCATTCCCTGATCCAGCTAGAGAGTCCTGCTGAGTCCGAGGATCTTCCGTGGTTGCTGCAACAGTGTCTCGGTTCCAGTCTATACTGTCCTGGAAACTACGATGCTCGGGGAGGGGTTAAAGGGAGGGTTAAAGGGCCAATAATAATATAAATAAAAAGAAAAAAAAAACGAAAAGAGTGGTGGGGGTATATAGAGAGAGGGAGGGAGAGAAGGAGGTGTATGGGGAGGTGATAATAATACAATAATAGACAGAAAAATAATGACAGGCAGAGAAGACATTGCAGACAAGGTGTGAGGGTGTGGTAGGGGAAGAGGGATGTAGGTGCCAGGGTGCCAGGGGCGGGTGGCTGGCACTGACACCGTCCAGTTGGAAGATAACAAAACATACAGAAGTGGAGGAATAAAAGGGGGTATAAAGAAACGGCTTCTTTGAGAAAAACGCTCATAAATATCAGTTATAATATAAAGGGAAAAAGGATTGGAGAGAAACATCGTTGCAATTATACATAATTATGTACGAAATGGTACAAATCGAGCATAGTGAATCCTCCATTCGTCCTCGCATAGGAGAGAAGATATATCCTATCTGGGCTTGTCATTTGCATATATAAATATATATATATGAGTATAAATAAAAATTTGGCATAAAAAGTATTTTTGAGAGAGTCTCGGCGCGGGAGACCCACGGCGGGTAAACCGTCTGCTCTCAGGATCTCTTAAAACACCGGCCATGGAGGCGCCCCGAGATGGCACTTGGCGGCACCGAGCCACCGCGCCGCCGCCCGCCGCACTGAAGGCCCGACGTTCACCCTCTGACGGAGGGAGCAACGTGCAAGGTGACTGGTAAGCGGTATTCATCATCAGCGGTTACTTTGGGAGTCCGGGCGAAGGCGTGCGTGCGTGCGGCGGGCGGGGCGTTGGAGCCGGACCACTGCGGGCGCCGGGGCAGCCGGGAGCCAAGCGACACACACACGGTTTGTGCCGACTGAGAAAGTGGGAGAAAACTGCTCGCCGGTGGGCAATATATGCAGAACGAGAGACAGAAAGAAAGGGAGGAAAGAGAGAGAGGAGAGAAAGAGATGAAGGAGAGAGAAGGAAATTAAGAGGCAAAGGCCATGTAGGTTGGGAGACGCGCGAGGCATCTTATCCCGAGGGAGATTCGGTGTGTTGAAGAGCTGAGTGTGGTGGTCTAGCCTTGTCGTCATGAATATCATACACATGATGGTGTGGGTTGAGCCAGCGTGTCTCCGCACCAAGCTTGCTTTCCGACAGTGTAGCGGCTGTAAGGAGGTTACAGGAACCAGGAGAACACCCGCGCTGTGGCCTCCTGCAAAAGGGGCGTGGCAGGCCGCACAGCGCGCGCGGGCGTTCTCCTGGCGACCCGCTGTCTGTAGGTGGAGGAGGAGGGCGGGTTTAACAAGTACTGAGATCTCGGCTAATGTGAGGAGCCCAGGCGAGCCCAGCAGGAGCGTCCCGACAGCCTGTGAGGAGGGGGAGGGAGGCCAGCGGGGGCTAGCAGGGTCGGCGCGGAGCAGCGGATGGTGGCGGGCACTACGTGTGGGGCGCTCAGCAGGGCTGCTCGCGTGCGGGCGGGGGCGAAGGGGGCAGAGGGGGCACGCTCACCAGGGACCAAGAGCCCCTTGGTCCCTGGACGCACGTGCCCCATGTGGGAGGAGGCATGGTTGTCAACTGACCATGATATGAAGGACTTACACTATGAGAATGGCTTCCATAAATAAACAGAAAAAAGTGACAACCATGGCCGCAGGTGACCTTATGGAGTGATAGTTCATGATTGTAAAAGACAAAGAGATAATTCCTCTACGAGGTATAACATATAACAGAGATAACATTTCAAAGGTAGTGAGAGAAAACCTCACGAAAGGACCGTATAGACTCTAAGAGACATGTGAGAGAGACAAAACAGGCCAGTAAGAAAGGGTGGATAAGGAAAAAAAGATAAAGAGAAAGAAAGAAAATGAGAATGAGAGGAAGAGAAAGAGAGGGAGAGAAAGAGAGAGAGAGAGAGAGAGAGAGAGAGAGAGAGAGAGAGAGAGAGAGAGAGAGAGAGAGAGAGAGAGAGAGAGAGAGAGAGAGAGAGAGAGAGAGAGGTGGTCAGGAAGGGCAGGAAGGGCGGTGACGTAGGTAGGTATGGAGGTAGCGCTAGGGAGGGCGTGTGGCGTGTGCGGGTTGTGCCTACCACAGGTTGTTGTGCGGCGCGGCCTTGGCTCGCCCTGAGCTGGGCCTGAAGGTGCGGGGGAGGGTGGAAGTAGCGACAGGGTTCACGAGAGCAGCGGCTCTTGATAGCGTCCATGCAAACTGTGACAGTGCCCTCGTCTGTCGTGCTCACGTGATCGGGCGGGTGGGCGAAGCGGCACTCCTGCTCCGGCCTCTTGCACGCGCCGCGCTGAAACTCGCGGCATACCTAGAGGCAGAAGAGCGGACTACAGCGGGCGACCCAGCAGCGGCGGGAGACACCGGGAGAGAACCAGGGGACAGCTAGCAAGAGGGGAGCAGCTGGAGGAAGGGGAAGGGGAAGGGAGAGGAAGAGGGAGGTGGGCGTCGGGCGGTGGGTAGGAGGAGGAGGGTTGTACCAAGGAGTTGGGGAGAGAGGAAGAGGGCCGAGGGTGGGGGGATGGGGAAGGGCAATCTCGAGAAGCAGGCAGGATAAAAAGGAACAGGAACGGGAGAGGAAGGGCAGAGTCGGGAGGCAGGTGCCTGACGAAGGGGCAAGGAGGACCTGGAGAGCATCCCTTCGACGAGCGCCGGGAAGCAGCTAGTGTGACCGTCACTCTATGGGGACTTTGATCCAACAACGACAAAGAGAAGAGAGGAAATGCTCTTTTGGAGGAAAGAGATGGAACAAATTTATATAATAGTATGCGATCAAACTGGAAAAGTTGATAACTGGAATGATGCTAAAAAGAAGATCTTATCCAAGTGTAGAAAAGGAGAATCGATTCATGGACAGAGAGAGAGAGAGAGAGAGAGAGAGAGAGAGAGAGAGAGAGAGAGAGAGAGAGAGAGAGAGAGAGAGAGAGAGAGAGAGAGAGAGAGAGAGAGAGTCAAAACAAGAGACATCAGAGAGTCAACGAAGCTGTAGACAGTCCAGATCTAATCGAAGAATAACTGATGAAGGGAATCGGGAAATGTGCGTGTTGAAGGTGTGGAATTTTCCCATAATGCGTTGCTACAGACGCGTCTTGCACAGGAAAAAAAGAAGACGCGAAAGACTTGTTCAAGTAAAGAAAAAAGATTCCAAGGGATTCCTGGAAGAAAATATACACTATGCAGAGACAGCAAGAGCGCTCAGCAGACAGAGAAGTCAGAAGCTGCATCCCGACGCTGGTGGAAGGAGAAACCCGCAAAGGTATGTGGAGGTAATTTTGCTCCTGGGGAAACGTAGGCAAGTTGGCGGCTCACTGGTGAAGGTGTAGGTGTGGGGCGTAGGTGTGGGGGAAAGGAAAGGGTAAAGTTCGGGCTGTTTGGGACTTGGGCAAGGTGTGACGCTGGGGACGGAGATGGACTGTGGAGCAAGGTGGATCTTGGTGCCCTTGGGTGGAGTGGGAGCGTTTGTGTGGGTGTAGGAGATCAGGTTTACAACAGGTCTGGAAGTATGAGGACCTCTAGCATCTGCAACACGTCGTTTAAAATGACTACTCCTACGATCATCAAAATTTTATTTACTTAGAATGGAAGGCTATGTTACCGCAATAGGATAGCGGTCATGGAGGAGACATTAGCAAAGAGGATTTCCCTCTCGTGTTGCAGACGCCGACCTCATGAACATTTGGTAAAGAGTGAGCGCGGCCGAGGTCAGCTGAGGCCTGAGTGCTGGGCCTCCACTCGTGCCTCTTGGTGGAAAAAAATCTTGTATCTTTTTTTTTTTTATCTTAATCATCGTTTAAAAAGTTAGTTTTGTTGTTGTTGACGACAGAGCCGGGCACCCAGACGCAATGCCCACAACAACAGCACACAGTGGCGGATCAGAAAAGGGGGCGTGGGTCAAGGGGGTACTAAACTGGGCAGGGAGAGGGGGGGGCATGAGGTGACCGTGTGCAGCACGTACCATGTAGATGGGCGGAAGAAGAGGGCAGAGCGGGTTGTGACAGTGGTGGAGGCGGTGTGGTGGAGGTGGTAATGGCGGGGTCTAGGTGCCCGGCGGCGCGTCAGGTGTGGGTGTTAGGGTGAGGCAGGTGTCCGGCAGGTGAAGTGCGAGCAGCACCCACCTCTCGGCACCGCTCTCGGTCGAGGAAACAAAGATGACAATCCAACCAAAGAAGGCAAGCAGCATGCAGATGGTACAAGCAACTGAGGGTCATGCAGCAGGCAAGCAGCAGAGAAGCAGTAGGTGGCAGTAGCGGCGGAGGAGCCTGTTGCCTGCCTGCAAACCTGCGCGGCGGTCATGGCTGGAGGGCGAGGAGGGGCGGGTGTGGGGGCGGGGCATGGGGCGGGGGCGGATCGGGGCCTGTGACTATACACAGCGGGAGAGCTATGTCAGGAGGGGGTGCCAAGCATCCCTTCGGAGGCGGCACAGCTGGGGTGGCGGGAGTGGACTCTGGTGCAGCACTAGCGAGGCGCGGGTGCTTGAGTGAAGTGGGTGGGGCACCTGGCACACGGGGGAGGGGCGCCTAAGATACCTGGGGCATCAATGCACCTAGAGGAGGCAAGGGTACAACTAGGGGTCACCTAACACCTAAGAAGGCATCAGCACTCCTAGTGCACGGAGGGGGAAGGGGGCATCTGTGCATTCAGCTGAAGGGATGGGGTATGCCGGGGGCACGAGGCACACGAATGACATTCCGCCGGTCACAGGGGCACGACACGCCCTTCGGCGGGGCGCCCACAGGAGGACTCGGCGTCGCCCTGCCTCCTTTTCTCGTATCCAACTCCTACGGCTTGAGTATGAGAATAGCTCCGCTAAGACCCGGATGTCTCCCCGCGGGAGAGGGCACGTGAGAGGCCCGGGGCTTCACCACGGGGGAGGGGGGAGGGGGCGGGGTCTGTCGCCTGGGGGAAGGGAGGGGCGGGGCGATGGACTTGTAAAATGAGTGTGTGAGTGAGTGTATTGTGAGATATATCTCCAGTCACGGTAAAACACTTAAACTCCCAAACACAAATACACACACATGCACGCGCACACTCTACCAAGTCCACAAACACACAAATCCATACAAATAAAAATACACACGCCCGCTCGCACACGCACGACCGCGCACGCACGCGCGCACACACACACACACACACACACACACACACACACACACACACACACACACACACACACACACACACACACACACACACACACACACACCTCTGACATGAGCATCAATGTATGACGTGTTTAATAATGACATGTCACGTCCACGCATCTCGTGAATCGACGCATGGAAGAGTGAATTGAGTGTAGCTGAAGTGATTTGGCTCGTTATGGAGGGCGTGGGCGGAGTGGCAGCAGAGGCATTGGCAGTGAGGGCGAGTGGATACGCGGTTAATGAGTGTGGGAAGAAGTGTGGGCGTGGGCAGAAGTGTGGGCGTGGGTGGAAGTGTGGGCGTTAGGTTTGCTGCGCAGACAACCGGCCATGGGTGGAGTGTTGCAAACATGTATCCACGGAGAGTCTTTTTGGGCGCGGGTGGATGCCTCTCGACACCAAGGGGGACGCGGGCGCTGCTCGAGGCAAGCAATTGCACATGCCGTAACTGGCATGGCGCCGGACTGTGGCTGAGCACCGCGGCAATAATGCACGCATGCCACGTCAGCTACATTTCCCTTTCTTAGAAGGGGGGGGGGGGGGAGTTGGGACGGAGGTGCAATGTAACAGTGTTACATAAAATTCTATAGATGTAATATGACAGCACAAGGGGGGTGGGGTTGTCAGAGGGTGCCAGAGGAGGGTTGGTGGAAGTGGTGGCAGCCATGTTAAAGTACAGCCGCTATGTTACAAGTGCCCATGACGTAGCTCGTGGGTACATCAGGCAACACTCGAGAGAATCCTGAGCGGAAACGGCTACTGAAACATTTACTATTACAAGAAAAAATATTTAGTTTACAGTGCCGATGCAACGTATCTAAATATAAATGTAACATTCATTGAAAAATCAGTGCTCCATTCATTACAAAATAAGGAGGAAAAAAATGTATATAAATAATAATAAAAAAAAGAGTACGAAAATATCATCTCAACAAAGATAATTATAGTATGTTAGCAAATGAATGAGAAATCGGTCAATGCGCAATTAGAGAAAGCAACATCATAAAAGTGTTAAATTGACGAGCAATCAACGCAGATTAACTATTAATTGAACAGAGGAATAAATATATATATATATACCAATGCTGTTGATTAATCGATAAAAAATATGTAGGAAAAAAGTGTTATTTCTCAAGAGAACCAATGCTGGACACATGGGGGAGGGGGTAATATTAATAATAGGTTATATAATCGAGATTTCAAGAATACGCAAGTGGTAAGAAAAGTGGAGAGAAGTATGGGGTGAGTAGGGAGATAATAATAATAATAATAATAACAATAAACACACAGATGTTACGTATGAGACAGAAAGACAAAGATAATAAAAAGGGGGGAGGGGGTCAGTGTGGAGACAAAAGTGACAGAACATGACATGGAAAAAGCTAGGTTAGATCAACATTTTTTTCAACATATTTTGAGATACTCTTATTTACAGCCTGAAAGAGAAAAATGTTGACAATCAAATGATAAATGGAACTTAAAAACGATAATAACAACAGTAATTAAGAAAAAAAACAAAACAAAAAACACTAATACAAAATATAAAAATAGAGAGAACAAATTATAGTTGTAAGCAAGCATCAAAAAGTATTTACAGATCCACTGGAAAATAAAATAAATATATATATATAATGAAAGGACATGACAACAAGGTGGCTAATCGAGCCTCGCTCCTAACGAGCGTGCGTGTGTATACGTGTAAGTATGAAAGTAAGTATGTAAGTGTGCACTCAATTACTCTATGGTTATTCCGACACTGTATGGCTCAAGAGGCGATGTTGAAATAACGCTAAAGTGCGTTGGAAGTTGTTTGAAGCGGCCGTGAGTGCGTCCAATGTCTTAATGTGAAGCGTGAGAAGCGAGGCTCTGATGTCCCCTCATCACAGCTATACAGTATACTCGCTACGGATGGCCTCATGGTTGGTTCACATCCTTATAGCCTTTTTTCGCTCTCTGGTAACAACGTTGACATACATGAACACAAAGAGACAGTAGATTGGGAAGAAAGAAAAAAAATACATATTAAGAGAAAGAGAGAAAAAAAGTTCGATTCATATCTATAAAATTTATATCCTCGACGGGAATTAAATCAAACCTCTCAAAGGCTATAAAGATCCGTGAACTCATCAGCCCCTTATTTGAAGAAAAAAATAAAAAAATAAAAAAGGGCGCGGCCATTACCATTCTTTGTGACATCCAATTATGAAAATATTGAGCGAGGGCTGTTCAGACAAGACATTTAAAATCCAAAGAATTCTGGCAGCTCTTCTGCCTCTGAACTAGAAAACACTAAAATGATGAGCAAACAATGGGATGCAGCGGGGAGGTGATCCAGGCTAGAGAACGGCCGGTTCGCTGTTCACTTTAGATTAAAAATGAAAAAAGAAAAAAAAAAAAGTAAAAAAAAAAATCGTGCTGGAGAGGGGGGAGAGAGAGAGTGAGGAAGAGAGAAAGCGAGAAGAGAGAGAGAGAAAAAAAGAAAGAGGGATAAGGGTGGGGTAGGGGATGGATGGGAGGGGGGGGCAGTGTCATCGCAAGACTCAAAAAAAAAATAGGATGGAAGAAAATGATGAAATGGGGAGGTTGGAGGAGGCGGAGGATACATACTATCCGCTGAAAGAAAACATGGGAAGAAATAGAATGTCCAGCAGAGGAAAAAAAAAGGGGGGGGGGGGGAATAAAAATCCGAAATAAAAATGAAAAAAAGGTAGATTGGAGACACTGCCCGTCCCCTTCCCTCCTTTCTCGCTCCCTCCCCATCACCCCCTCCCCCCTATAAACCCCAGCAACGCCTTACAGTTCCTCGCGGAGGTGAAGAAGGGAGGGCACGCTACACAAGTCCCTGTGTTACGCAGACTATTCCCAAAATAAATCCTTAAAAAAAAATCACAATAAAACCACAAAACTCCTAAAAAAAAGAGGGACAGAATGAGAGAGAGAGAGAGAGCGAATGAACAAAATCATAAGTCTTTCGTTCTAACTCCGACATGCTACACATGCTGCGTCCTGCGTCTGTGCGAGGGAGACTGCGTGTAAAGTGCCTGTCTCCCTCCTCCACCTCCTTGAACGAACGAAACGGAAAAGGGCAAAGCAAGCAAACTTATCATCCTACAAGTGCTGTAAATAAGCTTTAGATAAAAAGGAAAAAAGTATATAAATAATGGATGGTACATGAAAAGAGTTCAAGCGGTAATAATAATAATCATGATATCGAGAATCATAATCGGTAAGAGCAGTAACAACAATATGGGTGAGAAAAAACTTTCTGACAGTAAAATACAGAAATGGATAGAGAGAAACATTAGACACATTGTATAAAAAATATAAACTATACATAGAGTCATGTAAACAGATTACTATACAAGGTAGGCCTAGGCTTAAAGGAACAATAGGTGTGGGTACAAAGCATTACCTCAAGGAAGTCTTACATTTTGATCTAACCTCTATCATGACTGGGATACAAGAGGAAGGCGAGGGGACGGCGGGGCTGAAGGGGGCGGGTGATTGTGTGATTGTGACTGATTGATTGATTGATTGACTGTGTGTGTGTGTGTGTGTGTGTGTGTGTGTGTGTGTGTGTGTGTGTGTGTGTGTGTGTGTGTGTGTGTGTGTGTGTGTTTACGTGTGCTTGTACCAATCCCAAATGTATTTACACATGTTGAAGACACAACTGCATAGAGTAAAGGATCTGTGAGGGAGAATGGCGTGTGTTGTGAGGGGCGGGGGTGAGGGCGGGTGGGGCGACCAGCCCTTCGCGCGACCTTACCTCTAGTCGGTCGGTCCGTGGCACCTTCTGAGCCGTGACCACCTGCTGGGGCACCACCCCCGTGATGGGCGAGGCCACGTCGGTCATGCCCATCGTCATGACGGGGGACGAGGCGATGTATGGGTTGAAGTTACCCATTGTCGGGATGCCGGCCAGGTAGGGTGAGTTGTGCTGCTGGGAGAGGACAAGAGAGGCTGTCAAGGAGCGGGTCTCTGGGTCGTCGGTGCCGCTGGACTTTCGAAAATGACTTTGGAAAATGATCTAAGCATGAACTGATTCATTTCCTTGTGAAAAGAAAACTCATTACTAAAAATATATTCTTTAAATGAAAAACAATCTACAACTACCTCGTAATAATAAAAAAATGAAAACCATTATATAGCAAATACAATCAAAATTTGACAAAAAAAAACAAAAAATGTCTGAGAAAAGTGAACCTTCAAAACCTTGACTTTAAATACACACAATTAAAAACAAACAAACAAAAAACAAAAAAAAAACAAAAACAAAACATGGTCCCTTAACATTACATTACAGACGAAAAAAAAAAACAATAAAAAAAATACTAAGGATCTACCCAAGAACTAAGAGGGAAGGTTAAAAAGGCATTTGCAAGACGGATAAATCTGTCCCACACACAACTACCCTGTCCGTGAGCACTACAAGAAACGATACTGTTACAACGCTTACTCGAAAGACCACTGCGGGCAATATTGTGGTGATATTCCTTGATAACATGTGGAATATGTGAGTTTTAAAAAAATATATATATAAAAAGAAAGATATACTAAGCAAACTACTATTCTTTTTAGAGACTAAAATAAATAGCAATTAATGTAAAACAACGTGTATATATATAGCGGAAGGGATGTGTGTAGAAAGGGGTAAAAATGTTACATGTTGCCACTAGTGAGGCGGGGAATAATGCAAAGACTTTATTAAAATCAAAACTACTCTGTACAGTCATTCCACTGAAGGTTGCATCAAGGCATATCTCTTCCTTTATTCAAAAAAAGGGGGGGGGGAGAGGTTGTGAGATAAAAAAAAAAGACTAAATAAATATATATGTGGTGGTGGTGATGGGGGCGGGTGGAAGAACGGAAAAAAAATTAAAACAGCTTTTGTCTTTAAAAAAAAAGGGGGGGGAGGGGGAGAAAAGCATGATATTAGCTGGGGTGGATTGGGCGGAGTAAAGGAGAATAGAACAGTTTGTTGAGGAGAGGGGGGGGGGGGGGAGGGGTGTTAGGGGGTGAGTAGATGAGGGAGAAAAGTGTAAAAAAATAAATAGGGGTAGGAATGATAAAACAGGTGGGTGAGAGCAGAGAGACGGGTCGGAGGGTGGCGTAGTTGGGGAGTGATAAGAGTGAGGAAAGGAAGGGGAGATATAGAGATGGGGGAAAACTAGTGATATTCAGCGGGGCATTGGTTGAGTGGCGGGGGGAGAAGCGAGGAGTAGTACACGGGGAGAGGAGAAGGGGATGGGGGGAGTAGCTGGGATAAAAGGGGAAAAACCGGGGCCAGGGGGAGGGGGAAGGAAGGGGGAAAAGAGGGGTAAGGGAGTGAGAAAGAGCGAGGGAAGCAAGAAGAGGGAGGAGAAGGGGAGTGGAGGGAGTGAGATAAGGAAAGGAAAGGACGGGGGGGGGGAAGGAGGAAGAAGGGGAAAGAAGGGGAGGGTGAAGAAGAAGGAGAGGAAGAGAAGAGGGGGAAGGAGAGGAAGAAGGATGAGAGAGGAAGCAAAGGGAGGGCAGGGAGATGAGAGGAAGAAGGAGAAGGGAGAGGAACGAGAGGGGAGGGAAAGAGAGAGAGGAGATGAAGAGAGAGATGAAGAGAGAGCAGGAGGGAGGGATGGGAAGAGGAGAGGGAGGATGTGAGGAGAGAGAAGGAGAGAGAGAGAGAGGGAGAGAGGAGGGGGAGAAAGAGAGAGAGAGAGAAAGAGAGAGAGAGATATATGGATAATCCGCCCCCCCCCAGACACAACCAGCCCCTTTCTCCATTAGAATCATGTGATAAGGCGTCCCCGAAGAAGAGGAGAGAGAGGAGAGAGAGAGAGAGAGAGAGAGAGAGAGAGAGAGAGAGGAGAGAGAGAGAGAGAGAGAGAGAGAGAGAAGATTCATTTCGAATTTTTAGAAAGAGAAGGGGAGGGGAGGGGGTATAGGGGGGTAGATGGGAGGGGGGTTACATGACCATGGTGTGGGCGGGACCGTTATCTAAAGAGTTAATATGCCATGAAAACATCTAATCGACAAGACATGCTCGAGCATTTCCCTTACTCTTGCCTTTCCTCTACGTGGAACCAAACAAGCAAAGAAAGGAAAACAGAAGAAAATAGGTGAGAGATGGAAAGGGAAATATCGGGACAAAGGAAGAGGGGAGAGGGAGAAAAAGAGGGAGAAGGAGAGGGAGAAGGAGAAGAAGGAGAGTGAGAGAGAGAAGGAGAGTGAGAAGGAGAGGGAGAGGGAGAGGGAGAAGGAGAAGAAGGAGAGTGAGAGAGAGAAGGAGAGTGAGAAAGAGAGGGAGAGGGAGAGGGAGAGGGAGAGGGAGAGGGAGTTGGAAAACATGAGAAGGCGAAGGAGAAGGAGATAAAAAAGGAGAGGAAAGAGCGGATAAAAAAAATGAAACCTAGAAAAAAAAAAGAATGCACGAGAGCGAGCAAGAACGTTAACAAAAGAAGCTTTAAAAAAAAACCGGCAAAAGCACTCGCACACAAAACCAAACATTAATATAAAAAACAACAACCAAAAAACAAAAATAAACAAACAAACAAACAAAAAAAAACGCAATCGAAATAACTACTAAACAGATAAAGGAAAAAAAATCTCGCACATACACAACCCGAAGAAGTGTAAGCAAAGAACCCGAAAAAGGGTGTTTGTGCTACTACCCTTTGGGAAGGAGGGGGTGGGGTTGGGGTTGGGAGGGGGGTGTTGCGAGGGTGAGGGTAATGTGGGGGGGGGGGTTGTAATCCTATACCTTACTCCAGGCTTCCACAACTCTGCGGTCGAGGGAGGAGAGAGTGAAGGGGAGATGAGGGTAAGAGTAGAAAAGAAACGATAGAATCAAAGGGGGGTAATGTTATTGGACAGCTAGGAAGGGAAGGGAGGGAGGGAGGAGCGGGGAGAAGGGGAGGGAGGAGCGGGGAGAAGGGGAGGGAGGAGCGGGGAGAAGGGGAGGGAGGAGCGGGGAGAAGGGGAGGAGAGGAGCGGGGAGAAGGGGAGGAGGAGCGGGGAGAAGGGGAGGAGGAGAGGGGAGAGGGAAGGGGAGGAGGAGGAGCGGGGAGAAGGGGAGGAGGGAGGGAGAGAAGGGGAGGAGGAGCGGGGAGAAGGGGAGGAGGAGCGGGGAGAAGGGGAGGAGGAGCGGGGAGAAGGGGAGGAGGAGCGGAGAGAAGGGGAGGAGGAGCGGGGAGAAGGGGAGGAGGAGCGGGGAGAAGGGGAGGGAGGAGCGGGGAGAAGGGGAGGAGGAGCGGGGAGAAGGGGAGGAGGAGCGGGGAGGAGAAAGGAAGGAACGGGATAGAGAGAAGGAGGGGAGGAGATAGGGAGGAGGGAGGAGGGAAGATAAAGAAATAGGGAGGAGGGAAGATAAAGAAATAGGGAGGAGGGAGGAGGAGGGAAGATTGGGAGGAGGGAAAATAGGGAGGAGGGAAAATAGGGAGGAAGGAGGAGGAGGGAAGATAGGGAGATAGAGAGGAGGGAGAGGGAAGGAAGAGGGTGAGTGTGTAGAATTTAGAGTGAGGGAGGTTGAGTCACTGAAGACCGGTTTAGTGTTACACGGTGAAAGGGGGATAGGCGATGAGGAAGTATGGGTAAACTATAGTACTGTTTCAGAATCTGAGTGAATGTAAGAGGCAGAGTAAAAAAGAGAGTGTAAGGGAGAGAAGGAGAGAAAGAAAGTGAGAGAGCGTGAGCGAGAGAGAGAGAGAGTGAAAGAAAGAAAGAAAGAAAGAAAGAAAGAAAGGGAGCGTGAGCGAGAGAGAGAGAGGAAGAAAGAAAGAAAGAGAGAAAGAGAGACTAAAAAGTATTGGGAGTCAAAAAGACAGCGAATGGAAGAAACTGGATTACCACTGCAACAACAAAAGGAAAGGGAAGTGAACAAGGAATCATAAATACCCAAACATGGAAAAAAAAATCAAACACAAACAAAAGAGAATTCAAATAAATAAATAAATAAAACCAAAACTGAAAAAAACAGAGAGAGAGAGAGAGAAAGAGAAAATAACCAAAACACAAAGAGAAACCAAAAGACAGTGCCGGACAGAAGTTCACAAGGGCGCCGGAGAGAGAGAGAGAGAGAGAGAGAGAGAGAGAGAGAGAGAGAGAGAGAAGAGAGAGAGAGAGAGAGAGAGAGAGAGAGAGAGAGAGAGAGAGAGACAGAGACAGAGAGAGAGAGAGAGAGAAAAGAGAGAGAGAGAGAGAGAGAGAGAGAGAGGGAGAGAGAGAGAGAGAGAGAGAGAGAGAGAGAGAGAGAGAGATAGATAGAGAGAGAGAGAGAGAGAGAGAGAGGGGAAGGACAGAGAGAGAGAGAGAGAAAAAGAGAGAGAGAGAAGACAGAGAGAGAGAGAAGACAGAGAGAGAGAGAAGACAGAGAGAGAGAGAGAGAGATAGATAGATAGATAGATAGATAGAGAGAGAGAGAGAGAGAGAGAGAGAGAGAGAGAGAGAGAGAGAGAGAGAAGAGAGAGAGAGAGAGAGAGAGAGAGAGAGAGAAGAGAGAGAAGAGGAAGAGAGAAGAGAGAGAGAGAGAGAGAAGACAGAGAGAGAGAGAGAAGACAGAGAGAGAGAGAGAAGACAGAGAGAGAGAGAAGACAGAGAGAGAGAAGAGAGAGAGAGAGAGAGAGAGAGAGAGAGAGAGAGAGAGAGAGAGAGAGAGAGAGAGAGAGAGAGAGAGAGAGAGAGAGAGAAGAGGAAAGCAAAAGAAGACAGGTAGAGAAAATAGAAAGAGAGAGAAACAAATAAGAAAGAAAAGAAAAGAGAAGCGAGATGAGAGAAAAAGGAAAAACGAGAGAACAGAGAGAGAAAAAAAAAGAAGGCAAGAGAGAGAGAAAAAGATAGAGATATATAGATAGATAGATAGAGAGAGAGAGAGAGAGAGCGAGAGGGAGAGGGAGAGGGAGAGGGAGAGAGAGAGAGAGAGAGAGAGAGAGAGAGAGAGAGAGAGAGAGAGAGAGAGAGAGAGAGAGAGAGAGAGAGAGAGAGAGAGAGCCAAGGCGAGGACGAGGACGAGGCGGCGCGTGAACCGAGACGAGGGGCCAAGGAGACAGGGGCCGAGGAGAGAAGAAGGGTTCAAGGACGAGGCCTCACTTGAGCAGGCACGACGCGGTGGTCAGCGATCAGGTGCGGAGGATCTGCGGGGCCTGCACGACCTTCTCCTGTCGCCTGTAAGCATTCCTACATATAACCTGTGACCTGCGGATGCAAGGCGGTGGATGCCGTCTACACAACCGCGTGGTCTTGTGACTGGCTTATCACTGGCCTCTAACAGTATGGTATTTGCCCTTTAGACATTTGAGATTTGGCAACAATCACAACAAACAAACAAACAAAAAAAAAAGGTTATTATTATTTCCATTTCTTATATGAACTTCAGAGAAAAGGGCTAGTGATAAATAAATATATATGAATAAAAGCTTATAGTAGTGATAATCTGCCTAACAGCTGAAATATCTAGAGAAAAAAAAAATATATATGTATTTAAATAAGTAGCCTCTACCATATTTCACTTCATGAGAGAAAAAAAAATTGCCTTCGATGAACTTGTAAATTAATATAAAGTCTGACATATCCACCTGTATTTTTTTCTCTCTTTTGAGTTTATTTTCTCGAATAAAAAGAGTAATATAAGTATGAACGAGAAGGAAAAAAAACACTTGAAACTGCCACGTCTCGTTATAAAAAAAAAAAAAAAAAAAAAAAAAAAAAAACACATTAAAAGAACACGGTGCAGTGGCGAGTTTTCCACTCCAACGATGGAATATAGTGCGGTGCAATGAGCAAAAACATGGTGTGTGGTAGGGTGGTAGAGTGTGGTAGTGGGCGCCTAGACCGTTGTTCTTTAGGTCTGCGTCACGTTCGGTCCAGACCCTCCCCTTCCCTTCCACTGTTCCCATCTCCTTCTTTCCCTTTCCCTTCGTTTATCCCTTTCTATCTTCCATTTCTCGCCCTACATCCCCCACCTCCTTCCCTCCCCCTCCCTATTCTTCCATCTCCTCGCCATTTCCCTCCCTCTATTCCTATCTCCTCCCGTTCCCTTTCATTCCCTCTCTATCCATCTCCTCCCCAATTCCCCATCTTCCACCCTTCCTTTCTCTTCCTAAGCATCCATCACGGAAAAAAAACACACATACTATATACACTACATACATATAGAGTGAGCGCTTCCCTAGCAATATACCTCACACACACACACAGGCCTTTTGGGGAAGACCGCTGTCCTAATTTCCTCCACGTATCGGAAAACCTGGTTCCTCCGGTATGTCGAATTGCGTATGACGTAGTTCGCTCCCAAAAAGAAAAAGGTTGGGGGTGGGGGGTGGGGGAAAGGGAGGTGAGGGAGGGAGAGGGAGGGAGGAAGGGAGGGAGTGGGAGGGAGAAAGGGAGGGAGGGAGGGAGGGAGAGAGGGAGAGAGGGAGAGAGAGAGAGAGAGAGAGAGAGAGAGAGAGAGAGAGAGAGAGAGAGAGAGAGAGAGAGTTTTCGAGAGGGAGAGAAGAGGAAGAAAGAGAGAGAATGTGCACAGGGAGGGGACAAATGGGAGAGAAAAGAGAGCGAGAGAGAGAGAGAGAAAAAAAAAAGAAAAACAAATATTTGCTGGAGGAAAGGCCATTAAGCCCCTCGACACGACCGCCTCTACTGCTTAATAAAGTAAAGCATTATCGGTTTCCAAAACCTTACGCGCCCATGCCACTCGACCGATATGCCGGAATACATATATACCCTGACCCTTGGCCGGGCCCTGTCGACACCGCCTGGCCCACCCTTGCCTCCCCTTACCTGACCCTGCCTACAACATCTGCTCTCTCCTACCGCCTGCTTCCCTGCTTGCCCCCGCCAGCTGGTTCCTCCTTCCTTCACTCGACAGCTGGTCCCCGCCTGCACCACCTGTCTACTCCCTCAGAATCTGCCTCGTTCTTTCCCCACGCTCTCTTTACTCTCGAACCCACACTCTTACCAAATATATAATTAATAATAATAATAATAATAATAATAATAATAATAATAATAATAACAACAACAATAATGATAATGATAATAATAATAACACCAAGCGTCCTAATCTGTTGACCCTTTGAATACCACCACTCCCCCTCCCCCTCCCCCTCGCTTTTCCTCTCCCGACGCAGCCACCACACCCTCCTCACAAGCCCCGCCCTCTGCGTCAGGTCATCGCCATGCCTCAACATGTCTGCTACACGTTACGGCACTCAGCTACGTTCTACCTTTTCCATTAACTCATCGGTGTCGGACCATTAAAGCTTACGACGAAACCAGCTAATTCTCCCTCCCGATCTACTTTATCTTGAAATCCTCCTCTAAAGTCTTAACGGTTTTTAAATAAGCGGAAAAAAGGAAAAAATAAAAATGAAGAGAATAAAAATACACAGACCCAATACAACACCGTTTCTTTTCCAAAATTCTCTGTCCCGAGATCCCAGCCCCTTCCTATCCCCTACCCCCCCTTCACCCTATGCCAGGTGCCAGCCCCTAATGAGAGACCCGATCTCCTCCCTCACCCCCCTCTCTGTGGATACATTGGGGGGGGGGGGTTGCACTGTCAACACAAAGACGGGAATGTAGCGACAGCCTCCAATACGTTGTTGAAGAAAAGAGAAAATTTCGTTTGGGCAGCAAGACCTTGGCTTCGCTTTCGATTTTTTTTTTTTTTTTTTTTTTTTTTTACTTTTTCTTCTTTTTTTGGCTTTTCTCCTATCGTCTGTTCGTTTTGAACTCGTCCCGATCCTCGGAAATTATGTTTTCTCTGGTTCTATTTTTTGGCTTCGTTACTATTAACTGTCACGAGATGATTGATATAAAAACGTTCTTTTTAAAGTCTCCGGGTGTCTGTCCTAAAATGGTTTGTTCACGGGTATTTTTTATTATTAAAAAAAAAATACGGATCTGTTTACTAAGGGCTTCTGTCGATATTACCTCCCCTATTTCAACTAACGAACCTTAAACAAACAAACAAACAAAAAAGAAGCTAAATAAAAGACAACATTTTAGTGCCTTCTGTTCAACACTTAACTCGCAACCTAACGCCCATATTTAATATTCAGACAAACGAGAAAAGCACGAGATAGTGTGAGCAAGCGCTGTTCCGACGTGACCGAGTGTCCGAGAGTGCCTGCGCGTATTCTCTCCCTACAGCCTCCCGACAGCGTGTTCTCTCCCGACAGCGTATTCTCTCCCTACAGCCTCCCGACAGCGTGTTCTCTCCCGACAGCGTGTTCCCTCCCGACAGCGTCTGCTCGCCTCCTCGCCTTCTCGCTTCCATGGCCGAGGTCTCCGCACGGGATTATAATGAGAAAAGTTGAGCTGTTTGCTACGACAAAGTTGATGAAATCTAAGGTCAAACGGTCGTGACTGCGATGTTTTTTTTTCGTCTTTTGGGAGGGGGGGGATAGGAAGGTTGTCTGTTGGGGGGGGGGGATAGGAAGGTTGTTTGTTGGGGGGGAGGAGAGGGACTTAGGGGGGGGGGTTAGGTCACAAGAGGAGGAGGAGGAGGTTTTGGAGGAGGAAATGAGGATGGGGGAGGGAAGAAGTACGAAGGAAGAGGGGTAATAAAAAATGGGAGAAGGGAGAGAGAGCGTTGGCATGATCTTGGCTGACTCGCATCTTCAACAGCCTCGCGATCGTGTTTCCCTTTCCCACTACAACAGGACGATCCGCATGCTAAGTAAAGCTCGCTAGAAACAACGCACGGAACTTCCACACGCCGAGGCCGAGGGAAACTCTTTCAAAATACGACGATGCATTTCCCTTCGTCACGGCCACCTGCAGCCCCCACAGGTCGTGACTCGGGACTAACGACACATTCTGCGCTGTAACACGACCTCCCGCCACCCATAAAGTCGCTACTACCACCACGGAACTACCGTGGACCTAGGCCTACCCCCTGAGCCCCCTTCCCCTTATATCCCCTCCCCCACTACCCTTACCTCCCCTCTCTCTCTACCCTTACCTCCCCTCTCTCTCTCCCCTTACCTCCCCTCCCCCTATCTGGAGATTAAAGCCTGTAACAAGCACAGCAGCGTGTTTAGGACTACTAAGTCTTGATATACACCAAAAACAAACGGCATCTAAAATAACAGTAAAGCTAAATAACAACAGCAGTGACAACAGTAATAATAATAATATTAAATATGGGGAGGGAGGAGGGAGAGGAGCTCGGTTAACTGACGAGCGGATCAGTGATTTCCTTTTTCTAAAATTCCATCTAATCTAATGATCAGCAGAGAAGGCCTAATTCCCTGGCCAAAATGAGAAGACTCCCCCATTCAGCCAACTATAAGCACCCTCGACCCGCCCTCCCCCAACTCTAAGTGCCTTGGCAGAAGTGCCACAGCCTGAAAGAAAGTGTCACTGTTCGAATATGTGTGGCACTTCCAAGCAGAAGCATTATACCAATCCTCACAACAAGGGAGTCGCTGGATGATCAAGCATACGCATGCGGTGCTTTCGCGTATTTTGAAATGTCTTTTGAAATCCAAAAATTATTCTGTACATTTTTTTTTTTTTAATCTTCGTGGATATAGAATCGCGCCGTCAGTATGAATGTCAAGTGAAGTGTTAATTTACCTCCCGGTATATCGAGGTGTAGCGTGAGTATGATAGTGTTAAATTTGAGTCGAGAATACCACAATGCGTCACAGGAAAGCATATTGTAGGGAGCCATAACTGCCTGGGTCTGATGTGTTTACGGTGTCACCGGCGCGTCGCGTACATTCTAAACATCCACAATGTAGGTTCTAAATGCTCTGGAGTGCCATAGGTGTCTGGTGTGACGTCCAGTGCCACTTACAAGACTATAATGTGTAGTCAGAAGCAGCTCTATTGATGCACACTACATGCTACCTCAGAGGCGTGTGTGTGATGACCTGGCCAGCATTTTATGAGTCAAGGTTTGTCCATTCCCTTGCTTTTTAGAAAAGAAAAAGAAAAACAAAAAAACAAAAACTGAACTCATATTTCTTGTCTCGTAAAACTGGAAAACATACAATAATAATAATAATAATAATAATAATAATAATAATAATAATAATAACAATAATAATAATAACAACAACGGCAATCATAATAATACAACAACAAAAGGAACAAATAATTATCATTTTTGGCGGGGGAAAAAGGGAATAGGGGAAAAGTTAGGATATAGGTTGTTCCAAGATAAAGGAAGATATTATCATGATGCTCGCTATAAAAGAAAAAAAAAGTTTAATCACAATACATAGAGATCTCTCACTTGTTTTTCTATCATTAAAAAAAATAAAAAACAACATCAAACAAACCTCTGTCATTTAACAAGAGAGGGATTTAGATTTCACTCGCTTTGCGTTTAAGAGAGAACAGGCAAATCACTAAAAGGAGGCACTTCTTACATCTACTGGCATCGGGCAAAGACCTCAAGCTACATGGTTTGTGCTTAAGAACACGAGGGGCGAGAGGTTAAGGCTGCGTGCTCTCGAGGAGAACACACAGGCGGTTTTATGAGTTACATGAGAAAGTGAAGGATGGAAGTGAATGAAGAGAGAAGATGGGAAAGAAAGAGGAGGAGAGGGGTGAGAGAAGGAAAAGAGAGAGAGAGAGAGAGATAAAGAAAAGGGGAGAGAGTAAAGGAAAGAAATATAGGGAAATGAAAAACGAGAAAAGAGAGAAAAAAGGAGAAAAAGACAGGAGAGCAAAGGGAGAGAGAAAGGGGGAAGATAAGAGAATGAGAGATGGAAGGAGAGTTTGATGGATGGAGAGATAGAGTGAGGAGGCAGTACACAAAAAAGTGAGATCAATTTACGCACTAATAAGCTCAGTAACGTAATGGCTCTTGAAGGTTTAGGTCTATATATATATATATTTTTTTTGGTGGGGAGTGTAAGAAAAAAGCTGCTGTTTTTTTTGTCTTTTTTTTTTTTTTTACTTTTATTTCATTTTATTATCTTCTATTATTAATTGGCGCGTCTGTGAAAAAAGAAGTGCGAGAATAGCAATAAAACTTTTATATATCTTTTTTTTTTTAAACTTTCATCATGCTTTTTTCCATCAAGGTCTTTTCTTGGAGTGTCCGCTTTCATCAAAACATAAACCAGCTGTGATCAATTAATAGACTTACTGAGAGCATAAGAGGAACGTTTTCTGCAGAAATTGCGGTGTTGTATAGGGTGTATTGCGCCTGAGTTCCCGAAGATCTCTGCTCTTGTCTACTGTGAGCGGTCGGGGCGCTAGGGTAATATTGTTGTTGCATCTGGGGACGGAAACGGGGGTACTTCAGAAATCGGGGATACTGTCACAGAAAACGGGAATACTGTCACAGAAAACGGGAATACTTCAGAAATCGTGGGTGGGAGGGAGGGAGTGAGAGGGGGGAGGGGAACCTTTCAGGAAACGGGAATGCTTCAGAAAATCGTGGAGGGGAAGTGAATGGAGGACTTTCAGAAAACGGGGGTGTGGGGGTCATTTTTTTCTTTAAAGAAAACTTCAAAGAACTTTAGTTAAAAAACGTGAGGGGGCATTTGTTTAAAAAGGGGAAGTATTTCATACTACAAAACTATGACTGTATAATCAGTATGCAACATGGAGACACTCACGGGATTCTACATCATTTTTTTCCTTCTAAAACAGGCTAATGCCTTTCCCATCATATACTATGGTAGCAAGTGTTAAGACAGTCGTCGGTGCATATTTTTGGTACCCGTGCAGCATAAATACCACACTTGGTCTATACATTTCTGCTTCCAATTTCAATCATATATAATTTTGTCTCTCTGATTTCCATTACATATACACACATACACATAAATATATACATATACATATACTTTAGGCACACGACATTGCTTAACGCAGCTATTGCAATTACAAAAAGACACTCGCCAAAAAATAATCAATTCTCCCGTGAGTAGTCGCTAAATAGTACATGTACACAAAACAAGGTAGGAACAGGTTGTGGTAGTGGTTAGGGTTGGTAGGAGGTCGTAGTGGGGTGTAGAAAGGTCGTAGGTAGGGAGAGGGAGAGGGAGAACGAGAAAGAGAAAGAGAGAGAGAGAGAGAGAGGCGGGGGAGAGGTAGGGAAAAGGTAGGTGGGGGGGGGGGGGCAAGTGGTAGGTATAGGGAGATTATATTTTATGCTCCTCAGTGTCCTTCCAGATGTGTATATATATTGTATATATCTATATAAGACTCCATTCAACAACAAAATATAACAGAGAGAATGCATAAAAAAAAAAAATCTATAAAAAAATCGTCTTTTTTAACAGCTAAAATAAATAAATGAAAAAAAAAAAAATAATAATAAGTTGATAAAAAAAAACACAAAAGACGAGGAGGAAAAAAAAAGACTGAGAGGGGGGGGGGGTTGGGGGGTGAGTGCCACAGAGGAGACACCACCTGTCACAGCGCCTCGTCTTAGGGGCACCGCAGACACGCCCACTATGCCTGACGAAGCCGTGACGAGCTCTTAGCGCCGGAAGGACTTCAGGTGACGAAGGAGGCGCTTGAGTATCCTTAGACATATTCCTTTAATGCAGGGAGAGGAGGAAGGATGGAGGAGAGGAGGGAGGAGGGAGGAGAGGAGGAAGGAGGGAGGAGAGGAGGAAGGAGGGAGGAGAGGAGGAAGGAGGGAGGAGAGGAGGAAGGAGGGAGGAGAGGAGAAGGAAGGAGAGGAGGGAAGGAGGAGGAGAGGAGGAAGGAGGGAGGAGAGGAGGAAGGAGGGAGGAGAGGAGGAAGGAGGGAGGAGAGGAGGAAGGAGGGAGGAGAGGAGGAAGGAGGGAGGAGAGACCGAATGATCGGGGGCGGGGAGGGGGGGAGGGGTAGGCTTGGGAGAGACAGAACGAGAGAAGAAGGGTGAGAGGAAGAGAGAAAGAAGGGAGAAAGATGGTGAGAGAGATTACTAAGGAGGAAGTTGGATGAAAGAATGCGAAAGGGGGATGTGGGGAGAGCGAGGGGCGAAGGAGAATGGGGAAGAGAGTTAAGACTAGGATGGGGAGAGAGAGAAGAGAGAATAGGGGGGGGGGGGTGAGAGAAGCGGGATGGGAAGAAAATTGGTATTGGAGTCAGGAGGAGGACGAGAGAATAGGAGACAAAAGGAAACAAGGATGACGAAAAGAAAAGAAAAGAAAAGAAAAGAGAGAGAAAAAAAACAAGAGCGAGAGACAAGCAAGAAAGAAAAAGAAGAAAAAAAAAGAAAAAAAAAAACGGAGAATAATAATAATAAAAAAAAGTACAGTGAAGAATATATAAAAAAAAACGAAAGGAAAAGACGTCAAGAGGGAAAGAACACCCCGAACTTACACCTCCATTAGAGAGTCCCCCACCAAATCCACACCAGCCAACGAGGACTCGCCGCCGAACCCGAGCCTCCACTTGGTCCTCGTGAAGCACAAACGACAGAGGGAGAAACTTAATCAAGACGGGCGTGCAAAAGACGTACGGTGTCTAGACCGACGGGGTTGATAAAAAGATGGCGGCGATATGCTGGGTGGAGGTCTGGATTCCACCTTGTGCCCAGTTCCCGGTGGAGCGCCGTCCGACTCCACATTGATTTCAGGAGGCCAGGTGGAGGCGAGACCAAGGAGGACAAAGTCTGGTGGATGTCTGAGCTCCACTTTTAGGTCCCGGTGGAGTGACTTCAGACTGACTTCAGAGTGACATGAGGGGGGGCCCAGCAGAGGCAAGATCAAATAGGAAAACGAGCTTCTCATGTTAACAAGATTAATACGTTCTAGAACGTTCTTTCTTTTCCTCCTCCTGTTCTAATTTTCTTCTTTCCTTCTTCCTCCTTCTTTTTCCTATGTAATCCCGCCCATCACCCAACGTTCCATCCGTGAACCTTCAAGCTTAAAAACAACTTTAAAATTTCCCGCAAATTAGAGAAGTTACCCCCAGGCTATATCGCCATAATCGAATTCTTCCTTCGTGAGGGCGAGAGAGCTACGGCCGAGGGCTAAAAGCTTGCATCTTCCCCCTCCCCCCCTCTCCCCTCTCCTCCTCGCCCACAAGCTCCCCCACTCCATATTGTACTCATCCCCCTCCCCCCCACCCTCTCTTCAACCAGACTCCCACCTCTTTTAGCTCTTCCATCTACCCTCCCCCCCCCCCCATTCTCACTCACTAGACTCACGTTTACCTTTTTACTATGGCAACTTCCCAGTCCCTCTCCCTCATTCTCTTTCCCTAATGTACCCCTTCCCCATCTTCTCTTACCCATCAGTTCCCCACCCACTAGGGTAAATTCTAGACCTCTTATTATTCTTATTATCTTATTATTCCCTACCTTCCCCCCTCAAACCCCCATCCCCCCTTTGCCTCTCCCTCCCCCCAAAAATCCCTACCCGCGCCATACCCATCCCATGCAATACCAGAGGGAGGAACTTGCATGACCCGACCGCCGATGCCCAGTGACTCCTGCATGAGCAACTCGCCCTTCGTCCTGCAACTCGACCTTGGCTCGCGCGTGCAGGAATTCCGCATACGATTTGCATACAGCTGTTAAATATTTGCAACCGTTGATGACTGGCCAGTATTCGGCCAAACTGGGATTTTCTGTTTTCGCTTTTTTTTTTTTTTTTCTTAAGAGAGGCCATTGTGTGAGGACGCCTGCGAGGAAAAAGGTAGAGCGAAAGAGGGGAAAATGAAAATAGAGGGGCTAAGAAAAGGAAGGTGAAGAGAGGATAAGATAAGAGGGAGAGGAAGGAGGGGGGAGGGGCAAGAGGAGGCATGATCTATATCTCCGCTGCGTCTCACAATTCAATCATAACGTTATAAACACGATTTCTTTATCGTCTCTACCTGTCGTTTCGTTTTAGTTTTTTTTTCTTTCTCTTTCGTGAAAATGCTACGAAAATCGCTCTTTAACGATCAGAGCAGAGGCCAAAGCTACTCAGCTCATTTCCATTTACGGATAAACCACACCCCCTTACAATTAGCCCCGACTTGTTTTATCTATGTGATTATCTTTTGTATGTATGTCTGTGTCTGTATTCCTGTGTCGTGTCTGTCTGTCTGTCTTTTTCCTACCATGCAATCCCATTTGATATCAAAACATCTCGCAGTCTATCTAACACTCCCCATTCTCTCTCTCTCTCTCTCTCTCTCTCTCTCTCTCTCTCTCTCTCTCTCTCTCTCTCTCTCTCTCCTCTCTCTCTCTCTCTCTCTCTCTCTCTCTCTCTCTCTCTCTCTCTCTCTCTCTCTCTCTCTCCCATGCAATCTGACTGGACCTCCTCATCACAACAACCGCCACTGTTCGCCCTTCCTCTCGCAGAAGTTGGCGGCTCGCCTCGCCCCATCTGCTTAAGTTCCCCCTCCGTTGTTTCTCCTCGCCCCGTTTTCCCTACAGCCTCGTCATCGTCGTTCCCGCTTCCTCTTCGTCAGGCATCAGCTGTTCCTGGAGCCAAGTCATTACCGGCTTTTTATATGGAAACTTGGGAGACATCTGGAACTCCCGCGGCCAATCGGGGGTGCGCAATATTAAAATTTTGGGGGAAATCAACGAGGGAGGGGAGGAAGGAAGGGGAGGAAGGAAGGGAGGGGGAAAAGGGAGAAAGGGGGAGGAGATACGCGCGCCGTGCTGGAGGCCCATGATGGCGTCGCCGGAGAAAACACGCAAGCGCACACACATCTTCCAGACATAATGTAAACACGAACCCGCTCACTCACACACACACACACACACACACACACACACACACACACACACACACACACACACACACACACACACACAAACTTGCATTCATATACGTAAGACCGTGGAGCACATCCCACCAAGACATCTCCGATTTCTACTCTACCGGTGAAAGATTTAATTTTTTTTTATATGAATAAGTAATTATATGAATACAAATGAAGACATGAGACTCTATATCCTTCCCTCCCTCCCTGCCCTCCCTCCCTCCCTGGTCGACACAAGACGGCATAACTAAGGCAAGAATTAATATTCTCACTGAGCGCTCCCAAGTCGGATGACCTATGACCTTGTCCGTCGGCGTCTCGGGTAAGGTCCTTGTTTATCTGTCAATCTGTCTGTTCGTTTGTCTATTCTCGTTACTTTTATGTCCCTTTCTGTGTGTTTTTTTCTTCCCCGTTCTTGTGTTTACTCCACCACTTTGTACGCTTGCTCTCTCACTCACTCCCTCACTCTCTCCCTCCCTCCCTCTACACCCCCCCCCCCCCATTTCCTCTCCTACCCATGATACCTAAAAAGTGCAATATTCGGGCAGTAATTTAACGTGCTAAAAATACGCCTTAAATATTTGATTAAAACTGAACCGGTTTAATTGCAAGCGCTTCAAAACACAGCATTTGTATTTTGGTTTGAGGGGGGCGGGGTGAGTGGTCAGGGTGCAGGAGAGGGAGAGGGAGAGACGGAAGAAGGGAGAGGGACAGACAGAATGATAAATAAATAATTTAGATATTAGATAAATAGATATACAGATAGATAGATTAGTAGACAGATAGATAGAGAGAATTCCCTTTAAATAAATAGGCGCATATTGTAAACCTGTTCATATCCTTTCGATATAATTCGCAGAGATTAACGTGATAATCGCATTTCGGAGAAGAGTATATCATAATGAACATTCATAACAAATAAGATGAAAAGCTATAAAAAAAGAAAGAAAAAGAAACAAACAATAAATGAAGGAGATAAAAAAGAACATTAACACATGAGAGATATTTTTAAAAAATTAAATATATGTAAACAGGAAGATAAATAATAAATAAACATAATAAAAAAGAGAGAAAGGACTAAAGCCTCGTCCCTCCTTCCCCATTTTGGATCTCAAAGCTATAAATCATTCAGTGGTCAGGGCCATGCACTGCCCCTCCCTCCCCTACCCTCCCCCTCCCCTCCCCCTATTCTCCTTCTCTCTCTCTCCTTTCCTTCACCCCCCCCTCTTCCCCCTATCCAAATCCTCCCCCTCCTCCCACTCTTGTCCCTTCCTTTCCCCCCCTTCCTCCTCCTCCTCCTCCTCCTCCTCCTCCCCCCCCAACCCCTCCATGGCCTCACCTACACCAGGGATTTATAAATATGAAAAAAATGTCATACAGCGACCGTAGAGCAAACAGAATTACTTATTATGCTCGGAAAGTGTAACACAGCTATTGGTTATGGCCTTTTTTTCCCATTCAGATTTGTTTACAAAAGCTTCTTGAGCATTTTTTTTCGCTATTCATTATGTATCATTAGATACTTCCTCGGTACACCTATTAAAAAAATAATAATAATCGAATAAACACGACCAAAATACTTCCAACGGGGAAGCCAATCACGAACACGAACACGAACACGAACACGAACACGAACACGCCATAAAATGAAGTTTCATTATGCATCGACGAGGAAGAGAGAGAGAGAGAAAAAAAAATACCGACCTCGCTTTATCGAAACGCCGAATTACTTTAATAAAAGCACTAATCAAACTGTCCAAACTTGCAAATTTGGATCAATAAAAGGAAGGTAAAGTTGTATCAAACAAAATTCACAATCAGTGAGCACTTAACATATGGCCGTCGAAGAAAAGATGAATAAAAATGAGAGAAATAAAAATGGAAGGTGGAGGAGTGGGGGAAGGGATGGGGGTGGAGGGGAAGGGATGGGGGTGGAGGGGAAGGGATGGGGGTGGAGGGGAAGGGATGGGGGTGGAGGGGAAGGGATGGGGGTGGAGGGGAAGGGATGGGGGTGGAGGGGAAGGGATGGGGGTGGAGGGGAAGGGATGGGGGTGGAGGGGAAGGGATGGGGGTGGAGGGGAAGGGATGGGGGTGGAGGGGAAGGAGAGGAGGGAAAGAAAAGAAACAGAAAAGGTGGTAATAGATGAGGAGGAGGAGATGAGATGGAAAATGAGAAAGAGAAGCAAAGATGAGAGAGGAAAAGAGGGCAAGGGAGAAGAGCTGAGGAAGAGGGAGGAGGAGGAGGAGAAGAAAGAAGGGAAATGATGAAAAAGGAGGAAGAGAAAGAGGAAAATAAAGAACAGGAAGAGGAAGAAGAAGACAAAGATGAGGAGGAAGTGGAGAAAAAAAAGGGAGAATAATAATAATAAGAAGAAGAATAAGAAAAATGAGGAGGAGAAGGAGGAGGGGGTGCGTGAGGGGGGGGGGAGCGGGGGGGGGAGATGTCATTTTGAGAAGGTCGAGCAAACAAAGTGCAAGGACGATCTCTGTTTAGGGTAATTGAGTGTTGGCAAGAATGCATGATTGTCTGGGGAAGGGGGGGGGTAGAGGGGGAGAGTGAAGAGTGAAGGAGGGAGGGAGAGAGAGTAAGAAGGGAGGAGTGTGATGGAGAGAGGGAGAGAGAGTAAGAAGGGAGGACAGTGAAGGAGAGAGGGAGAGAGAGCAAGAAGAGATTGGTAGGAGAGCAAGAGAGAGTAAGAAGGAAGGAGAGTGGCGGGGGAAGAGGGGAGTGGAGGGGAAGGAGGGAAGGAGGGAAGAGGGGAATGGGGAAGGGGGAAAGAGGGAAGGGAGAAAGGGGGGGGAGGCATGAGGGAGGGAGGAAGGGTAAGGAGAAGAAAGAGGGGTAGATGGCAAGAGGGGAAGGGAGAGGGGAAAGGGAGAAAGGGAAAGGGGAGGAGTTTGCCTGCGTGTCAGAGAATTGGCTACACTGTTGCTACTACACTGCCGGCCTCTTCAACCTTGACTCCGTTCCTCATCTTACCTCATACCTCGTACTCATTACTAGCAGAACCTCTCATATCTCTCTCTGTTCTCCTCATTTCCCTCACTCTGCCAACCTCTCAATACTCGTCAATCGCTATTTACCTTTATATAATCCTTTATTTCCCCTTTTCCTATTCCTCCTCATCGCCAGCTTGCCTTCATCACCTCATTAACCTCATTACCCATGAATCGCCTTCCCCTCACTTTCTCTCTCACTTCATTTACTGGATCTCCATTGTCGTTTTTTTTCTACTCGTCATTGATAATTTTGTGTATTTTGGTCACCCTGTTTTCAAAAGTATATTCATCTTTTTATCTTTCTTTTTATTTACATACTCATGTTTATCTTTCTTTTTTATTCTTCGGATTGAGATTTTGTCATCTTTTGTTTATTTTTGTTCGTTGGTTCTTCCTCTTTCGTGCAGAGTCCGAAATAATCGTGTTCTTAATCTTCTTACATTCACGTTGCATTACTCGATGTCTATATAATGAAGATATTTTTACCCCTTCTTCTTCCTCACTTCCGCCATCTCAACCCGTGTGGAGAAAATTTAAATCTTTTCCATAACTTAATCATTTCCCTCATCATTTTCTCTTCTCCTTCCTTCCTTTACTCGTAACACCACCAATTTTCTCCACTTCTCCTCTCTTCCCTTCCCTCCCTCCCTCTTCTTCACCTCATCTACTTCGTTCTTGCACTCCTTTCCAAGCTTCTCTTTATCTTTCTTTTCTACATCTCGTTTCTTTCTTTTTCTTGGTTGATTGTCCATCTCTTTTTTTTGCTCTTTTTCCATTCGGCAGAGTCCGATACCGTGTCTTAATCTTTTACTCACGTGCTTCTCGATGTCTATTAATGAGATATTTTACGAGCTGATTCTGTACTTCGCATTCAACGTGTGGAGAAAAGAAAGTTATCCATAATTAACTCCTCTTATTGCCTTCCCTTAGTAACAACGCGTTAGGTTCCAACTTCCTCTGCTGCAAGCCCGCCCTTGCCTTCACTCTTCTTGCGCCTCCGAGCCTTCCTTTGAACTCCCTGCTCCTGTCGAGTGTCACTCCTCGTTGTCGAGGGCCGTGGCGATAGACTCGCCCGGATTCAGGTCAGATGCCTGAGAAGTGAGAGGAGTGAGGGATGGAGGGGATGAAGGCAACAGGAAGGAACAGAGAGGAAAGACAAGGAAGGGATCAACTGGTCGAGTTGTCGGTGCAGGGATCATCGGATGGGAGGGAGGGCAGGTGGGGAGGGGGCGAGGGAAGGAGAGAGAGAGAGAGAGAGGAAGGAGGAGAGGAGAGGGAGAGAGAGAGAGAGAGAGAGAGAGGAGGAGAGAGAGTAGGAGAGGGGAAAAGGGAGGATGGAGAGGAGGAGGGAGGAGGAGGAGGAGGAGGAAGGATGAGAGGGAGAAAGAAAGGAAAGAGAAGGAGAGGAGGAGGGGGGGGGAGGAGAGAGAGAGAGAGAGAGAGAGAGAGAGAGGAGAGAGAGAGAGAGAGAGAGAGAGAGAGAGAGAGAGAGAGAGAGGAGGGGTAAAGACGACCCCGGACAATCTTTTACTTAATCTGTTGATTTTTTCATTGCAATTCAATTTTCCTCGACTGTTATCATACACGACGAACGTATCATTCTTCATATATGCAATTATCAAAGGTAATCATAATATCTCTCAATTTCTCACTTTCCATTACCTACTCTTTCTCTCTCTAAGATACACACACACACACACACACACACACACACACACACACACACACACACACACACCACACACACAACACACACCTCCCCCCTCCCTCTCCCTCCCTCCCTCTCTCTCTCGCTCTCAAACCTCTCTCTCTCTCTCTCTCTTTCTCCTCCCTCTCCTTCTTTCTCTTTCTTTTTCTCCCTCTCCATCCTTCCTACCTCCCTCCCTCCCTCCATCCCCCTTTGTCCCGCTCTCGCTACCCCTCTTTCCCTCCCTCTCTACTTCTCTCTCTCTCTCTCTCTCTCTCTCTCTCTCTCTCTCTCTCTCTCTCTCTCTCTCTCTCTCTCTCTCTCTCTCTCTCTCAAACACACACACACACTGCAAGCCTCGCATGCCAGCTGTCCAAGTAATCAATCTGTCCCGGAGGCTAGAGTTACGCCTCTGCCCCGCCGAGCCGCCAGCCTCCCTGTTCCGTGGCGCTAGTCCCTCTTCGCAAACCTCCTTCGAGTCTTTTCCTTCATCTCCCGGCGAGAGCATCCTTTCGTCATGTCCTCCCCGAACGATTAAAAAAAAAAGTGCACTTGATGTAGGATTTAAAAGAAAAAAAAGAGGAAAGAGGGAGCTGGGGGAGGAGGATGAGGGGTGGGGGTGGAATATGGCGTCCCTACCCCCTCTCTCTCTCTTTATCTCTCTCTTTCGGTTTCATCAATATACGAATTCCAATGAAGAACCGGGGTGGGGGTGTATATTTCTCTCTGTTTTCTCTCTCTCTCTCTCTCTCTCTCTTACCTCCCTCTCTTCTTCCTTTTCTCTCTTTCCTTCTTTCTCTATCTCTCATTTTCCTTCTATCTCTCTTCTCTTTCCTTCTTTCTCTCTTTCTGTCTTCTCCCTCTCATCCTCTCCTACCCTAGCTCCCCCCCACTCGCCCTCGCTCTCTTCCTCACGTTAAGAAATGGAGGGGGGGGGGCGGAAGGCAGGTCTGCAAAAAAAGGAAGAGGAATGAGGGAAGAAAAAAGAGAAGCAGGGAGATGAGGAAGGAATAAATGAGAAGAGAGAGGGGAGGGGGGAAAAGAAGGGGAGGGAGAATGAGGGAAAGGGGAATGGAAGAAGAAGAGGGAGTGGAGGGAAGGAGGGTGGGCAAAAGAAAGGGGAGAAGGAGGAAAGGGGAGGGGAAAGGAGGGAAGTGGAGGGGAAAGGAGGGAAGTGGAGGGGAAAGGAGAGAAGTGGAAAAGGTGTTTGGCTCCCTCCATCATCTCCACAATGGAACCAAAATAATAAAATAAACAACACAGAACCGCACAATTTGCATACTTGATGACAACAGAGCCAGTGTGGCGTGCTGGAGGAGCATAAAAAGAATGAGAAAAGGTAAAAAAAAAAAATTACGATAAGAATGATCAAAATAAGATATCATGGATTAACACCCCCCCCAGACACAACCAGCCCCCTTTCTCCCATTAGAATCATGTGATAAGGCGTCCCCGAAGAATGAGGAGAGAGAGAGAGAGAGAGAGAGAGAGAGAGAGAGAGAGAGAGAGAGAGAGAGAGAGAGAGAGAGAGAGAGAAAACGAAAAAAGATAAATATGATCAAAATAAGATACCATGGATTCCCCCCTCTCCCACCCCCCCTCTCCCCCGGCAGAAGCGTGCGTTATGGCGTGCCCAAACACTGCATAGCCCGGCGTCCACTGATACGGAAAAATCAAAAATGCAAGGTGAACGTCCTGAGGTACGGGGAAACTATGCTAAGTCGAGGGGGGGGGGGTGCCGCCTGCATCTCTGTAGGTCTCTCTGTCTCTGTCTCTGTCTCTCTCTCTCTCTCTCTCTCTCTCTCTCTCTTTCTCTCTCCCTGCCTGTCTATTTGCCTCCGTCTCTCTTCCTTTCTCTCTCATTCACTCTCTTCATCTCCTTTTCTGTCTGTCTGTGTCTATCTGCTGTCTATCTGTCCATCTGTCTGTCTGTCCGCCTGTGTCTCCCTCTCCTTCAATATCCCTCAAGTGCCCCGGGACGAAAGGAAATCTCGCCAGGACTCCCGACGTGATTTGCGGTGCCAGCCAAGGTCCCGCAGTCGGCGCTGGCACTGGCACTCCGGCGGTGCCACTTGACAGGCGGGTGATCGGCCGGACTCATGAATTATGGTACTTGCTTGCTTCTTAGCTTGCATGACTTGCTTGAAGCGTTTGTAAACAATAAATAATCAAGGTGAGGACTGTGCTGATAACAACGGAGAACAACAGTGGTGAAATAATCAACAGTATTAGATTAAAGCAAATGATAAATAATAAAAATAAAAAAAATATATATATAATAATAACAACACCAGTACTAATAATGATACTAGCAATCAAATCAACAGCGAATAACGATGATACAAATAAAACAAAAGAAACAACAACAACAAAATAACACATAGGATAATAACGAAAATATATACCATTAGCATCATTAACATAAACACCCCTCCCCTCTCCCCCTCCCCCAACACACTCCCAACGCCCCCACCATGACAATCCCTCAACATTCATGCAATAAACATTTTCATGACTGGCGGTGACAGCGGGAGAGAAGTGTCATCCAGTGTCAAGCGAATGCAATGAATACTTTCTCTCTATTCCTCTTTTTGTCTTCACTTTCGTTCGTTTCCCTTCGATAAATCTGTACAATGATTTTTGAAAGATGTTTTCCGTTTCTGAAAACTGTTTTGAAAGAAAAAAAAAGTATATATATAGGATCAGTTTGCATGTTCTATTTTTGGTAAGAAATTGTGATGAAAATCAATGAAAGGTTTGAAGATTTGCCAATTCTTCAAATAGCAGCAACAAAACGATAATTATGACTGGCGATGATAATGTAAATAATTAATAATACTGATAATGACAGTGATGATAATAGCAAACATTATATCAATAATAAAAACAGCATAAAAAAAACAATGCAAAACTATAATATTTTCATTAACCAAAATGCTGCAAAATACAAATAAAAGAAAATTAAAATAACTTTTTAAAAAATTATGGGGACTGAAGCAAGCACACGCACAGTATTTACGTACACATAACACGTACACATACATGACCTCTGTCCGTGTGTGTGTGTGTGTGTGTGTGTGTGTGTGTGTGTGTGTGTGTGTGTGTGTGTGTGTGTGTGTGGTCGTGTGTGTGTGTGTGTGTGGTCCGTGTGTGTGTGTGTGTGTGTGTGTGTGTGTGTGTGTGTGTGTGTGTGTGTGTGTGTGGTGTTGTGTGTGTGTGTGTGTGTGTGTGTGTGTGTGTGTGTGTGTGTGTGTGTGTGTGTGTGTGTGTGTGTGTGTGTGCATGTGTGTATATCTATGTATGTTATATCTATGTATGCTTATGTGTATTTTGTCTGTGCATGTACACGTGTGTATATCTATGTGCATTTGTGTGTACACGTGCATGAGTATGTATGCATAAGTGTACTTCTAGTAACATTTAACAAAGAACGTAAGAAACAGGTCTCGTCCTACAACGTTTTCACCAGCATTATGATAAAAAAGAAGACAGAAAAGGGAAAACAGGTGACGAAAAAAGGAAATGATGATATGTGATAATGACACGAACAGGTAATTAACACACATTTCACACTGGTCATTCCACGGCGATGCATCGAGTGCGCCGAAAAACACCTAAAGGTCAGGCGTAATCGTGGCCCCTTATTCCACACACAATGCGACTGAGAGAGAGAGAGAGAGAGAGAGAGAGAGAGAGAGAGAGAGAGAGAGAGAGAGAGAGAGAGAGAGAGAGGAGGAGAGAGAGAGAGAGAGAGGAGAGAGGAGAGGAGAGGAGAGGAGAGAAGATAGATAGATAGAGAGAGATAGATAGATGAGAGAGAGAGGAGAGAGAGAGGAGAGAGAGAGAGAGAGAATGTGTGTGTGTGTGTGTGTGTGTGTGTGTGTTGTGTGTGTGTGTGTGTGTGTGTGTGTGTGTGTGTGTGTGATGTATGTGTGAGTGCGTGTGTAGTGTGTGTGTGTGTGTGTGTGGTGTGTGTGTGTGTGTGTATGTTGTGTGTGTTGTGTGTGTGTGTGTGTGTGTGTGTGTGTGTGTGTGTGTGTGTGTGTGTGTGCATTCGCGGCGCGCACGTGTATCCGCGAGAGCGTGGAGAAGCAGGAAGAGAAACCCGGGCCAGTATCGGTGTCATGAGGCCAGAGGAACAAAGATAGCGCATAGCGTGACGCGACCTCCCGACCTCGCACCGGCCGCGCCAACCGGATTCTTCGTGACCCGCCCCGAGCCTCGGCTGGCGCCTTCTGCACACCGTCCGTCCGCCGCCGCCCCCGCCGCTGCCACCACCACCACCACCAACTTCCAGCAGCTTTTCCCGTTCCCGCCGCCACCGCCGCCGCCACCGCGCTGTCGCAGAACGAGTTTCTATCTCTGCCCCTTTTTCCAGCCTCGGAGACTTTCATCTCTTTTGATCTGATTTTCTCTCCTCCTTCGCGATCGCTTTCTCGTCGAATATTTACCAGCTCGACTCTCCTTCTCTCGCGAAAACTACGCGCTATCAGCCATTGCATTTTTGCGAGCGATATTTACCAGAAACTACAATAAGGTGTGAGTGGCAGAAAGGGAGTAGGAGGAAGAGGAGGAGGAAGAGGAGGAAGATGATGATAAGGAGGAGGAGGAGGAGGAGGAGGAGGAGGAGGAGGAGGAGGAGGAGGAGGAGATGGAGGAGGATGAGTGGGGAGGAATGAGATAGGAATGAACAAGAGGGAGGACAGGAGAGAGGAGAGAGGGGAAGGGAGGGAGGAGGAGGAGAGAGAGGAGGAGGAGAAGGAGGAGAAAGAGGAGGAGGAGGAGGAGAGGGAGGAGGAGGAGGACACTAGAAAGTGGATAGCGACGCCTCAGGGTCAGCTGGTCATGTTGCATGCTGGAAGCGCGTCTTCTCCCGGCGACCGCCCAGCCTTCGCCCGCTATAAACCGCCCTGTTTGCAACGCCCGCGGTTCGCTTGCACGCCCACGCTTGCACACTGCCATGTCGGTAATCAAATCACTACAGTCTGTATGCAATGATGGGATGGATGGGGAGGAGGAGGGGGGAGGAGGGGGGGGGGGGAAGGAGGGGGAAGGGGGTGGTAGAGCAGATGGGGGTCAGATGCGGACAGCGTGGAGGCGGAGAAGTGATTAACTGAGGGCGTGGGTGAAAAGGGCAACGGGAAGGTGGGCGGCGTGAGGAAAGGGTGCCCGCCCTACGTCGTGCCACAGAACACGCCCTCTCCCTCCGCCTCCACGCCCAAAACAAACGAACAAACAGCATTCGCGCCTCCCTACAACCCTTCGAAGACTATGCCTCTTCCATTCGAAAATCCGAAAGAACTTAAAGGTGGAAAGTGCCTTGCCTCTCCCTCTTCCTCCCCTTCCCCTTTCTCCTTCTCCTTCCCCTCACACAACCTGCCAGGGAAGCGACGAGGGGAGGGAGAGGGGATAGCCTATCGATGATGATCTTGCAATAAAATACACATATTTGCAACACTGAGCAATTTCCATACGGACAGATGTTATCTCCCCCCTCCAAAAAAAAAAAGTATTCACGATGACAATGCAAGTAGCATTATCCGCTAAGCGTCTTTTCGCTCTGTTCACACGCGTTCAAAATCCACTCCCGCTACTTTCCAAAACACGTCCGCTCTGCACACGTAGCGCACCCGAGGGGCTCTGCTACTCTCGCCCTGCAACATGCAACGCTCGCAACGCCTCGGAAAAATGTAAACAAATATCATGACACGAGTTGTTTCGTCGTCCCAATCTAGCAAAAGACGACTCATCATGATGGGGAGATGCAAAGGAGAGATGAAAATCAAAAGAAATAAAGGTGTTCGAGCAGATCTCTTTGGCTTGTAAAAAACACACAAAAACCGTACTTCAGAAAGCGGTGCGGCTACCTCACGGGGCCCGCCAAGGAAGTTAATGTTCGGCAACGGTCAATACTCGAAAGGTGCATCTTCCACCAGGGAACCGGAGTGAAAAATTCTCTCTCCCTCTTTCTCTTTCTTTCTCTCCCTCTCCCTCTATCTCTTTCTTTCTTCCCTCGTCTCCCCCTTCTCGCTTTCTTTCTCCCTCTCTCTACCCCCCTCTACTCTCTCTTTTCTTTCTCTCCCCCCTCTCTCTCTCTCTCTCTCCTCTCTCTCCCTCCCCCTCTCTCCTCTCTCCTCTCCTCTCTCCTCTCTCCCTCTCTCTCTCCTCTCTCCTCTCCTCTCCTCTCTCTCTATACTCATCTCCTCTCTTCTCTCTCTATACTCCTCTCCTCTCCTCTCTCTCTCTCCTCTCTCTCTCTTCTCTCTCTCTCTCTCTCTCTCTCCTCTCTCCTCCTCCCTCTCCTCTCCCTCTCTCTCTCTCACGCTTTATAAAGCCTTAGAAGCATCGTCAATAAACTCACAGCGCGTATACGAACTACCGATCCCCGCACATATTTTGTAGAAAATGCTATTGCTCCCCCGCCATAGAACCTCCATATTAAACGGTAAATAGCCTCGCCCCGTCCTCTAACTAGCTGGAAAATAGGAGGGGGGAGGGTGACGTGTGAAAATATGCCAAAAATGCCCTGGCTCCCTGGTACAAGTCGATCTCCCTCCTCCCCCCTTTCCCTTCTTCTCTCTCCCCTTCCACTCCTTCTCTCCCCCTTCCCCTCCTTCTCTCCCTCTTCCCCTCCTTCTCTCCCCCATCCCCCACCCTTCGAGAAGTGGGTGATTCCCTCACTCGTCACGACGCCGGCTGCAGTAAAGGCTAAAATAGTGATGGAGACCTGGGCATAATAACCCTAATAACTCTGCAGATGGCAACTCTTTATAATTACTTCTCTCGCACTTGTAAAACTCCCCCCCTTTCCCTCCCCTCCCCTCCCTCTTCCATGCAGTTTCTTTCATGGCATTAGGCAGGGCGGGAAAAAAATGTACATTATGATAACTGTCTAAAAAAGTTGGTAGACGGTGGGATTTCCTTCACAAGTTCCTCTGGAGACTGTTAAGAAAAGAGGTAGAGGTATGAGCTCGGGGGAGGGGGGGGGGGGGGAAGTGGATATGGAATATAATAAGGGGAGGGGAGGGGAGGGGAGGAGAGGGGAGAGGAGCGATGGGGAGCGGGTTGATGGTTGCAAGGACGGGGGGGGGGGTTAGAAGGGAAGGGGAGGGGACTTGATGGTTGCAAAGGCGGGGGGAGGGAAGGGGAAGAGAGGGGAGGGGAGGGAAGAGGGGAGGGGAGGAAAGGGGAGTTGATGGTTGCAAGGACGGGGAAGGGGGGAGGGGAGGAGAGGGGGTTGATGGTTGCAAGGTCGGGGAGGGGGAGAGGGGGGGAAGCAAGAGGTGCTGCAGCAAAGAAGACGCTCCGGTGAACTGCCATCTCGCGTGACGTCATCGCACTTTCTTCTCCCTCCCCCGCGCCTCCTCTTAACCATACACCTCATTCCTTATACCACGTGTGTTTCTATGGTTCGATCTCCGACCTTTCCGTTCCCCTGACTTCCCTCCGGGAGGCATCTCCTCTCGCCTAAATCCTCCTCCTCCTCCTCACCTGCTTTCCGCGTCCGCTACCGAGGCTCCACAACAGCCTAAGCTCTCCGACCACCACCAACGCTCAGCCTAACTTACGCTTAGAATTACCCGTCTAGCACTAAATTGATAATAACAACAACCACAACGGTGAAAAAAATACACATACTGACATTCACATGTGGTTCACTCGCGCTAGCTTTGCAACATACGAAATAATCTGTAAAACCTGCAACCCACAGGACCGCCCACCACGTGGAGGAAAGCGCAGGAATCTTTCCGAAATTCCTAGATTTGGCATATCGCCCCCCCTCATCAGGCTCTCGGTCAACGCCTGGTTTTAAAATTATTCAAGTGAAAAGACATATTCTAGGAGAATAATAATATATAATAACTACCATCTAAATAATGAAAATAAAGAAACGAAAAAAATACATATATGGCAACCACCCCCCGAGCGCAACCGCCATGGCCGTCAGAGGAAACGAACATAAAACAATCTTTCTCCTCCTATGAATACATTTTGTCCGTGATAAAGGTGTAAGTGCTGGTGCAGTCCCGAGTGATATCTTAGGAGACGACTACCACCACCGGCACTAAGGGAATAACTTAGTAAAGAGTGCTTCTTATATCATGGCCGTCATCTCTTCAAGGAGTGATACACGAAAACCTGAACCTATTGATATATATAATTTTTTCTTTTCTCTTTTTTTTCTATTTCTCTTTTTCCTGACAGGTTTCAACATTTTATAGTCGTCTTGGTCGCGTTTTCTCTTTCGTATCTTCTCGGAAAAGGGGGAAAAAATAGAGAAGAATAACAAGCCAGGTCTCTTTCCTCCTCTTCACAGCGTAGTGGAAACCTGAATTTCTTCATAAAAGACTTTTTTTTTAATCCAAAAATACATAGCAGAAGACGTTGCATTTCCAAACGAATTTCTTCCATAACTGAAGGGGGTCCGTCATTTGTTTCCTGAAGTTGTGGCCGCCAGAGTTCTGAACGCGGGGGCAAGCAATTCCGCCGTCAGAAGCGCGGGTTCTCTCTTTCACAACCGGCCGCGCTCCCAGATAATTGCTAGCAGGTACGAGCAACACGGTAAACATCGGCACACCACACAGCATGCAAGCAAACAAGCGAGGAAGCAACCATGCAAACTATCGCACCATTTTCTCCCATTTAACCTTCTCTTCCTCTTCCTCCTCCTCTTTCCCCCTTCCCCCCCTCACCCCCCCCCCCCAATCTCAAGCTCTCCTCCACGCCCCGCCACGAGGTCCGCGGGGCGCTGCTCCTCCAACAGAAGGCGCGAACGTTTCCCTTTGGGAATCCTCTCCAGAGCAGGAAATTCTCGGTCGGGCAGCGCCGTCGGGGGAGCTCCATACCCTCCGCCGTCGGCCGCTGTTGGCCCGACCGACCCCCGACCGCCGACACGAGAGAGCGGCAACACTGCCTCTCCGCTTATTCCATATTTATTCAACCTCGTTGTTTAGAGTTTTATTCTCCTTCTTGGTCTGCAGCGGCCCGGCGACAGCTAAAATAAGCGCCGAGCAAAGGGTTTCCGCAGCGCTCCTAAGAGCATTAGGCCAAGATGGCGGCTCGCGAGGGCGCGCCATGAGCAGGTCATGGGCTTCGGGCTCGCGCTTTTAAGGACAGTAAGAAATGTCCATGAGGCCAGAAGGGGTGGTAAGTGGGAGAGCAGGTGGGGGAGGGAGGGGAGGAGGGAGGGGAGGGAAGGAGAGGAGAGGGGAGGGAGAGGGGTAGGGAAGGGGTAGGAGAGTGGGAGGGGAAGGTGGAGCGCCGAGGGGAGAAGGGAGGGGAGAGGAGGGGGAAGAAGGGGGTGGGGGAGGAGAGCTAGGCGTGGAGGCCGAGGAGGCACCAGACCGGCTGTGCGACACGGCTCAGGACGGGCCGGGAGACTTACGTTGCAGCCAGTTTGGTGTCGGAAGGGAACAGGTTTGTATCCGATACTCGAGTGAGGTTAGTGAGGCCTGTCTGCTCCCCCCCTCCCCCCCGCCCCTCCCCTCCCCCGCCCAACCTACCCACTCCCCTCCCGCTCTTCCCCAAACCTACTCCCCTGCTCCGCCACTGCTTGCCTGCTGATTCCACCTGCCTACTACACACACAAACATACCTCCATCTTTCCCTGCATGCATGTTCTTTTAGAGGTTAGAGTAAAGAAAAAAAACATGTCACAGAGAGAGAGAGAGAGAGAGAGAGAGAGAGAGAGAGAGAGAGAGAGAGAGAGAGAGAGAGAGAGAGAGAGAGAGAGAGAGAGAGAGAGAGAGAGAGAGAGAGAGAGAGAGGAGAGAGAGAGAGAGAGAGAGAGAGAAAGGAGGGAAAAAGAATGAGGTAAAGAGAGAAAGAGGGGGGACAGATAGAAAGATGGAGATACACAGATATACATATATAGAGAGAGAGTGGGAGGAAAAGATAGAAAGACAAAAAGAAAAAAAGAAAAGAAAAATAGATTGAAAAAGAGACTGGAAAGAGAGAGAAACAGACACACGGAGACAATTAGGAAACAAAGCCAAATCCGAAAGCAGTGACCTCCCTCTCCCTCAGAGCAATCGCGCCCCGCCACACGAGGCTTCAGCGCCCTCGCCTTAAAAGTCCCTCGCTAGGCCGGTCTCCGCTGAAGCCTGAAATCTTAACAAAGTATGCCTAAGCCTGCCTTGCGACCGAAGACAGGAGAATCTGATAAAGGAGCAAAAAGGTGGTGGAGGAGGAGGAGAAAAAAAGGAAACGGGTGTAGGAGGAGTAGGAAGTGGATGAGGAAGTGGATGAGGAAGTGGATGAGGATGAGGATGAGGAGGAAGAGGAGAGGGAGATAGATAGATAGAGAGAAAGAGAGACAGAGAGAGAGAGAGAGAGGGAAAGAGAGAGAGAGAGAGAGAGAGAGAGAGAGAGAGAGAGAGAGAGAGAGAGAGAGAGAGAGAGAGAGAGAGAGAGAGAGAGAGAGAGAGAGAGAGAGAGAGAGAATAGGAAAAAGAAAAAGTTCAGCCGAGTTCTATCGAAGAAATTACGAACCGCAATCATGACAAAATAAGACAATGCCATCTATAAAAAAAAAAAAAAATATGAAAAATGGAAAACGGGAAGACGGAAGAGGGGAGAAAAGAGGGGAAGAGGGGAGAAAAGAGGGGAAGAGAAGGAAGAAAGGGGGAGAATGAGGAGGACAAGGAGGTCGCACGAGGTACAACACCCGGCGGACGCCCATAAGTCACGGGCGTGCGGGGACAGAATTCCAAAACTCGACGGGAAAGTTCTCCTCCTCCTCCTCATCTTCCTCTTCTTCTTCCTTCTCCTCCTTTTCTTCCTTCTCCTTTTCTCCTTCCTTCTCTTCTTCTTCTTCCTTCTCTTCTTCTTCTTCCTTCTCTTCTTCTTCTTCCTTCTCTTCTTTTTCTTCCTTCTCTTCTTCTTCTTCCTTCTCTCTTGTCTCTTCTTCTCTTTTCTTCTTCTTTGCCTCTTCTCTTCTCCTCTTTTTACTTCTCTTCTTCTCATCTTTCCTACCATATCCCTATTTATCGCTTATTTTCCAACCGATTAAATCCAAAATGTGATTTTACTTAATTCTTTAAACTTATCAATCAGGTCATATTTTTTTTATTCGTCTATAAAAATGGCCATTTCCATCGCACTTGTCTCATGCCACACGGACGGATGAATAAATTGGAGGGAAAATGAAATAATTAGAAACGCCTTTGCAAAGAAAGAAAGAAAGAAAGAAAAAAAAAATCGAAACGATAGATATTACCAAAATCCACAGCAATAATAAATAACAGAAAAAAAAATTCCCACTCTAAAACATCACAAAAAAAAAAAAAAAAAAAAAAAAAAATATCAACCATGAAAACTATCAACCAAAAGAAAAAAGAAGAAGAAAAAAATATACAAATAACTTTATCTCAAAAACAAAAACAAACAGGACGAACAGCAAAAGCAATTTGAGAGAAAGACAAGCATCTTAGGGATCCCCGGTTTCTCATTAATACTTCATAGCACAGCCTCACTTCATTCTATAGGCATTTCTTTCTTGCTCTCGTGATACGTGACGAGCATTCGCCGGTGTGAGGTTGGAGGGGGAGGGGGGTGGGGAGAGGGGGTGAGATGGTGTGGAAGGGTGGAGCGTGAGGAAGAGGGGGTGAGGGGTATGGAAGAGGGGTGAGGAAGAGGGGTGAGGAAGAGGGGCGAGGGGGTGTGGAGGAGGGGTGAGGAAGGGGCGTGAGGGGGTGAGGAAGGGGGGTTGAGGGGGTGAGGAAGGGGGGTTGATGGTGAGGAAGAGGGGGGGTGAGGAAGGAGGGTAAGATGGTGAGGAAAGGGGGGAGGGGTGAGATGGTGAGGTAGGGGAGACAAAGTGGCAAGGGTTATGGTGAAGGGAATGGGGTATGTGTGAAGAGAAAGAGGGAGGAAGGGGGGGAATGTGTTCGTAGGGGAGGGGGTTTAAAGGGACGGGGTGTCTGTGAGGATGAGAAGGGACGGGGTTGTTTGTGGGGATGGGGATGGGGTGGGGGTGATGAGGTGTTTGTGGGGGGGGGGGTAGTTTGTATCTGTGTGAGGATGAGGGAAACGAGGACAAGATATAAGCTTATGTTTTTTTTTTTTCACCTTTACATGAAACACCTCAAAAAACATTTCCATTGCCTTCGAGTGTGCGGGCAGCTTCTAACTTTGGATTTCAAACGATGACGAAAAAAAAAAACGTGTAATTAAACTACTAATTGTTCTCTCTCATAGGTTAGTTGTTTCAACAAGAAAAAAGTAAGAAATAATGAAAAAAAAAAACGAGATTAAAACATGAATTGTCTAAAATGGGATGGATTTTCCCGTAGACTTTTGTTGTTAAATTATTATTATTATTATTATTTTTTTTATAATTTTTTGGTGATATAGTAAAGGACCCTGCCCGTAATTCAAAAGTAGATAAATAGATAAATAAATAAAAACAAATAAACCAAAGCCCCTCACTTTTATAAATCATAGAGAAGAATTACATCTCAATCTGGCGTTCTTCCATCTTAAAATCGACAGACAAGCATGGAATTTTTCTTAGCTTCAAGACAAACAAATAAGTAACACCGTCACGCTTAAAAACAAGATGGCACGAGGAGTGTATCCCCCCCCCCGATCTCTCTGTACTGTCTCAAGAGGTTCTATTAAATATCCCCATGTGATACTTAAGCCTGACACTGCTTGTGCTGACCTACATAACTCGAGAATTTCTTCCTGTATACATGTAGATACAAATACATGAATGCACACATACATACATAAACACAGTTATAGACACAGACACAGATACAGACGCATACACATACAAACATACAAAGAAATACACACATATCTACTTATCCACATACGTACACACATACAAATAAGTACACACACACACACACACACACACACACACACACACACACACACACACACACACACACACAAACACAACATATGCAAATAAGTACATGCACACACACACACACACACACACACACACACACACACACACACACACACACACACACACACACACACACACACACACACACACACACACACACACTTTGCCATCAATTTGCCTCATCTCTTTGTGACTTCATCTGAGCAATCTCTTCTAAAATGACTTCGTAAATTTTGTCGTCCTTCGCTTTAAGGTTACATGACGAATCATTAGCGTGACGTCATCAGTTCGTGTTTGCGTGTATGGCGGTTCGTTGCGTGTGTAAGGGTCTACTGTTTATTTATTTGTTTGCTTGTCTTTCCCTTTTATCGTTATCTCCATTTCTTTCTATCTGTTTGTCTCTATAGCTCATTGTCATTCACTTTCTCTTTCTCTTTTTTTTTTCCTTCTCTCTCTTCTCTCTCTCTCTCTCTCTCTCTCTCTCTCTCTCTCTCTCTCTCTCTCTCTCTCTCTCTCTCTCTCTCTCTCTCTCTCTCTCACTCTCTCTCTCTGTTTTCTATCTATGTATTAATCTTTCTAGTTACGTGTCTGTGAGTCGGTGTAGGACGGAGGGAAAGAGAGCGGAGAGGATGTCGACAATAAAAAGAAAAAAGAAAAAAGAAAAAAAAGGAAGAGAGATTCGTGAAAATGGGGGGGGGGGGAGAAAGGAGAAAATGGGGAGAGATTCGTGAAAATGGTAATTAAGATCCTTGTAAATAGGAAGACACATCCGGGGAAAAAGTAGGAAGATCCTCGAAAATGGGAAGAAAGACCCGGGGGAAAAATATAGGAAAATCCAGGAAAATTGGAAATAAGATTGGGGGGGAGGAAAAAGGGGAAGATTCGGGGGGGGGGGGGAAAATACGGGAAATGGGAAAGAAAGAGCAACACTGGAAAAAGTGCTAATATAAAAATATGATGGACACATCTCAAAATGCACAGTGAGGAAACAAAAGAAAAAAATAAATACACGGAGAATGAAACTGAGGATAAGGAGGAAGAGGAGGAGAAGAAGGAAGGAAGAAGAAGAAGAGGAGGAGACGGAGCAGAAGATTAGGCAAAATCACACCACAAACAGAACCGCAACAACCCATTTACGTTAACCCCTCCTCACCCCCTCCCCTCCCCTTGGGCCCCTTTACAGAGGCAACCAAAAATCCCGAGGTTATGGCCAATGGTAGGGGGGAAGGGGGAGAAGGAAGGGTGAAGGGGAGGGGGAAGATGGAAGAAGGAGAAGGAGGGGGAAGACGGAAGAAAAGGAGGAGGGGGAAGATGGAAGAAGGAGAGGGAGGGGGAAGACGGAAGAATAAGAGGAGGGGGAAGATGGAAGAAGGAGAGGAAGGGTGAAAGGGGGAAGGAGAGAGGGATGACGGAAGAAGGGGAGGGAGGAAAGGGAAGAGGAGGAGGGAGGGAGATAGGGGAGGGGAGGGAGAGAAGAAGAAATGAGGTAGGGGAAGGGGGAGAGGCGAACGGGGGAAGAGAAAGGGGAAAGAAGATGGGGGAGGGGAATCAAAAGCTGTTTGGCCTTCGGAAAAAAAAAATGGTGCTAAAAAAAACGACATAAATTTGAAACTTTGACAAAAAAGGAAGAAAGGAAAGGGGGGGGGAGGGTGAAGAGTGTAGGGGGGAAGGGGGGGGAAGGGTGAACGAATTAATTCCCAACGAAATGACTCTCACCCTAACCCCTCCCCCCCCCCTTTTCTCTCCCTTACCCTTATCAATCCCTAAATACCCAGGGAAATTAAAAGGAGGGAGGGGGGGGGGAACAGCACCCTATATTTCCTCTCTTCCTACCCTCTCCCTTCCCCCCCTCCCCCCTCCCCTTTCCCCTTTCCTCCTCCTTGAAAACTTACATATTGGTGCTTTTAATATATATAATTCTGTTCCATAAATAAACAACTCAGCTCAAAAAAGCATATAGAGCAAAATATAATAACAAGTATCTTAAGATTATAATAATAATAATAATAATAATAATAATAATAATAATAATAATAATAATAACAACAACAATAATAATAATGATATTAACAAAATTAAATCTATAACAATAACAATAAAAACACATTATAGCAAGAAAAATAGAAGCATAGAAGAAAAAAAAAAAACAATAAACCTAAATTGAAAAAAAAAAAAATAAAAAAATAAAACTAAGTTAAAAAAAACACAACAAAAACAAAAACAAAACAAAACAAAACAACCTCTATCGGACTAGTACTCACTTGTTCCTGTTTGCGTGAAAGAGAATCAAAAGCCGATTAACGTTTTGAGGAGAAAGGTGGATCTGAGAGGCGGCCCAAAAAGGTAATCATTGTCCCGGGTTTCTCTCAAGATAAAAAAAAAAAAAAAAACCGCCTTCCTGGCTTGGCTTAAGAGCTGCCTTATATCGTGTGCGTTTCAAGAAGGTCATTATTATTATCACTTTTTTATAATTATTACTTTTTAGTTATATATGTAGGGTTTTTTTCTGTGTGTATACGTGTGTGTGTATACGTGTGTGTGTGTGTGTGTGTGTGTGTGTGTGTGTGTGTGTGTGTGTGTGTGTGTGTGTGTGTGTGTGTGTGTGTGTGTGTGTGTGTGTGTGTAAATTAATAATATCAACAGCTGGCACATCAAGATACATTATCAACTTCACCAAGATCACTTAGAATAATAATAATAATAATAATAATAATAATAATAATAATAATAATAATAAAAATACTTATATGTATTATTAATGACAATAATGAAAATAGCAACCATTTACTCGGTTAGTGAATCATAACAGAACATTATGAAGCAAATTTGGGGATGAGGGGGAGGTGGCTGGTGGAGGTGGGGGGGAGGGAAAAGAGGGGAGGGGAGGGGAGGGGGGAGGGGGAGAGAGGGAGCGGAAAGCACAATCTTATCCATACGAATCGAGTTATAGCTCATTCACGTTCATCAGTCTTCACTTATTGCTCATCCTCAGCTAAAAACAAAATAATAATAATAATATTAGTAATAATAATAATAATAATAAAAGAAGAGAAAAAAAGGTAAGGGGAGGGGGAGGAGGAGGGGGGGGTAGTCTATTGATATCCGCGATTTTATTTTTCTTTACAACAATAAAATGCATTCATTTTCATTTTCTTTCTCGTTCTAATGCTTTTATTCTCTTTCCTTCCCTATTCTTTCTTACTTTCTTTCGCCTCTTCTCTCTCTCTCTTTAAAAAATAAAAATTTCTGTCTCTCTCCCGCTTCTACCCCTTTTTTCCTTCTCCCTCCCCCTCTCCATCTTCCCCCTTCCTCTCTTCCATCCTTCCCTCTCCCCTCATCCACTCCCTTTCCCCTTTCCCTTCATGCGTATCGCCTCCCACCTCTCTCCCTCGCCCGTCTTTTAAACCCTTCCCCTTTCCCCTCGTCTCCCCTTCCCCTTTCCCTCCATGCTTCTCGCCTCCCACCTCTCTCCCTCCCCCTTCTCTTAAACCCTTTCCCTTTCCCCCTCCCTCTTCTCTTAAACCCTTCCCCCCTTCCCCTCCATCTCCCCCTCCCCCTTCTCTTAAATCCTTCCCCCTTCCCCCTCCATCTCCCCTTCTCTTAAACCCTTCCCCCTTTCCCCCTCCCCCTTCCCCTCCATCTCCCCCTCCCCCCACCGAAGGACTGCCTGGCCACGCAAGTGACGACCCGCACGAGCTCGGCGTGACGTAGGGAAGGCGGCGGCGCACCTTCCCTCACGGCCGGCGATAGCGCACCTGCCAATCGCATCAACATATTTTCCCCCTCTTCTTTCTCCTTTCTTCCCTCTCTTCTTCTTCTTTCTTCCCTCTTCTTCTTCTTCTTTCTTCGTTCTTCTTCTTCTTTCTTCCCTCTTCTTCTTATTTCTTCGTTCTTCTCTCTCCTCCTTCTTGTTTCTTCGTTCTTTGCCCTTCTTTTGTTCTTTTTCTTCTTCTTCTTCTTTTCTTGCTTTCTTTTTCTTTCTTTTTTCTCTTCTTTTGTTCTTTTTCTTCTTCTTCTTCTTTTTCTTGGCTTTTCTCTTTTTTCTTTCATTATTCTTTTCATTCTCTCTTTTCTTTCTTTTTATTCTTTCTTCTTTTCTTCGTATTTTTTTCTTTCAAATTTCTCTTTTTGCATTCCCTTCTCTCATCCTTTGCTTCTGTTTCTTCCTTTTTCTTATGTCATCTTTGTGTCCTTCATCTTCATTATTCTTACTTGTTCTCGCTTTCCATCATCTGTTCCATTCATTCTGTTAACACGTTTTTTTTGTTATCTTTTGTTTTTTTTTTTTGTTTGGGGTGGGGGGTGGGGGAGGTGGGGGAGGGTAATACGTGCTGCGGATAAAGTGCAATCAGGAGCGAGGGGACGGGGGGGGGGGGGTGTTTTAGATTATTATATATACACCTTTTTTTTATCTATATTTTTATCTCTTTATTTTATTCTCTTTGTGTCTTTCGTGGATAATGTTTCCTTTGGGTGAGGGTGTAAGGGGTGCTGCCTAGGAATAATGGGGAGATGAGGAAGAGGAGAGGAAAGAGGAGGAAGAGGAGGAGGAAGAGGAGGAAAAGGAGGAGGAGGAGGAGGAGAGGGTGGGGGGGGTAAAGGAGGAGGAGGAGGAGGAGGAGGAGGAGGAGGAGGAGGAGGAGGAGGAGGAGGAGGAGGAGGAAGAGGAGAGGGGGAAGAGGAAGAGGAAGAAGAGGAGGAGAAAGAAGAAGAGGAGGAAAGAGAAGAAACAGAAGAAGAAAGAGAAGAGAAGGAGAAAGAGAACGAAGATAAGGATGAGGAAGGATGGAGGAGGAAGTGAAAAGAGAGTGTGTGTAAATGAAGAGAGAGATGTCAATGGCCAAGAACAGAAGAGAAGGAACACAAAGGAAGAAAAATCGGAAAAAAAGGCAACAGACCGAAGAGAAAGCGACAGAACAACGAGAAAAGAACAGAATAATGTACACAGGAAAATTAAAATGATAAAACGAGAGATGACTCACAAAAAGTAAAAAAAAAAGAAAAAGAAAAAAGAAAAAAGAAAGAAGGAAAGAAAAAAGAAAGAAAATCCGTCTCCGATATAGTTAAACTGATGAGCCAGAAAGTTGTAAAAAAAAAATATATAGATAAAAAAATAAATAAAAGAGAAAGGAAAAAAAAAAGGGTTTACAAGAGGTCGACTCGTGATACCCCCCCCCCCCGTATCTTCCCCAGGTCATGAACACTATCAACCCTCACCCCCCAACCCCCCCTACTTCCCCATGGTCCCCTTTAACAACGATTCGCTAATCACTAAGGTTCCGTTCATTGCAATCTCTCCCTATAACCCACCTCATCACCAAATTCATAACCGTAGCAGTCATTATCATCATTGTTCATCAGACAACAAACGCAAAATTCCCCTCTCACCCATTCCCCTTTATCCTCTCCCCCCCCAACCCCCTGTTCTCCCTTCTCCTCCCCTCCCTCAGTTTCCCACTTCCCTCTTCCCACACTTTCCCTGTTCTCTGCTTCCCTCTTCCTCCCCTTCCCCTGTTGATCACTCCTATCTCCTTCCCTTCCCCTATTCTCCTCCCCCGTTCCCTGCTCCCCTCTCCCTCCCTTCCCCTGTTCTCCGTCCCCTTCCCCCTCTTTTACTCTTCTCCTCTTTCCCCCCTCGTCATCACTCTCATCACACACATGAGTCACCACACGAGGAGGCTGGCAGCAAGTATGTGGCTAGCGTGCGAGCCTCGGCAATGGGGCTTTTATAACGTAATAAAATGACACATCACACATATCGTAAAACGAGTCTTCCCCCTTTCCCCCCGCAAGTAGAACGAGTATGATGTCGCCGCCGCTTGTTTACCCGAATGAACGCGCGGAAATAAATAAAACTAGGAAGGTACGAGGTAAAGGGGCGAACAGGGAGGGAGAGACAAAATAACAAATAATAAAATCGGAATTAAAGAACAATGCTAAAGAGGAATTAGAATACGGTAAATGGAAATCACAATGAAGAATTTCGAGAGATGGCCGCGTTAAACGAAACTAGAATAGGCCATATTGAAGACGTGCTCATTTGCCTCCCAAAAAAGGATGCAAGAATTTACCGAAAGGATTCATTACCTGATGTACGAGACAACGCTATCGTTTATAATCAAAGTAACTGATAGAAGAGAATGAGCAGGAGAGAAAGTGCGATAAGGAGCGATTTCAGAGTGGAAGAAATGTGAAGAGAAGACAGACAGAGAGAGAGAGAGAGAGAGAGAGAGAGAGAGGAGATAGAAAACGACAAAGAAACATACAGGAAACAAACGAGAGAGGAAGAAGATGAGAAAAAAGGGAAACAAACGAGAGAGGAAGAAGATGAGAAAAAGGGAAACAAACGAGAGAGAAAGAAGACGAGAAAAAAAGGAAAAACAAAGAGAAAGAAATTCGACACAGAGAGAGTCCGACCAGCGCTATCTCCGACGCGTCAATTCACGCCGCGAGGGGGACACACACACAACACGCGCTAAATATTCATAGTTCGCCGATGATTAAATGAGAACATCAATAGTTGAGAGGCAGACGGGCATAAATCGCGCGCGGTGCGCGGCGGAGCGGCGTCGGCAGGCATGCAAAAACTCGCCGTAAGAAGAGCGGCGGATGGCCGAATATGACGGCGCGACCGACGTGACCGGACGGGAAGACACGTCCGCCGCCGGGGAGAGGCGGAGAAGGAAGGGAGAAAGGGAAGAAAAGGAATGAGAAAGGAATGGAAGGGAAGAAAAGGAATGAAAATGGAATGAGAAAAGGAAAGAAAGGGAATGGAATGGAAAGGAATGGAATGGAAGGGAAGAGTAGTGAAGAGAAGGGAAAGTAAGGAAGGAAGAAGGAAGGAAAGGAAGGGGAAGGAGGAGAGGAAAATAAGGAAGGAAGGAAGGAAGGAAGGAAGGAGAGGGGAGGGAGGGGGAGGGGAGGGAAAATAAGAGAAAGGAAGGAAGGAAGGAAGGAAGAGGATGGAAGGAGTGGGGAGGGAGGGGGAGGGGAGGGAAAATAAGAGAAAGGAAGGAAAGAGAAGGAAAGGGAGGGTGGAGACAAGGAAAGAGATAAAGAGGAGATAAAGGAGGAAGAGGGAAAAGGAAGATGGGAGACAGAAAGAAGGGGAGAGGAAGGAAAGATGGAGGATTAGGGAGGAGGAGGAGGAAGAAGAGGAGGAGGAGAAGAAGAGGAGGAGGGAGAGCAAGTAGTAGTAGTATTAACAGTAGGAGGATGAGGAGGAGAGGGAGGAAGAGGTGCAGTAGTAGGAGGAAGAAGAGGAAAGAAGGGAGAGAATGAAGGATAGAAAACAAGAGAGAGAGAGAGAAAAAAAAAAGATTTTACGGCAGCGATCGTATAATGGGGGTAAAGACATCTCCCAAGCGACTATAAAAGGGGGGGAGGGGGGAGGGGGAGGCAAATTCATCACAGGGCCTCCGCGGATCCTTCAACTTTAAGGGCGATCACAATATATTCTCTAATTAGTGTGATCTAAGCGTTATCCCTTACCTTCCTTCCCTCCAGTGCCTTTGACCCTCCCTCGTTTCCCCTTAATTCCCCCGTCAAAACATCCTTTTCTTCCTTAAATCGCCTCCTCCCCTTCCCCTTCCCCTTAGTTCGTTTGGTCGTCCTTCCTCTTCCTTTTGCTTTGCCCCCTTTTGAAAAACCTCCCTTCCTCCTCCTTCTTCCCCTTTCCCTTCACCTCTTCATCGTCCCTCCCCTTCCCCTCCACTTTCCTTTGCCCCTTCTTATCTTTCCCTTTCTCCCTTTTCTCTTCTCATCCCATTCTCTCCCTTTGGTCATCCTGCGCCTCCCTCTCCCTTCCCCCTTTTGATCCCTATCCCTTTCCCTCGCCACCTTTTGATCGTCCCTCTCCTTCCCTTACCCCCTACCGATCTCCTCCCCTTCCCTTGACCCCCCTTTGATCCCCTCCCCTTCCCTTGACTCCCCCTTCTTTGGTCCCCTCCCCCCGCCTACCCCCACTCGTTGAAGGTGGTCGCGGGTCGGCCAGAAATGCCCCCGCGCGCGTATCTGCCACAGCCGCCGGCGATGATATCCTTTGAAGTGACGCTAACACAAAACACACAGTAAAATGAGATCCTTACAGGGGTGGTCTTGTTCCCTTTGTGGTGTCCCGCCCTACCCGCCCTCCCCCCATCATTCCCACCCCCTCTGCCCTCCCCCGCCCTCCCTGCCTACGCCCCGCCCGACCTAGCTCTCTCCCCGCCCCCAGCCTCCCTCTCACACCCTCCCTCTCCCCTTCGATCCCCGCCACGTTGCACACGCATAAACGCACACACACAGGTCCACGCAAACGCCATCCGTGCGTAAGCTGGCATGCATCCGTGCTTGCATTTACAATCACACCGCATATAACTATTCTCTACATTAACAAGTCCTCCCGCCCACACACATGCAAACGCAATTACCTCTTACACACAGCTACACGCACCTCGCTCCCTCCCTCTAACTCCTCCCTCCCCTTTCCCTCCCCTTTGCTCCCTTCCGACGCAGAATTAGTATGAGCGACACCCAGGCAAAGGCGAGATAGGTTTCAGTCCGAGGATCTGTTCCTTGCTGTCTGTCTGTGCCTGTCTGTGTGTCTGTCTGTGTCTGTCTGTTGCTTGCTTGCTTGCTTGCTTGCTTGCCTGCCTGTCTGTCTGTGTCTTTCGGTCGTTCCATCGTTATCCGCCCCCACGCCACCCGCCACGAAAAAAAAAAAAAAAACTTGCATACATAGTTCTTCACAAACGCACGTAAACAAAGACGCGATGCTATGTCTGCTCCGTCTTTTATGAAAACGATCCCTTGTCATCTCTACAGTAATATCCTGCCTCTGTTCTTCCTCTTCCTCTCCTCCCTATTCTCTCCTCTTCATTCTACTCTTTTCTTCTCTCTCTTCTTCGTCCTCCTCTCCTCTCTCTTATTTTCTTCTCTCTCCTCCTCCCCTCCCTCCTCCTTCTTCCTCTTCCCTATCCGTTCCCCTCCTCCTCTCCCTCCCTCCCTCCCCCTCCTCCTCCTTCTCCGTACTGTTCCCAGCAAATAACTTACTTCCAAGTGATGTAGAGAACAGAGCCCCCTCTAGTCAGTCAGTCTAGCCAGAGAGATCTTCGATCTTACGAGTCAGCTAGACCGATCACTGCGCGAGTCACGGATGCGCAGGCGGAGGTGGGCAAAAGGCCGACCGGATTTGAGAGGAGATAAGACGAAAAAGAAGGATAGAGACAAAAAAGAAAAGAGAAGGTAAACTGCCAAGGAGGGTGAAGGATGAGGGAGAAGGAGGAGAGAGGAGGAGAGAGAGAGAGAGAGAGAGAGAGAGAGAGAGAGAGAGAGAGAGAGAGAGAGAGAGAGAGAGAGAGAGAGAGAGAGAGAGAGAGAGAGAGAGAGAGGAGAAGCGATGGGGGAGGGGGGGAACTATACTAATAAAATACCCATACAAAAAAAAGGCCTAATTTGAATAACAACTATAATACAAACACCCAACAACCAGACCCGTACAACCAAAGCGGAACCACTCCCACAAAACAAACAAAAAACAAGCAATATACACCCATCAAAAAGTCCCAATAAATAACACAAAACAAATAATACAAAAAAATAAAAAAAATCTCTAATAATAATAACATCACGAGAACTTTGAGCGACCGTCCTTCTCCTAATCACCCGGGCGCTTATAACCCGTCCAGCCCCATTAACTCAGGGTTAAGTAATAGTACAGGAAGGTGGCATTGGTCGGGGGTAAAGGGGAGGGTGAAGGAAATGGGGGGAAAAGGGTGGAGGAAACGGGAGGGAGGGTGGGGGGGGACGGGTTAGAGTAGATGGCGAGAGGAAAAGAGCAATGAGGAGAGACGGGGAGGGGAGGAGGGTGAGGAGGGATGGAGAAGGGAACAGCAAGTGATTTAAGTCCATCAAACTCTCCTTCAGCCTTTTCCCCTTTCCCCTCCCCCCCCCCTTCCCCTTTCCCCGATGCTTCCCTTTCAACGGCCCGGATGGAAATAAGACTCTTCAGACCCCTTATTTCCCTGGATGACATTGAGGGAAGCGCGGGGGGAGGGAGGTGCGTGGTGGAGCGGAGGGGAAGGTGAAAGGGAAATGAGGGAAGGGGAGGGAGGGGAAGAGAAAGGAAGGAAGGGGAAGGGAGGGGAAGGGAGAGAGGAAGGCGTATGTGTGGGGGGGTGGCATCAAGGGATATGTGAAAGGGGATGGGGGAGGAAGGGAGGTGGAGGAAGAACTGAGGGGAAAGGAGCGAGGAAGGCGTACGAGGAGAGGGGGGGGGTAAAGGATAGGCAGGGAGGGGAGGAGGCGTATGTAGGAGACGAGGAGGAAGGAAGGAAGTGGTGCAGAAGGCAATACAGGTAATGGCACATTCTCGACGTCTTTGAACTGCGCTGTTAACGCCTGGTTGGCACTCCTGACTCCCCGCCGCCTGCGCCCATTACAGCCTCCTCCCTCGCTCGCTGCTGGCACCCCGCTTCTCCTCCAGGCTCATCTCCGAATGGCTACGTGCTTGAAATTGCTCCAAAGCATCCTGAAACCTCTTTTCTATCCCCCTATTTGACTCTTCGCTTCGGGGTATTTCGATGAAAAGACGGCAAGTAAAGCGGAGATAAAAAAAAAAAAGACTGAGAAGAAAAAAAAAAAATTCGAGAGCGCGTGTGTGTAAGCGCGCTTGTATACCTGCGCTCCCTTCCGGACGCGAGAGAAAAAATATCCGCCCATAGGTACAATAAATAAAGATAAACTGCGAGATAGCCGCTTCCCGAACCATCAGGGGGACACACAATACATTACAATTTGAGAAAAAGTACTCCCACTTTACATAAACATAAATAAACGTTTGCCCGCCATTACCCTGGTCTTGGCCGCAAGGCTGCCAGGTGCTTCGCCCGCTCGCGTCTGATGACTTTTAAAACTTGCAAAGCAGCGTCGGGAAGATGGCATATGCCCAACATTATTTTAACGACGGTCTTGAGGAGTGTAAAGTCATTAGCATGTCCTACTATTCTATTAACGATTAATTATTACGTTCCGCGAAATAATTACAATTCTCTTCGCGTCCTCCTTTCTCTCTCCTTTCCAATAAAAATCGACACCAGTACTCGTAAATAAATGCAAGAATTAGGAGGGAGATTCTCCCCTGATACGAAGCGGGTCACAAAAGGCATTTAATTTGGAAATAACGATTCTCTCTTTTCGTCTCTCTCTCTCTCTCTCTCTCTCTCTCTCTCTCTCTCTCTCTCTCTCTCTCTCTCTCTCTCTCTCTCTCTCTCTCTCTCTCTTCTTTTTTCCTAAAAATGAAGAAAGAGAGCGGGTTGGCTGCACGGAAGCTCTGTGCGACCAAAGCCTACATTTTCCCCATAAATAAAACATCACCAATAGATAGGAGGTCTCTACCCGGCAGCCATGCTAGGCCTTATTTACATGGTGGGCTTTATTTATTCTCTCTCTCTCTCTCTGTCTCTCTCTCTCTCTCTCTCTCTCTCTCTCTCTCTCTCTCTCTCTCTCTCTCTCTCTCTCTCAATTCTTCCCCAGACACAAAAGCTTGAAATGATCACACGTTGACAGCCTGCAACTGCATGTTAAGCGCCGGCAGATTCATGTGTCACACTGGAATGAAGTGATGTCATACGCGTATGCATTCGCAAGCAGAATCCAACACAAAATAAGCAGTAAAAATATAACATATGGATATAATCACAAAAATATAAAACAGTCTACAATAATCAATATGCATATGGTGCATATGTGCGTATGTATGTATGTATGTGTGTGTGTGTGATATATATATATAATATATAATATATATATATATATATATATATATATATATATATATATATATATATATATATATATATATATACACACACATACATACATACACACACATCAAAACAACAAAAAAACACACGAAATCACAAATAAGACACACAAACACACAAAGGGCGAGGTGCAAGCGACACGCGGAGGCGCCAGGGAGAGGCGGCGGGACCCCAGTTGAGGAAACCAAGGGAAGCTTCGAGAGGAGAGAGTGGCAGCGCCTTGTTAGTTCACTCGGAGGCCACACTACACAGGGAGAGGAGTGAGGGAGAAGGTGGCGAGGGGGAGGAGTGAGGGAGAAGGTGGCGAGGGGGAGGAGTGAGGGAGAAGGTGGAGAGGGGGAGGAGTGAGGGAGAAGGTGGCGAGGGGGAGGAGTGAGAGGAAAAGGTGGCGAGGGAGAAGGTGGCGAGGGGGAGGAGTGAGGGAGAAGGTGGTGAGGGAGAGGAGTGAGGGAGAAGGTGGCGAGGGGGAGGAGTGAGGGAGAAGGTGGCGAGGGGGAGGAGTGAGGGAGAAGGTGGCGAGGGGGAGTGAGGGAGAAGGAGGTGGCGATGGGGGGGGCGTGAGAGAGATGGAGAGAGGGAGGAGGGAGGGAGAAGGTGACGAGGGGGGAGGAGTAAGGGAGAAGGAGGTGGCGAGGGGGAGGCGTGAGAGAGATGGAGAGAGGGAGGAGGTGGCGAGGGGGATGAGTCAGGTAGAAGGAGAAGGTGGAGAGGGAGAGGAGTGAGGGAGATGGTGGCGAAGGGGAAGGGACGCCGAAGGAATTGGGGAAGGAGGAAGAGGATGGGGAGAAAGAAAGAAAGAGAGAGAGAGAGGGAGAGAGAGAGAGAGAGAGAGAGAGAGAGAGAGAGAGAGAGAGAGAGAGAGGGAGAGAGAGAGAGATAGAGAGAGCAGTGTAAGCAGATAAGGATAAGGATAAAGAGGAACAACAGTAAAGATGGGAAGAGCAAAGGAATAACAAAATCATAAAAAAAAACGAAAAAAAAAAAACGAAAAAAAAACGAAAAAAAAAAAAAAAATCCAAAAGCGAAGAAATGCAAGATATAGACAAAACAAAAAGAAGAATAGGGAAAACCAAAAGGACAGAAAAGGAGGATGAAAATGACGAAAAAAGAGGAAAAAAAGAGAGAAAAAGACTAAGAGAAAATATGGGTCCGAGGAACAGCATGGACGCAGCATGAGCATCAGCAATGAGGAGTGCGGGGGAGGGGAGGGGGGTCAAGGTGGAGGAGGAGGAGGAGGAAAGGAGGAGGAGGAGGAAAGGAGGAGGAGGAGGAAAGGAGGAGGAGGTGGAGGAGGAGGAGGAGAGGAGGAAGAGGAGGAGGAGGAGGAGGAAAAGGAGGAGGAGGTGGTGGTGGAGGAGGAAGAGAAGGAGGTTAAAAAAGATATACAAAGGAAAAGGAGGAGAAAGGAGGAGGAGGGAAAAGGAATAGGAGGAGAATGAGGATTAAAGAAAAGGAAATGCAAAGGAAAAAAAAGAAAAGAAAAAAAAAAAGGAAAAAAGGAGGTGGAAGGAAAAGGGGAAAAAAGGGGGAAAAAAGGGGGGAACAGACGGGCAAAAAGGAATAAAAAAAAAAGGGGGGGGGGGGAAAGGGAAAAAGGAGGATTAGGAAGAGCAGGAGGAGCAGCGGAGGAACTTACAACTGGTATGGTGCCGGGGACGACGGGCGTGCCTGGGCTGAGGCCCTGAATCTGAGTCATGATGGCATTCTTGAGAGCCAGGTGGTTCCTGCCGTTGATGAGCAGCTGGTCCTTGAGATGCTGCGGAGGGTGGAAGTACTTGCAGGGTGGCTTCTCGCGGTTACATCGACCCTGAGGAGGAGGAGGAGAAAGGGCGTTAGGGGGGAATCGCGTGACAGGGACAATAAATATAAATGTAAACACCGGCACTCTCCGTGGAAAGGAACTGGGGACCCTACCACGTACTCACTCCAAGAGCATCACAACATGAAAAAAAACTACAATTAAGTATCATGCTGTGACCACGGCGGCTCAGACATGAACCTACCGTTAAAAGAAGAAGAAACATATGCTATGGTGAGATAGTATATGGTTGAGGATTGATATGTATAAACGCATATTATAATAAATATAAATGTAAACATATGCTATGGTGAGATAGTATATGGTTGAGGATTGATATGTATTAACGCATATTGTAATGAAGTACAATATGCGTAATAAAACGTAAACTAAATGATAAGATATGGTAACAGTATTGATATGTATAATGCACAAGTGAAATTTGATTATATAATTTACGTTTTTTTTTTCTCTTTTGTTCCTTGTTTTAACTGATCTTACGATTAGTGATACACACACACACACACACACACACACACACACACACACACACACACACACACACACACACACACACACTCTCTCTCTCTCTCTCTCTCTCTCTCTCTCGCAAGCTCGGGCGCGCACACGCACACGCACACGCACGCACAAAAGCACGAGAGCCCTGAATAAAAGAGCACTCGCGCCCCGAGATTTTCCGGCGCATCATCAGAAAGCGTTGGCGTTTCGGCGCGGCTACAACGGCCCCGAAAGCTGTCATATTGGAAATACTCATTAATGTGGAAACATCGCTCGGTAATTGAGGGTCTAATTGAACGCTCTGGCACGCCGATTCGTCAGGAAAATCCGACACGTGAATCGCCGATCTATTTATTCATTTTCCTCCTCCCCACCCCGCTACCAGCCCCCTCCCCGACCGAAAAATGAAGGTAGTCATATCGCCGTACATACGTACACAGACCGACCAAGAAAATAGACAGAAGAGGCAGAAAAAGCAGGCACGCAAACAGACAAACAGACGAAGGGACAAACAGAGACGGAACAGAAAAAGACAAACAGACAGAAAAAAATAGGCACGTAGACAGACAAACGAAACGGAAACAAAGAAACAGACAGACAGACACGAGACAGAAAGAGACAAACAGGCAAACAGATAAACACTGACACAGACAAACACAAACACACAGACAAAGATGCACCCCCACACAGAGCAGCGGGTGCCGGGGCTGTTAACATTTCCGCCAGGTGTCGCGGTTGTACTCGACGAAACATTAGCATAAATGTCAAACATGCTGTAACCTGGAACGAGCCAGCAATTATGATATTTACGTCAACTTGCCACAGGTTTGGGAGTGTGCTCATCCTAGGAGAAGGAGGAGGAGGAGGAGGAGGAGGGGAAAGAGGAAGAGGAAGAGGAGGAGGAGAGGATAAGGGGAGGAGGGGGGTGCCCATCCTAGGAGAAGGGAGGAGGAGGAGGAGGAGGAGGAGGGGAAAGAGGAAGAGGAAGAGGAGGAGGAAGAGGATAAGGATAAGGAGGAGGGGGGTGCCCATCCTAGGAGAAGGAGGAGGAAGAGGAGTGGAAAGAAGAGGAAGAGGAGGAGGAAGAGGATTAGGATAAGGAGGAGGGGTGTGCCCATCCTAGGAGAAGGAGGAGGAAGAGGAAGAGGATAAGGATAAGGAGGAAGGGTGTGCTCATCCTAGGAGGAGGAGGAGGAGGAGGAGGAGGAGTGGAAAGAAGAAGAGGAAGAGGAGGAGGAAGAGGATAAGGATAAGGATGAGGGGTGTGCTCATCCTAGGAGAAGGAGGAGGAGGAGGGGAAAGAGGAAGAAGAAGAGGAAGAGGAAGAGGAGAAGTGGTGTGCTCATCCTAGGAGAAGGAGGAGGAGGAGAAAGAGGGAGAGAATAAGGAACAAGAGCGCGGGGAGGAGAGGGGGGGGGAGTGAGCAGGAGGAGGTTGAGGATGGAGGAGAGGAAGAGAAGGAGGAAAAGAAGATGAAGAAGAAAGAGGTGGAGGAAAAAGAAGAATAAAATTAAGAATAAGAATTAGGCAAGAACGAGGAGGAACGGAGAAGTACTGAAGAAGGAGAGTTACACACACACAAGAGAACAAGAGTGAAGAAAGTGCTATCCCCGACTAGACACCGTTATTCTGACAATACCCAATCAATCAAAGTTATCAGCGCCCATTAACATACCAATCATATTCCTTCACTAACAATAACTACCGCGGCACGCTCGACATGACGCCCCACACACACACACACAGACACACACGCACACATACACACACACACACACACACACACACACGCACACACACACACGCAACCACACACACACACAACGTGCCAGACAAGGCGACTTCAAGAACCGTGGATTCATTACACGCTGACCTTCGCACCTGGACACATGAATCACCTGTTTCCTTCACGCTCCTTCCCCCTCCTCCCCCCTCCCCCCACTTCCTTCCTTTCCAAATTCCTTATCATCATTAAACCATTCCTTGTCTTCCCTACTATCTCATCCATCACTTGGCTTTCATCTTCTTTCTACTTCACCTCCTTATCCATCGCTTTTCCTTCGTATCCTTCTATCCTCGCCAGCGTTTGTCTTCCTGTCTTCTTCTCCTCATTCCATCTCATACCCTTCTTTATCCCTCCCTCTCTATCCCCGACTTTGCCTTTCTCCCCTCTCTCTCCTCCTCTCCTCTCCTCGAGGAGGAGGAGGAGGAGGAGGGAGGAGGAGGGGGAGGGAGGAGGAGGAGGAGGAGGAGGAGGAGGAGGAGGGGAGGAGGAGGAGGAGGGTGAGGAGGAGGAGGAGGAGGAGGAGGAGGAGGAGGAGAGAGGAGGAGGAGGAGGAGAGGGAGGGAGGAGGAGGAAGAAGAGGAGGAGGAAGCGGTGGAGAAGGAAGATGAGACAGATGAAAAGGAGAGGGAAGAAGACGAAGGTGAGGAGGGAGGGGGAGGAGGAGGAAGAGGCATGGGCGCTCTATCTGTGCACGTGATTTGTATATTTGCATTTTTTTTAGTGACGTTCCTCTCTATCTGATTTTTACTTATCTATCTATTTATCTATGCATTTCTTTTATCCATTTGTCTCTCTTTGCAATTCTTTTGATCTGTCTTGCGTCCTATTATTCTGTTTGTCTCTCTTCTTTACCGTCTATGCCTGTCTAGCTGTTAGTCAGGCAGCTAGCCAGTCTGTCAGTCTGCCGTCTGCCTGTCTCTCTTATCTAACCCTTTATTCTTTTCAATTCCTTTCTTACCTCCTACACCTTCTCCCTCTACCCTGCTCCTTCTCCGTCATTTTCTTCTCCTTCAACCCTTCTCCCTTATTTTCCTCTCCCTCTATCCTTCTTCTCTTTCATTTTCTTCACCCTAAATCCTTCTCCTTTTTCTTCTCCTTTATTTTCCTCTTCCTCTATCCTTTTCCTTCTCCTTCATTCTCTTCTCCCTCAATCCTTCTCCTTTATTTTCCCCTCCCTCTTTCCTTACCCTTCATTTTCTTCTCCCTATATCCTTCTCCTCCTCCTCCTCTTCCTCCTCCTTCTCTTTCACCTCTTCTCATATTCCAACTCAAATTAATAAGCTACACTTTCTTTCTTCACTTTCAATTGATTTTCCTCACCTTGCTTCTTTAACCCGCCCATCTTTCTCTCCTTCTGATGACCTCCTTTGTTATCAACATTTCTCACTCCTTCAACTTCGTTTCCCTACTCGCTTCATTCTTTTTTCTCCTCTGTTTTTATCTCTCTCTCTCTGTCTCCCTGTCTCTGTCTTTGTTCTGTCTCTGTCTCTGTCTCTGTCTCTGTCTCTGTCTCTGTCTCTGTCTCTGTCTCTGTCTCTGTCTCTGTCTCTGTCTGTCTGTCTGTCTCTCTCTCTCTCTCTCTCTCTCTCTCTCTCTCTCTCTCTCTCTCTCTCTTTTTTTTCTTTTTTTTTTTTGACACCCATCCGTTCTTTGAAGGAATAGTTCGAGGCTCCGGAAGACGTTAACGAAATATAACTCTCCTTTTCTTACGCTTGGTCCCGCGCAGAACGTTCCAGAGTTAAAGAAAATGGCGCCGGTCTTGTGGTCTGGAGACTCGGCGGGGGGTGGGGGGTGGGGGTGGGGGGGAGAGGATCTCAATAATTAGAATATAAACAAGAAGGTCGTTTTTAAATCTGGGGTGAGTGGGGTGGGGGTGGGGGGGTGTAGAAGGGGGATGGGTGGGAGGGAAGGAAACAAAAAATATGATATTTATTACTTCCTTATTCCATTTTTCCCCCCAGGTAGTTTTAATCTCTTTCTTTTTCATCTTTCGTCTGCGGGATTTTCCGTCTTTCTTTTTCCTCTTCCGTCTTATCCTCCTTTCGTATTTTCCCTCGCTTTCTCTCAATCTTTGTCTATCTTCATTCTTCTTCTCTTTAACAGT
>NC_051399.1:9493749-9496249 GCF_015228065.2 Penaeus monodon | reverse complement strand
GGAGAAGGAAGGAAGGGAAGGGAGGGGGAAAGGAAAGAAAATGGGGAATAACGAACTAAAAGAAAAAGAGGAGAGAGGGTAGAAGGAAGAGGAATGGGGTGGGAAGAGGGGAGACAGAAAGAGAATGACCGAAAAAAAAAAAATAATAAGAAGAATAAATAAAAAATAAAAAATACTCAAGGTGAGGGAAAGAAACGAAGCACAAACAGGAGACGAAATGCGGTCTAATAGAAAAGAAAAGAAGAGAAGAAAAGAAAAGAAAAAGAAAAGAGTTACAAGGCAGGAGAAGAAGAAGAAAATAAGCAAATAAAAGAAGAAAAAAAGAAGGAAAGAAGAAGAAGAAGAAGAAGAAGAAGTAAAAAAAAAGAAAAAGAAAAAAAATAAAGAAGAAGAAGAAGAAAAGAAAAAAAAAGAATAGAGAAGAGAAAATAAAATAAAATGAGAGAGAAGAAAGAGGCACAAGATAGGAGAAGAATTGGGGCACAATAGAATAGAATAGAAAAGAATAGAACATAAGAAAAGAGAAGAAAGAGACACAAGACATTAGACGGAATGAGAAGTCATAGAAGAGAAGAGAAGAGAAGAGAGAAGAGAAGAGAGAAAAAGAGAAAAGAGAAGAGGAGAGAAGAGAATAGAAGAATGGAGAAGAGAAAAAGAGAAGAAAGGATAAGAGAAAAAAGAGAAGAAAGGATAAGAGAAAAAAAGAGAAGAGAAGAGAAGAGAAGAGAAAAAGAGAAGAAAGGATAAGAGAAAAAAGAGAAGAAAGGATAAGAGAAAAAAAGAGAAGAGAAGAGAAGAGAGAAGAGAAGAGAAGAGAAGAGAAGAGAAAAAGAGAAGAGAACAGGGGCGTGAATCCGGCGGACGGAACCCCCCGGGCACACCACGCGGGCGCTGCAACTGTGACGAGCCAGCACATTAGGCCTTAATCATTACATGTACTTGTAACGTTTCCTTCTCCTCGCTCACTAATTTCTCTCCTTTGGGCTTTTGTCTCTGAGCTTTGTCTCTGTCTGTCTGGCTGAGGGGATGGCTGTCTGTCTGGCTGGCTGAGGGGATGGCTGTCTGGCTGGCTGGCTGAGGGGATGGCTGTCTGTCTGGCTGGCTGAGGGGATGGCTGTCTGTCTGGCTGGCTGAGGGGATGGCTGTCTGTCTGGCTGGCTGAGGGGATGGCTGTCTGTCTGAGGGGATGTCTGTCTGTCTGTCTGTCTGGCTGGCTGAGGGGATGGCTATCTGGCTGGCTGGCTGAGGGGATGGCTGTCTGTCTGCCTGGCTGAGGGGTTGGCTGTCTGTCTGCCTGGCTGAGTGGATGGCTGTCTGTCTGTCTGGCTGAGTGGATGGCTGTCTGTCTGTCTGGCTGAGTGGATGGCTGTCTGTCTGCCTGGCTGAGGGGATGGCTGTCTGTCTGTGTTTACTTTTCTGTCTGTCTTCTCTTTGCCTGTCGCTTGACTGGGTGGATAGCGGTCTGTCTGTGTCTATGTCTGTGTCTATCTGACGCTGTGTGCTTTTCTATTTGTCTGTCTGTGTCTGTGTCTGTCTTATCTCGCCTCTGGTTGAGTAGTTATCTCTCTCTCTCTCTCTCTCTCTCTCTCTCTCTCTCTCTCTCTCTCTCTCTCTCTCTCTCTCTCTCTCTCTGTCTCTCTCTCTGTCTCTCTCTCTCTCTCTCTCCTCGTCCCTTCCTCCCTCGGGTATACGGGCGTGCGGGCGAGCAAGGGCGTGGTCGTTCTAGGCCTATGATAGCAAGCGCAGGTAACGAGAACAAATGAAACCTTATGATGGCCACTATTTCCCCGCGAGACGCATCAGTGGGATTACTTCTTGCTTCCGCCCCCTTCCCCCCCCTTCCCCAATCCCTCTCCCTCCCCCAAGTGCCTCACCGCCCCCCTATCTCTCTCCCTCCTTCTCCCCTCTCACTACTCCCCTTCCCTCCTTCCCCCAGCCGCCCCCTCCCTCTCTCCCTCCTCCTTCCCATACTCTTAAACCTCTCATTTCCTTATTCTTTGCTTGCCTACTTGGCTTTGATGCACTGTCGCACCTTTCTCTCTCTCTCTCTCTCTCTCTCTCTCTCTCTCTCTCTCTCTCTCTCTCTCTCTCTCTCTCTCTCTCTCTCTCTTCTTTTTTCTTCTTCATTTTCATCATATCCCCCACTTTCTTTTCTCTTTATCATACGTGACAAAAAAAATTATGACAAAAAAAAAGGAAAGTTGTGATGGCCAAAGCATGACTCAGCGTCCAGGTGCGCCCGCGAAGACCCCGGAGCCGCCCGCCCCTACGCCCGCCCGTCCGCCCTCCTCTGGCGCGGCGGTAAATGCATAAGTAAAATACAGTAAGAGACATGGCCGGTCTTGCTCGGGCTGCCACGCACCATTAGTTAATGAAGTCGCCGGTGAACGCAGCAGGGTGGAGACCGAAGACATACCCCTGCCGCCTGCCCCCTGCCCCCCGCCCCCTGCCCCCTGCCCTTTACCCCTACCACTACCCCCTTCTCCTCCCTCCTGCAGCT
>NC_051399.1:9473749-9491249 GCF_015228065.2 Penaeus monodon | reverse complement strand
GAGGGAGAGGAAGAGGGAGGGGGAGAGGGAGGGGGAGAGGGAGAGAACAAACTCAACAACAGCAACCATGACTATCCTACTACCCAACACCCTCTTATCCTTAACATACCCCCTTCGTCCTCCCTCCACTCCCCCTCTCTTTCCCTCTCCCCACTCACCCTCCTTCCCTTTCCCTCCCCTTCCCCTTCCCCCCCCAACTCACCCTTCCTCCCTTCCCTTTCCCTCCCGCCACTCCCTCCCTCCCCGCCCCATCCCTCACACCCTCCTTCCCACGAAACGGAAGAAATTGCAGCCGCATCGAAGGGACGGCCGGAAAGCGAACAAACTTGGGATATGTTCTATTCCGGCGGCGAAGAGAGCAGACGGCGACATAGTGTTTAAGCAGAATATCAGGAAAGAGTTAAGGATTAGGGAGAGCGAGGGAGAGGTAGAAAGGGAGAGAGAGAAGGAGAGAGGGGGAGGGAAGGAGAAGGAGAGAGGCGGAGAGAGGGGGAGGGAAGGGGAGAGAGTGGGAGGGGGGAGAGAGTGGGAGGGAGGAGAGAGAGGGAGGGAGAGGGAGAGGGAGAGGGAGAAGGAGAGAGGGAAAAGAGAGAGAGAGAGAGAGAGAGAGAGAGAGAGAGAGAGAGAGAGAGAGAGAGAGAGAGAGAGAGAGAGAGAGAGAGAGAGAGAGAGAGAGAGAGAGACGGAGAAAGAAAAAAAAAATAGACTAAGAATTTAGTTTAAAACAATAAAACCGAGATAGCTCGTTTGCATACTTTTTCCAGAACTCTACAGTTAATAAACTCTTTTAGTATCTACTTTTAATCTAAGTCTAGAGAAAGCTGACAAGATAGCGCAGCGGGACACACTGCACTGTCAACGGGACGTAAGGAAGGGCGGTCGGCCGGAGGAAGGAACGGGGAACGGATGGAGGGGGAGAGGAGGGAGGAAAGAAGAGGGAAGATGTATAGGGATGGAAGGAGAGGGGAAGACGGAGAGGGGAAGAAAAAGAAAGCAAGAAAGAGAGTAAGAGAGAGAGAGAGAGAGAGAGAGAGAGAGAGAGAGAGAGAGAGAGAGAGAGAGAGAGAGAGAGAGAGAGAGAGAGAGAGAGAAGAGAGAGAGAGAGAGAGAGAGAGAAAGAGAGAGAGACAGCGCAAGGGAGCTCAACCGGTTGAGGGAGGAGGAGGAAGCGCGGAAGGGGGAGGGGCATAAGGGGGGAGAAATGAAGAGAGGGAGACAGGATGGGGGGGGGGGGAGCGGAGGGGAGAAGGAAGGAGGGGATAGACGGGGGGGGGGGGTTGCGTGCATAGCCTGAGGGCAGACAGGCGCCAGTCGGTCGGCCGCCTACGTAGCAGCTGGAAGACTACAACTTTATGATCTCTGGATAACCTCCTCCCTGCAGTGCCGTAATTGCCATCACGCCACGTCGACCTTTCATAACACCTTGAGGAAACGCGCACGTGTTCGGAGGCGTGAAGCGAATCTCAAGCAGGGATTCGGACGGCTCGGCCCGCAGACGCCGCCCGCAGGTCGCCGTCGCCGCCGTCGCCGCCCGCGCTGGGGAGCCCACGGATCGACGGGCGGGAGGGGGGGGGTGATGGGCGGAGAAGGTGTGGCAGAGCGGGGGGGGCGGGTGAGAGGGAGAGAGGGAAATAGATAGATAGATAGATAGATAGATAGATAGATAGATAGATAGAGAGAGAGGGGGGATTGCTTAAACATAAAAAAGTATCTACTGAAACGTATATTTTTCTACTTGAGTGCCACCTTAAGTTAGCATCAGAAAAAATAAAACTATGCATCTTTAATAATTCTCTCCTCTTGTCGGTGAAGAGAGAAATGATAATAATAATAATAATAATAATAGTAAAAAAAATAAGAAAAAAGAAATCATAACATCAGTATCAAAATGAGGTTAATATGCGGAAAACAGTACGAATTAACAGGACCAATAATGAAATAGACCTAGCAATAAAAATAATATGTATGCAACAATATGAACTTACAGGATTGATAATGAGACCTAGCTAACAATATAAAATACACACGTACCGCAAAAAAAAAAAAAAAAGGTAACCAAACAACAGAAAAAAAAACCAAGTGTCTGTTGAACATTTCTTAGACCGGAACAGAAGACCGAGACCGAGACCGGATTTATTGGTCTGGCGCACCCCCTTGGACGGACGCACGCACGCACGCACGCACGCACGCACACGCACTCCCTTGCCCAAAGTTCCTATATTAACGGAAAGTGTCTGCGAACAAAAAAAATGTAAATAACTTTTATGATAAAAGTGCCGCAATGACGTCAGCAAATAAGCATCTTTACTTGCTCCTCTCGCTACTACGTTCCGACAGCCAGGTGGTCTTGCATGAATTAAGGAAATTATGAAGGTTTTTTTGTAGATAAAGAATAATAAATAAATAAAACACACAAACGCACAAACACATGGACACACAGACACACAGACAAGCACACAGACACACAGACAGACAGACAGAGACACACACACACACACACACACACACACACACACACACACACACACACACACACACACACACACACACTACCTAAAAAATAAGTCACACGCACATTGACACGCACATAGAGGTATGCCAGTACGGTTTGCTCTATGTATATCTATATGTATATGTTGCATAAATAAACATACACCGTACATACATCTTCCCCTGTCGTCATGCAGAAGAGGGCAAGGAGAGAGATAGAAAAAAAAAGAGAGGAAAAGAAACAGAAAAAAAAAGAAAGCAAGTAAATTCAGAATTCCAGTCATCTAGTTTTCCCATTCCCGCATTCGCTCTTTCTCTCTCTTCTCCCTTACTCCCTATCCCTTTCTCTTTCTTCTCCCTTCCTCTCTCACTCTCTCTCTTTCTCTCTTTCCTTCTCTCTCTCTCTCTTCCTCCTTCCTTCTCCCTCTTCCTCTTCCTTCTCCCTCTTCCTCTTTCCTTCTCCCTCTTCACTTTCCTTCTCCCTTTTCCTCCTTCCTTCTCCCTCTTCCTCTTTCCTTCTCCCTCTTCCTCTTTCCTTCTCCCTCCCACTTTCCCTCTTACCCTCTTCCCCATTAATTTTTCTCCCAATTTTTCTCTCCCTCCCGAAACCCAAGTCAAGGTTTAACTAAGCCGCCCATTTTGGCTCGAATGGGAAAAGGAGAGAGGCAAAAGTACAGTTTCATTTCCTTGTAACCTTCCCTCCTACCCCAACCCCACCCTTCCCTCCCTTCCTTACCCATCTTTTCCCCGTTGCTCCCTTCCTCTTGTCTCCTTCCCTTCCAACCCTTCCTCTCTGTTGCCCCTAACTCTCTTCCTCCTCCTCCTTCCCCTCTCTCTCCTTTCCCAACTATTCCTCCTTATCTCCCTTCTTCTTCCCATACTTTACCTCCCTTTCTCATCCTCCCTCTTCCTTCCCTTCCTCCTTCCATTGCCTCCCTTCCTCCTCCTATTCCCCCTTTCCATTCCCTCCGTTCCTCCTTTCTCCCCATCTCCCTTTCTTCCCTCCCTCCTCCTATTCCCCCTCTCCATTCCCTCCCTTCCTCCTCCCACTCCCTCCCTTCCTCCTCTCTCCCCCATCTCCCTTTCCCTCTCCCTCCCCACCGTGCTCCTCGCCTGCCACCCTTTTCCCCTGGTATGCAAATTCGGCGCAGTACCGCCCCAACATGACTCCGCCCCCAACATACCCTGGCAGTTCGTGTGGGCGGAGAGATCTATCCGAACTTCTCTTTTGCCTACGTTCTACTCGACGCTTTATTTATGCATTTATTTATCTGTTTATTCATTTATTGGTCTTTCTGTTTGTTTATTCATATACTTATTCGTTTATGCATTCGTATATTTATTTATTCATTTGTATATTTACGTTTTTTTTTTATGATTTCCCTTGCTACTTGGTTTAGTTTATTCTTTGTCTATCTGCCCGTCTATCGCTGATGCACGGCAAGATTAGTAGCCATTCAGTAATGATTATCATCAATAAATAACTATAATAATAGGAATAGTAACGATAGAATTAACAATGGCATGACGGTTATAGTAATAAACCCATTATTCTTATCACTATTATCGTCATTATCATTCTGGCTTCTCCCGTTGCAGCGCTTTCGGAATGTTGCATCACAGCCGCTATCGCCGCGTTTCACATGGATGCAATGTTGCAAAATTTACACATCGATTAACGGCTTCGACCGAGGTCTTCCGCGTGAATGCAAGTGACCCGTGCAACAGCAGCCTCGAAGTAGCAACGGCCCTGTTCACGGTAGCCGCCACCGTCACGTGCATGTGTACGTGTGTCAGTATGTGCGTGTGAGAGAATCCGCACACACACACGCACGCGCCGACACGATATGTACCTTCTCCCTTCCCTCCTCTTTCAACTACCTAAACCTCCCTCCCTACTACTTTTCTCATCCCCCCCCCTTCTACCTCCCCATCACTTCCCCACGTCCTCATCCCCAGAGCTCCCTTCCTTCTACTTTTTTCCCCCTCCCCCCTTACTTCGCTCTTCTTCTCCCCCTTCTTGTTATCTTTCTGCCATTTACCTCCGTACCCCCTCCCTCCTAATTTTCTCCCCTCCCGTCCCTACGACTCTTCAACCCCTTCCCCTCCACATTCCTCCCCTCCCTGGTTCCCCTCTCTCTCCCCTTCCCTTCCCCCTCTTCTCTTCCCTTCCCCCTCCTCTCTTCCCTTCTCCCCCCTCTCTTCCCTTCACCCTCCTCCTTTACCCTCTCCCTCCTCTCTTCACTTCTCCCCCCTTCCCTTCCCTCTCCCCTCCCTTCCCTCTCCCCTCCCTTCCCCTCTCCCTCCTCCCCCGTGCTAATAAAACCCCCGTTTGGAAGCGAGCGTAAGCAAGAGGCAGCGACGGGATAACCTCGATGGTCCGTCTCCCAAAATGGTTGAGCAATCGATACGCATAACCTCTCGCTACGGGCATGAGGCGCGCTTTATAGGCCTATCCAAGGGGGGGGGGAGGTGGAAGAGATGGGGGAGGAGGGGAGGGGCAGGGGCAGGGAAGGGGAAATGGCAACGGCATCCGACAATTTCTCTGCTGACTTCTCGATCAGCTTCGGGCTTTTCTCTCTTCTTCTTTTTCACTCTATTTTTTCTGACCTTTTCCCCCTTTCCCTCTTCCTTCACCCCTCCTCCCCTTCCCCCTGCGTCCTCCCCTTAGATCCTCCCCCATCTTTATCTTTCCGTCTTGATCCTTTGACCATCCTGCACCACTGGCTATATCTCTGTCCTCCCCCTATATGTCTCCTCCGCATCCCCCTCTCCAACACCCTACTCCTGTCCCCTCCATTCCCCCCCACCTTTCCCCTCTATCCCCTCCTCGCTTCCTTCCCCCTCTCCCAGACGTCTCTGACCCAACTATCCCCTATCCTTTTCCCCCCTACCCCCCCCTATTCCTCGCCAACTGACCCTGGTGGTCACGAACTCACTATTATGTACACGCACGACCCGCCGTCGCCGTCATCATCCAACGCAACCGCCGGCCTTGGCAAACACACGCACGCACACCAGCGCACACAGGCAGACGCAGACACAGACACAGACAGACACACACACACTCTAACACACAGACACACACACACACACACACACACACACACACACACACACACACACACACACACACACACACACACACACACACAGGTCATGCACACTCACCAGCAGCAAAGATAACAACTGATAAGGACTGTGCTACGACCCCGAAAATCAATCGACTGAAGACACAACACAACGCGACTCGTCCATAACACCGATCCACTTCTTAACACAGAACGACTTCAATAACCAATTCAAACCAAGAGTTAAATGACTCTTGCAATCTCATAAGGTCGAATTTACCATAAAGAGGCACGTTGTTGCAGACCTTAATACATGATAATATCAGAATGCATCGCAGTGTGACGGTAAAGTGTATCCTGCACGCTATGATAGTGATATAAAAAAGTGTATGCGGTATTTTGGGGGAGGGGGGTAAATGAGAATAAATGACAAACAAATAACAAACAGTACAGATAAAACAACAAAAAAATTATATATAAGCAGGTTACGTTCAGCTCTCCCTATAGTGCCATCTCTCTCCCCCCCCGCCCATTCCCCCCCATGGTGTCATCGCAGGGCACCATCGATCCTGACCAACTAATTCGGTCGCTTATCTTGATAGAGACGCTCGTAAACCTCCCTCCTTTCCTCCTTCCCTCTCTCCCTCCCTCCTTCCCTCTCTCCCTCCCTCCTTCCCTCTCTCCTTCCCTCCTTCTCTCACTCCCTCCCTCCTTCCCTCGCCTCCTCCCTCCTTCCCTCCCTTCCAACTCCTGGTCTTCCCTCACTTTTCCCTCCTTCATTTTCTTTTATCCTTCCCCCGGGGAGAATAAAAAACGGGGTCGAAAGAAAAGGGTGATGTAGGAAGGTAAAGCGGACGAGAGGAAGAGGGGAAGAGGGAAAGAGGGGAAGGGATTTGTCCTACTCTTCCTTTCCAGTCCTCTTCGTCAACGCCGGGAGTTGCGCTCTCTTTCTGCCCTCTCTCTCTCTCTCTCTCTCTCTCTCTCTCTCTCTCTCTCTCTCTCTCTCTCTCTCTCTCTCTCTCTCTCTCTCTCTCTCTCTCTCTCTTTCCAATCCTATACAAAAAAAGAAAAGAAAAGAAAAAAAAACACCCATCATTTCTTCTTCCTTTCTTTCGTACTCTTCGCATTCTCCTCCTCCTTCCCTCTCCGCCCTCTAATCGCACCCTTCGACGTCCTTCCTTCCTTCCTTCCTTCCTCCCTCCCTCCCTCCTCTCCTCTCCCTCGTCCTCCCTGGAACACGCCCTCCGCCCCCTGCCCCTGCCCCTGCCCTCCGCCTCCGCCCCCGCCCCCGCCCCTGCCCCTGCCCTCCGCCCCCGCCCCCGCCCCTGCCCTCCGCCCCCGCCCCTTTCCAGAGAGGCGTACCTGGCGCCCGTATCCAATAGCGAGGGCGGCGGCGAGCCCTTGACTCCGCACAACACATAACGGGCGCCGCTGCGGGGACGAACGCCAACTTTAGAGCCGTCTCAATGAGCGCGGTAACGACATCGCTGGAAAGCCAACGCTGGGCTCTCCACCTCCAATACTCTTTAAGTGTCCATTATCCACCGCTTTTCTTCTTCTTCTTCTTCTTTTTAGGGGAGTTCCTTGTTTCTGTTTCTCCGTCTTCGTTTTCTCTCGCTTTCCGTCTCGGTCTCTGAATTCTTTCTCTGTCTTTCTGTCTCGGTCACGTTATTTTTTTTTTTTTTCTGTTTCGGTGTCTAACTCTTGCTCTTTCTTCTCTCCCTCTTTTTCCTCTTACTCTTTTCCTTTCCCTCTCGCCCCTTCCCCTTCTCGTCGTCCTCCCCTCCCCCTTCTATCTCCCTCTTCCCTTCTCTCTTTCCCTTCCCCTTCTCTCTCCCTTCCTCTTCCCCTTCCCCTTCTCTCTCCCTTCCTCTTCCCCTTCCCTCTTCCTCTTCTCCCTCTCTCCCTTCCCTTCCCTTCCCTTCTCTCTCCCCTCCCTCTCGCCTCTCCCCCGCTCCCTTCTCCTCTCTCCCCCTCCGCTTAGACGTCTCAACCCCGGCTGCCTTTCCCATCCCCAACATAACTTGCCGACGCAGCCCTACTAAAACAGGTTTTGCGAGACTTTGGCATAAAACTTGCTACGTTATGCGGAGGACATATTAGAAAGAACAGAAAAACGAACAGCTAATGGGGGAGACTTGACAAGATCGGCGGGGAAGACGGAGGGGAGAGGAGAGGGCGAGCGAATGGGGAAGGATGGGGGAGCGCGAATGAGACGAGGAGGGCAGAAACGGGAAGAATGGGGTGGGAGAAGGGAAGAGAGAAGAGCGTCAAGTAAACGAGGTTGAGCCAGGTCATTTCCCCTCTCGCCCTCTCTCTCTCTCTCTTCTCTCCCTCCCTTCTCTCTCTCTCCTCTCTCTCTCTCCTCTCCCTCTCTCCTCTCCCTCTCTCCTTCTCTCCTCTCTCTCTCCCTCTCTCTCTCTCCTTCTCTCTCTCCTTTCTCTCTCCTTCTCTCTCTCCTTCTCTCTCTCCTTCTCTCTCTCCTCTCTCTCTCTCTCATGCAACTGTTCGTGATTCATCTCAGAATCAGTCTTTCTCTGCTGTCTCTGAAGTAAATAACTCAAGATAATCGTGTAGTTAATAAAATAATGACGATATGAAATAATAAACGAAATAAATAGGAAGGAGGAATAAATAAATAAACATATATGTTCAGTACAACGTGAATGTACATGCATGTTTATGTATAACGTGTGTGTGTGTGTGTGTGTGTGTGTGTGTGTGTGTGTGTGTGTGTGTGTGTGTGTGTGTGTGTGTGTGTGTGTGTGTGTGTGTGTGTGTGTGTGTGTGTGTGTGTGCGTGTGCACGTCCGAATGCCTGCGCGCGTGTGCGTGCGTGTTTATGTGTGTGCATGTCTCTCCCGTAAAAGGAACGCGGAAACCTCGACAGCATTCGTGAAACCCGAGTAAAATGGACACACCAGGTTAGGCTTTCAAATCGATACACTTGGCATGGGGCGATCCCCTGCGCTGCGAACACCTGTGAGACACCTATTCACGTGGGGCTGGAAGGGGGGGAGGGAGGGAGGGGGGGAGGGAAGAAAGAGGAAAAAAAAATAAGGAAAAATGTTAAGAAAATTGGATAGTTTGATATAGGAGCAGAGTTATAGTTATATATATTATATATTTATATATATATTATATATATATATATATATATATATATATATATTATATATTATATATATATATATATATATATTATATATATATATATATATATATATATATATATATATATATATATATATATAATGTGTGTGTGTGTGTGTGTGTGTGGGAGGGAGGGAGGGAGGGAGGGAGGAGAGGGAGAGGGAGAGGGAGAGGGAGAGGGAGAGGGAGAGGGAGGGAGGGAGAGAGAGAGAAAGAATGAGAGAGAAAGAATGAGAGAGAGAGAGGAGAAAGAAAGAGAGAGAGATAGAGAGAGAGCATAACCTAATAACGCCAATCGAATGCCTCACATTTCCACCGTGTCCCCCCCCCCCCCCCCCCCCCCCCCCCCCCCCCCCCCCGCGTTCTTCCTGCCTCCCTCCCTGTTCACAGCGCTGCTCGAGGTGGTGTTCCGGAGACCTTCGAGGCCAGGGTCGTGATGTTCTCCGATGTTCTGCGCTGTTCTTCGTGTTCAAAGTCGATGTTTAAGATCGCTTTCGTGGAGCCGGACGCGTTAGGAGGGATGTTGGGGGAAGCAGAGGGAGGAAGCGGGCGGTGCATGGACTGACTGTGCAATTGATTATCGGTTTTAAACAACAAATATTGAAGGCAATAATCGTATGAAATATCAACTATTAGAACGATGGCAACGATATGGTATAGATGGCAATAATGGCGATAATAATTTAAAATAATAATAATAATAATATGAATCAAATAGTACTAAAAAACAGTACATACATATAACAAACAAAAAACAAAGAGAATCTATATATACATACAAACAAAGACAAAGTCGTAGACTGATAGCAAGATCGATAGATACAGATAGATAGATAGAGAGAGATAAACAGACATATGGATATGTAGAAACCAAGTGACGCTGTAGTAGATATGAATTCTCCATGGCATCCGCAAAAGGGATGTCGTGACGTCTGTGGGAGGGGACGAAGGAGAGGAAGAAGAAGAGGAGGAGGAGGAGGAAGGGAGGAGGAAAGGGGGGTTGAGGAGGAAGAGAGGAGGAGGAGGGGGGAGGGGGGGGGGAAGGGGGGAGGAAGGGGAGGAGGAGGAGGAGGAGGAAGGGAGGAGGAGGAGGATGGGAGGAGAGGAGGAGGAGGAGGAGCAGGAGGAGAGGAGGAGGAGGAGGGGAGGGAGGAGAATAGCGAAGGAGGAGGAATCGCCGAAGAAGTCGCTGAAGGAGGCCAAGGAGGCGAGAAGGAAGGAAGCGGGCGAGGTCGCGGCAGCGGCGGGCGCCCCGTGGAAGCGGCGCGGCGGGACGGACGCCAGCGGCCAAGATCAATGGCGTTGCGTGACCCCCAAGATATGCTGCATTACATCTCGTCACAGCCCGCCTCCGCCGAACGCCACAGCCAGGTCACCACAGCAGGAGGTCGTTGGCGCAAATGCGAACTGGGGAATCCGCAACGCGCAACAACGGAAAAAAAAAATAATAATAATAAATAAAAAAGCGATCACGAACGCAAAACCCACAATGAACTCACTACCATCTCTCGTCTTTCGATCACCACACACACACACACACACACACACACACACACACACACACACACACACACACACACACACACACACACACACACACACAAACACAACAAACAAAAAAAAAAAAAAAAAAAAAAAAAAAAAAAAAAAAAAAAAAAAAAAAAAAAATCCGCCATGGAGTTATCACATCACGTCTTCCCATCACCATCACATTCCCGAAATCCGAAATCCGAAAACCAAGTTCAACGCCGCTTTTCAATTCAACCCAATACCACACTTCCGGTCACCACAAATTTCACCACAAAAGACGTGCCTCGCCACCACAACCACCACAGGGCCTGAGCTCACCATACCTGGAGGTCACCATAAGCACTAACTCACTCTCGTGTCCACCATAATCACCTCTATTTCGAGATGATGATGACGGATGGACGCAGAGAGAAAAAATAACATAACATGAGAAAGGCAATTAAAATACAAATTACTCTCACTCTTCAAAAGAGAGGGAAAAAAAAGAGAAAAAATGGAGAGAAACATGGTCGTATTTTATACTAGTGATCTGGTCTATAAATAGATGTCGGTTGAAAATGGTAGAGGAGGGAGTTGGAGGAGGAGGAGGAGGAGGAGGAGGAGGAGGAGGAGGAGGAGGAGGAGGAGGAGGAGGAGAATGGAGGAGGAGGAAGAAGAGAGGAGGAGGAGGAGGAGAAGGGGAAGGGGAAGAGAAGAGGAGAAAGACAGAAAAGGAGTGGAAGAAGGATACGGAACAGAAGAAACGGAAGCAAAAAATGCAGAAGGAACTGCCAAGCAGGCGAAGGAGCGCAAGAAAGTGAAGGGGAAGACTCATAATACGACAAAACCAAAAAAAGGAAACGAAAAACAACCCCCCAACAATAAGTAAATGGAAAACAAAACAAAACTAACCAATAACGGATAATACGAAAAACGAACACAAAGAAGAATGAGACAGAGGGTGAAAAGGTGAAAGGGGAAAGAAGTCTGGAAGACAAAACATGCGTTGTTTATGTCGACTTGCCCCGTCGGTCACAATTCCAATCAGAGAAAACGGGCGGCAAAAATATTCATAGCGTCTGTATACGTTCATATACACACGCACATGTGTAAACACACATGCACACACATACATACATATACATACATACATACATACATACATACATGCAAATGCAGATACATAAATACATACACTTACACTTTCACTTTTACACACACACACACACACACACACACACACACACACACACACACAACACACACACACACACACACACACACAGTCGAAGGTGTATTACTACAGGTGCTCCGAACACGTGCAGATACCAGGCAAGTCGCAGTCACAGGTGTGGTCGCATGGCCATGTCACAACTGAATGGGACTGGGCCAGAAAGTGGCCACAATCGATAAGTTTGCGTGAGTTGCTTGCCGTTGCCGCTGGTCTACTCTCACCCCCACCCCCCGCCCTCCCCCACACCCCTCGGACATGCAACACTCGTGCACACAGCGTGGCTACACTGCCTGCTTGCACACTCTCGCTTTCGGCGCTCGTCACCTTGCAACCGTGCAGTAGAGACGGACCGAAGGGTTCTTCTCTACGACCGCACGGCTCATGTATTTTTGCTTTGTTTCATTTTGTATGTTACTGCAGTTTTTATTGTTGTTGTTGTCAGCGTTTCTAGAATTTTGACCATTGATTGTATACAAAGTTACCTTTGCTTCTGTTTTCTTTGATTTGCACCATGTGTCTCTGTCTATCTTCTGTGTGTGTGTGTGTGTGTGTGTGTGTGTGTGTGTGTGTGTGTGTGTGTGTGTGTGTGTGTGTGTGTGTGTGTGTTGTGTGTCTGTCTGTCTCTGTCTCTCCCTCCCTCCCTCCCTCCTACCCACCCACCCACCCTCCCTCCCTCCGACCCTCCCTCCAACCCTGCCTCCCACCCTCCCTCCTTCTCTCCCTCCCTCCCTCCCTCCCTCCCTCTCCCTCTCCCCCAAATATAAACATAAAAGAGGACAAGCAAGATGGAAATGACAAGACCCACATTCGTTCCTTCGCTCTGCCCTTCGCCGAACGAGGGATCGCGAACGGCCTCCCTGACACTCTTTCCGCGAGACACACACATGCACATCGATCTGATTAGCTTTGCACGACATAAGCAGCTTTTACCGACACTCAATAATGTAAACCGTTCTACAGTTTACAAAAAAAAAAAAAAAAAGCGCGACGACGTATTTACTCGATGTAAATACCTAATCAACAACTCTCAAATATTGTAAAACCAAACTGCGATTCGGCGTAAAGTACTTTGTATAAAAAAAATCTATTTATCTATCTATCCATTCTCTCTCTCTCTCTCTCTCTCTCTCTCTCTCTCTCTCTCTCTCTCTCTCTCTCTCTCTCTCTCTCTCTCTCTCTCTCTCCCCTCCCTCTCTCCTCCTCCCCTCCTCCCTCCCTCCCCCCTCCCTCCCCCCTCCCCCTCCTCCTCCTCCCTCCCTCCTCCCTCCCCCTCCACCTCATCACCTCCACCCCCACTCACCTCCTCCCCTCCACACCCCTCCACTCCCACACACATACACACACACACACACACACACACACACACACACACACACACACACACACACACACACACACACACACACACACACACACCCCAACCCGACAAAAGTTTCCGCCACTGGACCCCGACGAACAGCGACGCGCCGACCGTCTGGGGAGTAAACTCGGGGGTAAACCTTAACAGAGGCCACAGGAAAAATTTTCAAGCGACGGCCACCGGTCTGGCCTCGTCGGGAGATAATCCGCCTTCCGAATTACCAGCGGGAAGAATCACGGACACTGCGATACGGCCGACTTGAGGAAACTTTTAAAATATGTAAGCGAGTCTCGTCCATGTGCTTGCTTCTCCAAATTTCTAATGTCGTTATTTCGGACGTACTTCGTTTTTTTTTTTTTTTTGCGAAAATTTTTTTTTTGTGCTGTCGCAACGCTCTGTCTTGTCTTCTCTCTCCAATTCTTTCTGACATCACACACACACATCACACACACACACACACACACACTCTCTCTCTTTTCTCTTTCTCTCTTCTGCTTATTCTCACTCTCACTTCTCACTCTCACCTCTCTCTCTCTCTCTCTCTCTCCTCTCCTTCTCACACACACACACACACTCTCTCTCTCTCTCTCACTCTCTCTCTCTCTCTCTCTCTCTCTGTAAATCCCCTATCTTTTCCCTCGGCGATATGAAGGAGGCAGCACAAGAGTAGGTGGACATGCAAGCAAAGTAAGAGAGAGAGCAAACAGGATAAAAGGGGAAGAGAATGCAAGAGGGGAGGGGATAGAGTAGGGGAGTGGAGTGGAGTGGAAAGGAAGGGAGGGAAGGGGAGGGGAGGGGGGAGGGGGTTTGCAATGTGCAGACTGCCATCAATCCAATCCGGTCTACTTTGAATTACATCTCGGAACATGATCGAGTGTTTGCGCAAGCCACACAGACACACAAAAAGACACAGACACAGGCGGGCGCACACACATACACGCACACACACACACACACACACACACACACACAGATGCATAAAGGCACACATGAACACACACAGCACGATCTACATTAACAGCAGCAAAGGGAGTGAAAGAGGAAGAGGGAAAGGGAGGGGAGGGAGGGAGGAGAATAAATGAGAGAGAGAGAGAGAGAGAGAGAGAGAGAGAGAGAGAGAGAGAGAGAGAGAGAGAGAGAGAGGGGAGAGAGAGAGAGAGAGAGAGAGAGAGAGAGAGAGAGAGAGAGAGAGAGAGAGAGAGAGAGAGAGAGAGAGAGAGAGAGAGAGAGAGAGAGAGAGAGAGAAGGGAGCGTAAATCTAGCGGTGTTTTGGAGGGGAGTCGCCCTACATCAGGAATATTAAACAATCGACTCAAAAGCAACCTCCCCTCCCTTTCCCCTCACCACCGCCCCCTTCCCCCCTACCCTTCCCCTTTCATCTCCTCTCCTACCCTCTCTCTCCCTCCTCTTTCGTCCCCTCCCCTCTCTCTCGTACCCTTCCTTTCCCCCTCCTCCTCTTCCCTCCTCCCGCTCCCTAACCCCTTCCACCCTCTCCCCTCTCTTGACCTCTTCCTACTCCCCTTTCCCCCTCCCTCCCCACCCACCCCTCTCCCCTTGACTCCGATCTACCCCCTCGCACTAACCCGTCGTCCAGAATTCAATACTGACGACGTACATTCAATGGAAAAATGTAGTACTGTGAAAATTCCAACACCATTGAACCTAAACTGTTACAGGGCGGGTGGTATTATTATTCCCAGGGAGAGGGGAGAGGGAGGGAGGGAGGGAGGGAGGGAGGGAGGGAGGGAGGGAGGGAGGGGGAGGGAAGGAGGGTGGGGGATAGGGGGAGGGAAGGAGGTAGGGAGAGAGAGAGGGAGGGGGGAAGCGAGTGAGAGAAGAGAAGAGAAGAGAAGAGAAGTGAGCAGAAAGAAAAGAGAAGAAAGAGAAGACAAAAGAAAGAGAAAGAAAGAGAGAGAAAGAAAAGAGAAGAGAAAGGCGAGGCACGCCCGCCCTCGGTCCGCCGACCCCCCTCCCCCCATCCCATACTCCGCCACTACATCAGCATTTCATCCCCCAAAGACCTCCTGTCTGGATTTTACAGTACCATAACCGCAGTCAAAAACAAATTGAAATATTCAGCGTATCTCATCACGCTCTGGCCTTCCATCCCTACCCCCCTTCCTCCTCCCCTCCCCTTGACTTCCTCTTCCCCCTCCCCACTTCCCCTGCCAAGGCCTCCCCCATCCCCCTCCCCTATCAAATCCCTCTTTTTTTCTCCCCCCCCCTTTCTAGCCAGGAAAACCTCTTCCCTTACGAAATTTCTCTCCTTCTACCCTCCCTCCCCCATAATGAACTTCTCCCTCACTTCTCCCCCATTTCGAAATCCCACCCCTTCCCCCACTACAGTTTAAAATATTTCTTCTTCATTCCCCTCCCCTGTACTCCTTCTCCTTCCTCCTATTCCCTTATTACCTTCTACCTTTCCCTCCCTCCCTGTTCTCCTCCTGCTCCTTCTCTCACTCTCTGTACCCCTTCCCCTTCCCCCTCTCCCTCCCACTCCCAGTACCTCTTCCCCTACTCCCTCCCACTGCCAGTACCCACCCCTTTTCCCACCTCCTTCCCCTCCTCACCCCCCCCCCTTACCCTCCCCGTCCTGCCCGTGCCGCCGCCGCTGTTTGTGTAATTTTCTTATTCCCGATTGGTAAAAGGGACCTATTTCGTATCGCCGAGTGTGATCTCTCTTTTACACCCAAAATACCTTGAATGGCCTTCATCTAAAATACAAATTAAATTTCTCCTCTCATCTTGTGCAAGGCATCAAGCGTCCGACTTTCTCGAGATTGCGTGTTGACGAGAAAGGAGGGAGAGACGGAAGGAATAATTACAGAGGAGGGAGAGAGGGAGAGAGGAAGAGAGGGAGAGAGGGAGAAAGATGGAAGGAATAACTAGGGAGGGACGGAGGGAGGAGAACGAGGAGGTAAAGCAGAACTTAAAATATGATAACCAAGTTCGGTAACTCATGCATACATGCATACATACATACATACACACACACACACACACACACACACACACACACACACACACACACACACACACAAACGGTATTAAAATATGGTTAAGAACATTTATAGCTTGTTGGTGTGGTGAAACAGATGCGAGGAGGAGGATGTACACCTGTGGAAGTAGGCGAACATCTGCGATACAGCTGAAGGTAAACAGAGAGGGAGGGAGGGAGGGAGGGAGGGGGGAAGAGAGGGAATGAGGGGGGGAGGGAAGAGAGGAAGGGTGAGTGGGTGAGTAAGGAAAGATTAGTGGAATGGGGAGGGGAGGGGGAAGGGGAGGGGGAAGAGGAAGGGGAATGGGGAGGGGAAGGAATGAGACCGACACAGAAAGATATTAAAATAATCATATAGACAAACAAAGATTAACCAAAGGAAAGAGAAAGAGAAAGCAAATTGAGAAAGAAAGAAAGGCTTTTATACAAAAAATAGACAAGAAAGATTAAGAAAAAAGGAAGAGAGATCGAGAGAGAAAAGGAGAGGGAAAGAAAGAGAGAAAGAAGCAATGAAGATAGAGAGATTACCACAACGGCGAGGACCATCATTAAAAGGGGAGGGGGGGGGGCGGGGCGAAGCATTACAACAACACAGCATCAAAGAGAGGGCGGAGGGGGTGGGTGGACGAGAGAGAGAGAGAGAGAGAGAGAGAGAGAGAGAGAGAGAGAGAGAGAGAGAGAGAGAGAGAGAGAGAGGACACAAGAGAGATAGTGGGAAGGAGTGGAAAAGAGAGGCATGATGAGCTTGCGAGATAGGGACAGAGAGGAGGTGGGGAGAAACAAGGTGAGAGGGAAGAAAGAGGCAAAGAGAAAGGGGAAGGCAAGGTTGGGGAAGAGAGGTAAGAGGGCTAGTGACATGAGGAATAGAGGGAGAGAGCTGGACGAAAGAGAGGTGAAGAACGGTAAGAATCCCGGAAGACAGAGAACAAGGAGGAGGGTGAGAGGGGAAGAGACAGCAAAGGGAGATGGGGAGGAGGGGAGAAGGGAGAGAGAGAGGACACAGCTCCGGAATACCGAGGGGAGATCAGAGATGTGGCGTCAAGACATATCAGTGGAAGGGGAACTCAACGAGGGGGGGAGGGGGGGAGGGGGGACTTTAGCAGAAGTGACGCACGGTTTATGGATGTCGTCTGTGCGCCAGGGTTACGGTCACGGGCGCGGAATCGAATCGCGGGCGGCAGTCTGTAGTTGGGTGAAGAGGAGAGGGAAGGGAAAGAGAAGAGAAGAGCAGAGAAGAGAAGAGAGGAGAAGAGGAGGGGGAAGGAGAAGAGAAGAGAAGAGAAGAGAAGAGAAGAGAAGGGAAGAAGGGGAGAGAAAGGGGAGAGAAAGGGAAGGGAAAGAGAGAGGAATGAAAAGGAGATGGATGAAAAAAAGGTGTCGAGGAAATTATGACAATGCAAATACTTTAACTTATCATGACTATAAACCACTACTCCTATTACTACTACTACCACCACCACCACATTACTACTCAAACAACTACTAGTGTAATAGCACTACCACCACATCTACAACTACAATACACTACTGCTACCACCATCCCATTTAATACTACTACAACAACAACCACAATTACCGATACGACTGTAACTAGGAACTCAGTCACTCAAAACCACAACGGTAACAACAACAACAACAACAATAACAACTAAAACGGAGAAACTGAAGGAGGAAAAAGAATTTCTA
>NC_051399.1:9458749-9468749 GCF_015228065.2 Penaeus monodon | reverse complement strand
GGGGGGGGGTCGTCACGGGGGAGTGTTCCAGCGCTGATGATGATCCCGGGTCGATAGAGTTTCGTGATCGCTATGACCTCAATATAAACATTTGTTGTCCAAACATCATTTAAATGCCCATAATTACCCGGATGAAGGGAAGGGACGTCGAGGTTGCAGGGGAGGTTGGGGTGGGTCCGGGTTGCAAGGGAATGGGTGGGGGGTAGGAGGAGGAGGGGAGTGGGGGGGAGTGAGGGGAGACTGACCGTTGAGAAATGTGATTAGAAATAAAGGGAAAATGAGAGGAGATGGAAGAAAGGGAGGAAGGGAGGAACAGAAAAAGAAAGAGAAAGAGAGGGAGATAAACAAAGTGATAAAGACAATCTATGATAATGAAAATGATGATGATGATGATGATGATGATGATTATGATGATGATGATACTAACGCTAACAAGTAACAAATATTCACAATAAAATGACTGACATTGATGAAAAAAACCCGTTCGAAAGCAGAAGCAAGAAATGTTGTCAGAAGGAAATAACGTTGTCAGAACACAAGGCTGGGAATGGTGACCATGTTGGCAAACAGAGGCAGAGGGACTGAGGACTTCATTAGCGAAGGCGATGTTGGCACAGCTGGGGGTAGGGGGAGGTGGTGTTGGTAGGCGGTGGTGTTGGTAGGCGGTGGTGTTGGTAGGTGGGTTGGTAGGTGGTGGTGTTGGTGTGGTGTTGGTAGGTGGTGGTGTTGGTAGGTGGAGGTGTTGGTAGGCGGTGGTGTTGGTAGGCGGTGGTGTTGGTAGGTGGTGGTGTTGGTAGGTGGTGGTGTTGGTAGGTGGTGGTGTTGGTAGGTGGTGGTGTTGGTAGGCGGTGGTGTTGGTAGGTGGTGGTGTTGGTAGGCGGTGGTGTTGGTAGGCGGTGGTGTTGGTAGGTGGTGGTGTTGGTAGGCGGTGGTGTTGGTAGGTGGTGGTGTTGGTAGGCGGTGGTAGGCGATGGTGTTGGCAGGTGTTATTTTTAGCACCGTGCTGGTGTTAACACGATGATGTTGTTAGGACGGTGCTGGTGTTAGCAGGTGTTCGAAACTAGCACATTAATAGTGTTAACACGGTGTTGATTTTGGCAGGTTGTCGGTTCAAATAGTGGTGATGACTGATGTTGAACTCGGCAGGTGTTGGCCATTGCTATGAAGACTAGAAGGATACGGTGATTAACTCAAAAGGGGAAAAAGAAAAAAGAAAAAGGAAGAAAAAAAAGTTCATATACATACATGTATATGCATGTGATCTAGGGACGAAAAGCTATGCCGAGGGAAGACGGGACGGAGGGAGATAAATGAATGGAGGTAGATATACATTGAAAAAAGAGAGAGAAAAGTCAAAAAGGTAGAAGAGGGAGGAAGGAAGGAAGGGAGAGGGAGGAATGAGGGAAAGAGGGAGAAGGAGAGGGAGGGGGAAGGGGGGGAAGGAGAGAGAGAGAGAGAGAGAGAGAGAGAGAGAGAGGAGAGAGAGAGAGAAGAAGAGAGGAAGAGAGAAGAGAGAGGAAGAGAGAGAAGAAAAGAGAGGAAGAGAGAGAAGAAAAGAGAGGAAGAGAGAGAGAGAGAGAGAGAAGAGAGAGAGAGAAAGAGAGAGAGAGAAACAGAGAGAGAGAGAGAAAGCAAAAGAAAGAAAAAAAAATCTAGAAAAAAGGACGAGAAGAAGAAAAGAGCGAACCAGAACAAGATCGAGTAGAAAAGATATTTCGCAACTTAGAAAAAAAAGTATAAAGTTTGTTCTCGCCCCGAGTGCGGAGGGAGAGAAAGACAAACCTCATTAATCCGGAGATATAAAGTTTTATAAAGCGGTTAAGACGTGAGCAAAGTTAGAAAGGGTATAATAACGCCAGGCGATTGTATTCTAAATAAATAAATAAATAAATACATAAATACATAAACAAACAGGGCAGCAGCAGAACTTACAAGATCAATAGATCAGCTGTCCAAACTTCCCCCAGGCGTTAATCAGCCGTCTTAATCAACTTCAGCAATCCAAGTTCAGCTTCATAACCAACGCCGGCACTATCTATTGACATGCTAAAGGCACTATCACATTCCACTCACCACCATCATCACCATAATTTCAGCTCAGGCGATTTCCTTGATGGCGATGATGATCATGATGATAAAGAGAGTGTTGGGTGAGTGGATGGGTGGGTCGATCGGTGGGTCGATGAGTGGATGGGTGGGTCGATGAGTGGATGGGTGGGTCGATGAGTGGATGGGTGGGTGAGTGGATGGGTGGGTGGATGGGTGGGTCGATGAGTGGATGAGTGGATGGGTGGGTGGGTGAGTGGGTGGATGGGTAGGTGGGTAGATGGGTGGGTGGGTGGGTGGGTGGGGGTGGGGGGTGGGTAGGTGAGTGGGTGAGTGAGTGGGTGAGGGTGAGAGAGAAAAAGAAAGAGAAAGAAAGAGAAAGAGAAACACCGACAGAGACCGACAGAGAAAGAGACCAAAAGAGACCGAGCGAGAAAGAGAGAGAGAGAGAGAGAGAGAGAGAGAGAGAGAGAGAGAAAGAGACCGAGCGAGAAAGAGAGAGAGAGAGATAGAGAGAGAGAGAGAGAAAGAGAGAGAGAGAAAGAGAGAGAGAGAGAGAGAGGGGGGAGAGAGAGGGAGAGAGAGGCTTTCCTTGGGGAGCACTAACCCAAACTCCATCACAAACGCTCAAGTTTTAATGGCATTTACTCGGCACTGGCAGCATGTCTCCGGCGTTATGGCTGCGCCGACGACACCGAACGCGATAAAATTATCTTTTAATATAAAATACTGGCTGGAGTGTCTTGAGCAAAATGAAAATGTAATTTCTTATCCAAGGGGGCCGGACGTCGAGGGGGGGGGGTAGGACGTAGGGGCATGATAGGGGAGGATAAGGGAGGATAAGGGAGGATAAGGGAGGTTGAAAGGGTGGGGAGGATAGGGAGGAAGGGGGAGAATAGAGGGGGTAGGGGATTAGGAGAGGAAAGGGAGGAGAGGGAGAAGGAAGGGTTGGGAGAGGACCGGGGGGAGGGGGAGAGGATAGGGTAGGGTGGGGGTGTCATGTGAGGCTCATGCTACTTAAGCATGGTAACCCTTGTTGCTGTATGAAATTGTGGAAGCAATATTTGTATGTACACACACACACACACATATATATATATATATAATATATATATATATATATATATATATAATATATATATATATATATATATATATATATATATATATAAACAGAAAGAGAGAAAGAGAAAGAAAAAAGGAGAGAGAGAGAGAGAGAGAGAGAGAGAGAGAGAGAGAGAGAGAGATGAGAGGGGATGAGAGAGAGAGAGAGGAGAGAGAGGGGAGAGAGAGAGGGACTGTGTGTGTGTGGTGTGTGGTGTGTGTGGTGTGTGTGTGTGTGTGTGTGGTGTGTGTGTGTGTGTGTGTGTGTGTGTGTGTGGTTGTGGTGCGTGCGTGCGTGCGTGTTGTGTGTGTGGTGTGTGGTGTGTGTGTGTGTGTGTGGTGTGTGTGTGTGTGTGTGTGTGTGTGTGTGCGTGTATGTGTGTTTGCGTGTATGTGTGTTTGCGTGTGCGTGTGTTTGCGCGTTTGTATGTGTGAAATGTGCGTGTGAGAGAGTATGACTATCACCCTATCACCCACAAAGACCAACCCGTAATCAATAACTAATCCCACACTATCTGCAGCTGTAACGATATCTCAGCTAACTCCATATCTGACACCTTGATATACGTTATCAGGATGTTACAGGGCACGCGCACATGTCGCCAGGTGTTGCCAACCAGTATCAGATTCTACTAATCAGCCGGGCTGGATACACTTACTGTGAGCTGTAAAATGTCCACACAGACACAGGCTAAGGAACAAGAAACACACACATACGCACACGCACGCACATAAACGCACACACACACACACACACACACACACACAGAGTCAGTTAGGTAGATAGCTAATCCAAGCAGACATACTGAAAGGAAGAAAAAGATTGCATTTACACATATAAAACCCTAACAGACGGACAAATACACACACAAGGACACAAAACCTCGCACGCAAACACAAACGCACTTCACCGCCTCCCTGGGGACACAATAAACCTACGGGCAGCACACGCCATAGTTTACGACAGTGCGGCAGGAGTGAGGTAGTGGCGGGGTGGGGGTAGGGTGGTGTGGGGGAGAGGTAAGGTGGTGGGGGCAGGGGTAAGGTGGTTGGGGAGTGGTAGGGAGGTGGAGGTGGTGTGGGGCGGGGTGGAGGCAGGGGGTAAGGAGGTGGAGGGAGAGAGTAAGGTGGTGGGGGAGGGGGTAGGGAGGTGGAATGAGGGGTAGGGAGGTGGTGGATGGTGAAGTAAGGGGGTGCGGAGATGGAGTGTGGGGGTAAGGTGTGGGGTGGAGGAGGAGGAGGAGGAGGAGGAAGGAGGAGGAGGAGGAGGAGGAGGAGGGGGAGGGGGAGGGAGGAGAGTTTCTATCGCCTCTTCTCCTCTTGTTTATCTTCTCATTCGCCACTTCCAATATCGCCATCGCCGCCACTTTTCACCCCTCCCCCCCCCCCGCCTCCGCTCTCAAACAGGCTCACACCCAAACTGTCAATATATCCATATGTACATGGCGAAAATGGGCAAGAGATAGACAAAGATAGAAAAACGACAGATAGATAAAACAGACAGACATAGAACGATAGACAGATGGAGAAATAAACCTAAGGGATTCAAAAGTATCGCAAAATTGCACAACAAACACCTTTCTTTCTCATGACCAACCTGACCAACAAAGACAATAACAACAACAGATCGCAAATGAAAACATAAAAGCTGCCACGCGAAGTCGACCCCCCCCCCCCCCCGAAATTCCCTTCACACAAAAATCTCATCTGCGTTTTCCGTCAAGTCTCCCGCCAAGCCACACGAACCTGTCAAGACATCGCTTCTCGAGGCGTCGCGTGACACCGCCCCGGCCTGCGGTGCAACGATTGAAAAAGGTAAAGAAAAGGGGAGATGGAACAGACCACGACTCGGCCCTCAAGCCGCGGTCTGGCTCGCCCTCGAACGCCGAGCACCAAGGGAGGGGGAAGGGGAGGGGTAGAAGGTAGAAGGAAAGGGGGGGGGGGAGGAGAGGGGAAGGGAAAAGGGAAAGGAGGGGAAGGAGAGGGGAAGGGAAAACAGAAAAGGAGAGGGGAAGGAGAGGTGAAGGGGGGTAGTAAAAGGGAAGGAGGAGGAGAGGAGAAGGTTGGTATGAGGTGGGAAAGGGAGTAGTAAGACGGGGGAAGGGGGAGGGGAAGGGAAGTGGACGAGCAGGAAAGGGCGGTTTGAGGAGGGAGAGGGAGGGGGAGGGTAAGGGGAAAGGGAAGAGATAAAAAAAAACAAAGAGAGAGAGAGAGAGAGAGAGAGAGAGAGAGAGAGAGAGAGAGAGAGAGAGAGAGAGAGAGAGAGAGAGAGAGAGAGAGAGAGAGAAGCAAGAGGTGGCAGGGTTGGGAAATGTTAATGTAATAGAGGGAGAGGAATACATTAAAGAGAAGGTCAATAATGTAAAACAACCCAACACAAAAGAAGGGGACACAGAGGCGCTGAGCCACTGGGGAAAAAAAAAAACGACGGAGCCATCTTGCAGCGATCTGACCCAATAGCGGACTTCCAACGGCGCATCCCGTCGGCGAGGTGGCAGGGGACGCACGCCCTCCACGATGCAGAGTGCATAGACAGACACTCGGGCGAAAACCGGGGAATGTGGAGAAAGAGGTGGGTGAAGTAGTGGAAACAATAGGAGAAGGAGAAGGAGAAGGAGAAAGACAGGAGGAGGAGGAGGAGGAGGAGGAGAAGAAAAGAAGTGGAAGAAGATGAAGAAAAAGGAGAAGAAGCAGAGTGGGGGAGGATGAGGAAGAGGCTCTTGTCATCTGGAAGTAGAAGAAGGAGAGGAAGAAGCTGCAGAAGGAGAAGGAGAAAGAGAAGTAGAAGAATCGGAGGAAGCAGCAGAGGGAGACGGAGAATGAAGAGAAGGAAAAAGAGGTAGTGACTGGTAATTATTAGAAAGTAGAAAAGGCAGTAGAAGGGGATGGAGAAGAAGAAACAGAAGGAGAGAGGAGAGACTAGTAATCTTTAGAAAGCAGCAGCAGAAGAAGAAGAAGATGGAGAAAAGGAAGAAGAGGGATAGTAAGACCAGGAAGAAGAAGAAGAAGGAGAAAGGGCAGAAGGAGAAAGAGAAGGAGAAAGAGGAAGAGGCTAGTAATTATTAACGCGGCGGTCCAAGGCCCACAACCCCTCTGGGCGCCGTTGGACTTCACTGAGGAGGGGAAGTTCGCTTTTATTAGGCACGCGCATAATTCTGATTACAGGGAGGCCGAGCGCTGTGTTGCAGGGATGGGAAGGCAGGGGAAGGATGCTGCTGGCGAAGGGGAAGAGGGAAGGGGAGAGGGCGAGGGAGGGGGTTTGGGAAGGGAAGGGGAAGGGGAAGGGGAGAGGGAAAGGGAAAGAGAGAGGGAGGGGGAGAGGGAATGGGAAGGGGAGAGGGAATGGGAAGGGGAGAGGGAAGGGGAAGGGGAAGGGGAGGGGGAAGGGAGGTGGAGGGGATGGGGAATGGGAAGAGGAAGTGGGAGGGAATAGAAGTGGTGGAAGAGGGAAAAGGGTAAGAGGAGAGGAGAAGGGGAAGTGCGGCGAGGGAGAAGGGGAGAGAGAAAGGGAAAGAGGGCGGGGTGAGGGCAGAAAGGATATTGTTATGACTCCCCTTATTTCAAAGAACCACACGAGTAATTATTTCGTTAGAGCATAAAGTAGGGTTTAGGGGCGCTGGTGTGATGCTCGCCTGAGAGGGAAGTATGTATGGACGTGTGATAAAAGTCATCAAACAAACGCAAATCAAAAAAAAAAAACAGTAAAAAAAATGAGATGTAACGAAATTTAAAACTAATAAAACACAACGAAAAAGGACATCCGTTTAGGCAAATTTAAAACGATTTGACGAAGTGTTAACACGGAAAGATTCTCGATAACAATGGCTTACTTTTAAAACCACTCCGAGGGTAGGTTCCCCAAGCGATGATATAAGAAGCAACTTCATCAACAACTCTCATACCAGTTTCCAAACATACCAGCTTACATATACACCAACCGGTTTGGCCCAAAGAAAGATATCATCGGACGCGGTACCGTTGTGCCAATTCTTCTCGGCTTCATCAAAAAAAGGGCGTTAATGGATGATAAAAGCAACTCGTTAATCTATTCCTTAAACCCTTATAAAAAGAAGAAAAAAAAGGCATGAAAAAAGTTTCAGCAGATACACCTCCACGCATCAGGTCGCGTCCCTGAAGAGCCGGTCACTGGTCCACGCTGACCCTGCTGAATTACTTAGCAGGTGAGTGACCCCCCCCCAACACTCTTCAGATGACACTCAACCCCCCCAGGTCCTTCCCCTCGCCTCCCCCCCCTTTCCTCTCCTTCCCCTCGTTCACCATGCCGGTCCTTTCCTTCTGTCTCTTCGCCTCTTCCTTTTCATTCCCCTCGCCTCCTTCCCCTTTCCTTTCCTCTCGCTCCTTCCTCTGCCCTCTCCTTCCCCCTATCCCCTTGCCGGTCCTTCCCTTCGCCCCCTTCCTTCTCCTTTCCCTCGCCCCCTCCCGGTCTTTTCCCTTCTCCCCCACCCTACTTCCCACAAATACAGGTCTCCCTTTCTCTCCCCTCGGTCTCCTAAATGCGACACGCCGTTTCAGAGAGCCAAACAATAAACAAACAGAGACGGACAACCGCACGAGTTTACACTGAGCGTTATATACCCCCCTCCCCCCTCCCCAATCCCCTGGAGCCGCCATCTCCCCGGCTCGTCCAAGCATCGCCTACAGATCTCTCGGTTCTTAATCCGATTGGGGTCCAAGCCCGCGTGACCGGTTCTGCTTTGCCTTGCCTTGCCTCGCCTTGCCTCGCCTTGCTTTACCTCTCCCTCTCCATCCCCCACCTTGCCTTGTCTTACCCCCCCTTCCCCATTTCCCACCTTGCCTTGATTTACTCCTCCTCCCCATCCCCCGCCTTCGCTTGCTTACCTAACCCCACCTCGCCTTGCTTTGCTTTGACTCACCTTGCCTCGCCTTCATTAAATCATCCTCCCCATCCATCGCTTTACCTTATCTTGCCTTACTTTATCTTAACTTACCCCTACCCCTCCCCTTGACCCTGCCTTGTCTTCCCTACCCTACCCTATCCTACCCATCCCACCCTACCCCCATCGCATCCCATCCCTGCCTTTTAACCTTACCCACCCACCCCTCACCCCCATCGCATCCCATCCCTGCCTTAACCTTACCCACCCACCCCTCATCACCCCACGAACACTCAACCTCCCTTTAGCCCGCCCGTAGCATCATTCCGCCGCCCGCACTTGCAATGGGCGTATCAAAGGGGCGGCGGGGGAAGACGAGGACACACAAACGGCCGAGAGGAACGGGGCGGAGCGAATGCTACAATAACACCAACAAGCAAGCGTGGCGGCAACCATTACCGGCGTGCACGGATGCGTGTGTGTGCGTGTCCGTGTGTACGTGTATGTTTTACGCGTCTTTAAATAGGGAAAGGAGAAGGGGAGGGAGGAGGTGGAAGGGGGGGTAGCCGAACGGGAGCAGTGAAAAGAGGGCAAGACAAATAGATATATAGATAGATAAATAGACAGAGATAGAGACTGGCAGATAAATAGACAGACAGAGAGAGTAACCGGGTATACGACATCCACCATTTCCTCTCCCGAAGCGCCTGCCTCACCCGGAAATGCCTCGGATGCGACCGTGGTATATAAACCTCCTTCCATTTGTAATTCCAAACCTAGGCAGGTAGAACAAGGGAGAGCCAGAGAAAGAGAAAGAGAGAGGGAGAGGAAAGGGGAGAGGGAGAGGGAGAGGGAGAGGGAGAGGGAGAGAGGGAGGGAGAAGAGAGAAGAGAGAGAGAGAGAGAGAAGGAGAGAGAGAGAGAGAGAGGCAGAGAGAGAGAGAGAGCGAGCAGAGGAGAGAGGAGTAATGATGATATATATGACATACAATAAGAATAGTAGTAGTAGTAGTAGTAGTAGTAGTAGAGTAGTAGTAGTAGTAGTAGTAGTAGTAGTAGTAACGACAACAATAATGATACCAATGACAAAAAAAAAATGTACAAAAATAAAATATGAAAACATCTCTCTTACTGCTGGTAATAACTGTTGCTTCCGTCCAACAGAATCGAACAAATAAATCCTCATAAACAAATAGCTTGAATACTCTATCTGTGACAGTGATGAGGACATGAATATGAGGATAATGATGATGAGGGGGATGCGCAGTGAGATTTGCGGTGACCGTTTCATTAGAAAGAAAGAAAGAAATGATGGTGATGGTGATGGTGATGATGATGATGATGATGATGGTGATGATGATAATGATGATATGATGATGATCTTGCTTGATGATGGTGATGATGTGTGGTGACTGATGATCGATGATATGATGGTGATGATGATGATGATGATGGTGATGATGATGGATGGGATGATGATGGTGAGATGATGATGATGGTGATGATGATGGTGGTGATGATGATGATGATGATGGTGATGATGATGATGATGGTGATGATGATGATGGTGATGATGATGACGATGACGATTATGATGAGAATGACGATAATAGCGTAGAAGATACAAGAAAAAAGAGGGATGACGTTTCTGCCGATTGATCGTGCAACGAAGAACACGCCGTCGGCAAGCAAACAGGTGGCAACTTAGACGGGTACCGACGCCCGCGCTGCCATTATGCGAGGGCGCTTAGCCGGAGGTGCGAGAGGGAGTGCTCTCTCTGTCTCCTTTTTCTTCTTCTTTCTCTCTTCCTCTTTTTCTTTCTTTTTCTTTTTTTTCTTTTTCTTTTTCTTCTTCTTCTTCTCTCCTCCTCCTCCACCACCTCCACCTCTCTCCTCCCTCCTCCTCTTCCTCCTCCTCCTCCTCCTCCTCCTCCACCTCTCTCCACCCCCACCTCTCTCCACCCCCACCTCTCTCCACCTCCACCTCTCTCCTCC
>NC_051399.1:9431249-9456249 GCF_015228065.2 Penaeus monodon | reverse complement strand
TGCAACGAGGAAAGTCGTTAAGCTGATTATCAATACTTTTTGCGTTTTTTTTTTAATCCCCCTTTTTTCACCTCACTTCAAAAATCTATTATTTTGGTTTCCGAAACTGCCGATATGGATAGTGTTAAGGGCTGATGAGGAAGAGGGAAAGGGAAGGAGGAAAGGAGGGAAGGAGGGAGGGAGAGAGAGGGGAGAGGGGAGAGAGAGGAGAGGAGGGAGGGAGGAGAGAGGGAGAGAGGGAGGGAGAGAGGGAGGGAGAGAGAGGGGGAGAGGGAGAGAGAGAGAGAGAGAGAGGAGAGAGAGAGAGGGGAGAGAGGGAGAGAGAGAGAGAGAGGAGAGGGAGAGGGGAGGGAGAGGGAGAGGGAGAGGGAGAGGGAGAGAGAGAGAGAGAGAGAGAGAGAGAGAGCGCGCGGCTCACGAGCGCTCAGTCTGATAATGTCCGCGCATTTGGCAGGTAAAAGAGTAAACGAGCGGCGCGGCAATAATCAATTTGCAACGGGATTGGCCCCCGTTCGTTGCAATACAGAAGTGGAATGGTTGCGCGCGTGATGACGGCTTATGTTGCATCCATTGCCGCAGGATCGCTTTAGGCTTTGCTTGAACTGCAGAGATAACACCCCTCGCTCATCCCCGCTCAAGCCTACGCGGCGACGTAACGACAATACGTCCGTTTTCCTCCTCGATACGAAAGGCGCCATCCCCGATCCCTCCCGCCGGCGTGACCGAAGCCAAGGTGACGTAAGCCGGCCGCACGAACCCGCTCCTTCAAAGCTTACCTACTAACATATATTCGCAAACCCGTTCCTCCCGCGCAACGCTACGACGAACGCCCCCCCCCCCACCCCCTCACGCCCCACGCCCGCACCGACCCGACCCGACCCGACCGCCCTCGCGCCCACCGTTCCGCCGGCCAGCCCACAGCCCGCCCACAACCAAAACTCCTTGCGTTCTTTCCCCACCACCCCCGCCCCCTCCCTCCTTCCCACACGCCCACCGGCCCGTCAACGAGGTACTCCGCGCCCTCGCACTTCCAGAATACGTAATGCCGCGGATTTGCATACGTAGAATTCAAAGAAGAAAAAAGATGAAGAAGAAGAAAAAAAATCGCATTAAACCCAGGTCGCTGAAGATAAAGGCGGCGGAATTAGTTTAGTCATATACTTGCTAAAGCAAACGCAATTGGTTTGCAAACTACCCACCGTATTGCACCAGAGGGAGAAGTCATACGTTACCCCAAGATAACCAGAAATACTAAGAATCTACATAAATAAAGGGTACAAAATATACAAATATGTAAAAAATATAAATAATATATAGATATAAAAATAATGTACAAATATATAAATAATAAAAAAAACATATGAATAATAATAATTCAAAAATATGGAAATAAATAAATTCCCCACACTCATGCACATACGGAAAGTTAGTTACATAAATACATACATCCATAAAACACACACACTCAACAGAGTTTTGAATGGCCACGACAAAACGAGTTTAAATAAACAATTCCCGTATTAAAACTGGCAATGCACTATGAAACACTCGAACCAGGTTCTCTATGGAACTCCCCCCATCTTCCCCCCCCTCCTCACTATACCCCATCTTTCCCCTCCCTTCCCTCCTCCTCCTCCTCCTCCGTCTCCCTCTCCTGCTCCTCCTCTTCTCTCCCTCTCCTCCTCCTCCTCCTCCTCCTTCTCCCTCTCCTCCTCCTTCTCTCTCTCCCCTCTCCCTCCCTCTCCCCGATTCCTGCTCCCTCCCCCCACCCAAACCCATCTCCACCTCCCCACCCCACTCCCACTCCCTCCCCCCCTCCTCATCGCTTCCACTAACATCAGAACAGCAAAAACATTTTTTTTTTTCCTTTTTACAATTGCACTGCTTTATTCCTGGCCTTTTATGACCGGGAACAATAAGTATAGCCGCAAGCTGGATTGCACTGGACGGGGAAAATATCGTTCAGCTGAACAGTGGTGGAGCGTTTGTGTTCACTGCTGCGCTGAAAGCCCTCTCTTATCCTTGTCTTTTGTCTGTTTACCTGTCTGTCTGAATATAATTGTATTTATATGTTTATGTCTCTTTCTTTCCGCCTGTGTCCTTTAGCTGTGTTTGTTTGTTGATTTGTCTGTTTCCTCTTTCTCTCTCTCTCTCTTTCCGTTTCTCTCTCTCTCTCTCTCTCTCTCTCTCTCTCTCTCTCTCTCTCTCTCTCTCTCTCTCTCTCTCTCTCTCTCTCCTTCTTTCCCTTTTCCTTTCCCCTCCCTCCCTCCCTCCACACCTCCATTTCACAGCAAGCACAACGCCCCTGCAATTTATACATTTGACGTTCAATCAGCGGCGGGTCAACACGTGCGTTTCGCCCTCGCTCAACCGCCCCGACGCAGGCACGATGGCTGGCGCGTGCCTAAGTGCCGTGGCTCTGTCGGCAGGTACAGTCGGCGGCGCAAAAACGTCAGCTCCCGTCAACGACACTTTCCATCGCGAGTGACAATAATCCCTTATTTTGTGACGTCTCTCGTGTGAAGATGGAAGGGGGATCACACACGGACGCACGAACGCTAGAACGCACGTGGATGTATACGGGCGTTCTCACCCACTTATTGGTACATACACATATGGGTAAACATACACACACGCACTATATCTCCTTTACATCTTTCCCTCACAGATACAAATATGAATCCAAACATTAAAACACACAGACACACAAACACACATAATCAAACCTTCTACCCTCAGCCACAAGTCAACCTACCAATCTATCAAAAAAAGGAATCACCTCCCCCTCTCCCTTCCCTCCTTCCTTCTTTCCTTCCTCCCTCCCTCCCTCCTTTCCTCTCTGCCTGTCTCCTTCCCTCCCTCCCTCCCTCCTTTCCTCTCTACCTCTATCCTTCCCTCCCTCCTTGCCTCTCTACCTCTATCCTTCCCTCCCTGCCTGCCTGCCTGCCTGCCTGCCTGCCTGCCTGCCTCCTCTCCTCTCTGTTTCTCTCCTTCCCTCCCTCCCTGTCTTCCCACCCACAGGAGAAAATGACCTCCCGTTTTCAACATCCTCTTAACAGCTAGGCGAGCGGAGATAATACTTTTCGCTCCCTGGGATTCCCAATCGGACAAAAACCGAAAAAGAAGAAGAAAAAATAAACGAAAAGAAAAGAAGACGGGGGGGAAAAAAACCCCTTCGTATTCTGGTTATTTTCCGGATATTGGATGGACTTTGAAGACAAGACAAGTCAAGTCTGTCTGTCTTTTATTCACTCACTTTCTGTACTTACCTCCCCCCTCCCTCCCTCCCCCCTTCCTTCCTTCCCTCCCTCCCTCCTTTCCTCCCACTCGAAAAAAAAAAAAAAAAAAAAAACAAGAATAAAAATCAAAATCAACAAGATGTCAAAGAAAACACGAAGAAAGAAAGAACAGAAGAAAAAGAAGAAGAAGAGGAAGAAAAAAGAAGAAAAAAAAAGACAAAGGGAGAGAAGAGAAAGAAAAGAGAAAAAAAAGAGAGAAAGGGAGAAAGGGGCAAAAAAAGAGAGAACCCAAAAAACCCAAAACGCCGAGAGAAGGAAGACTTAGCACAAAACAAAATTGGGAAGGCCATATTGACAATATACTCCCAACATACATTAGTCCCGACGCCCCCAAAGTTTTGAAAATGCCACCAATAGTTGGGGCAAAAATGGGAACGGCTGCTATTACTTCAGACACTCCCCATCACCATTAACAAGGCATCACCACCATTACGAACGCCCATTGACATTAACTTCAGCGTGTCAGCTTTCGGAACTTGCGCTGTTAGGTACATCTGAAAGGGCGCTGTTACTGGTATTATTAACATCTACAACGAGGCATATTAGCAGGAGAGAGAGAGAGAGAGAGAGAGAGAGAGAGAGAGGAGAGAGAGAGAGAGAGAGACGAGAGAGAAGAGAGGCGAGGAGAGAGAGAGAGGCGAGAGAGAAGAGACGAGAGAGAGAGAAGAGAGACCAGAGATTTAAGGAGAGAGAGAGAGAGAGAGAGAGAGAAGAGAGAGAGAGAGAGGAGGAGAGAGAGAGAGAGAGAGAGAGAGAAAATTCTTGCACCGCTAGACTTCAGTTGCAACGATGAGGGGGGTGGGGTGGGGGGATCTAATAGTGCCTAAGTTGTATCATTACGGCAATGTTATGGTTGTGAGGAGGATGGTGTTAGCATTGTTATTACTATTATATTTTCATTATCGTTATCATATCACTGATACTATTATTATTATTATCATTTTATTATTATTATTATTATTATTATTATTATCATTATATCAGTTGTAGTAGTAAGTAGTAGTAGTAGTATTGTAAGTAGTGTAGTAATAGTAAGTAGTTAGTAATTAGTATAGTAGGTATAGTAGTAATAGTAGTAGTAGTAGTAGTAGTAATAGAGTAGTAAAAAGTAGTAGTAATAGTAGTAGAGTAGTAATAGTAGTAGAATAGAAAGTAGGTAATAGTAGTAGTAATAGTAGTAGTAATAGTAGTAGTAATAGTAGTAGTAATAGTAGTAGTAATAGTAGTAGTAATAGCAGCAGCAGCAGCAGCAGCAGCAGTATAACAATAATAAAAAAATAATAACGCAAAAAATAATACTAACAATAAGAACAACACCAATAACCAACAACAACAATCACATTAACAGCAACAACTGCAACAACCCTTTGCAATCCCACCGCCATGTCATCCGAACCCTCGCAAGCAAACCGAAGCCAGCGCCATGCAAGCAATGTCCCCAAACCTCTCTGCGTGCGTGAAAGTGGAAGTCTCGCGTGAACCCCGGGCCTCCCCTCGTTAATTATTCCCCAATTAACGAGTCACACTGCCTTAATTACTCAGCTGGGATGGACCGATGAGACTTCGCATCCCGCCCCCGCTCTGTCCGCCATCATTTCGGACGCGGCGCCGGTGTCTTGCGCGCTCAATTCCCGAGTCTCGTGGGCGAGTCACTTTTTTTCTCTTTCTTTCTTTCTTTCTGTGTGTGTGTGTGTGTGTGTGTGTGTGTGTGTGTGTGTGTGTGTGTGTGTGTGTGGTGTGTGTGTGTGTGTGTGTGTGTGTGTGTGTGTGTGTTTGTCTGGGTAGGTGTATTTCTCTTTTCCCCTGTCTCTGTCTATCGCTCCTTGTTCTTGCTCCTTCTTCCTTTCCTTTCCTTTCCTTCCCCTTCCTCCCAGCCACATTTAACCGCTCCGCCTCCCTTTTCTCCTTCGTTCTTCAGTTCAAAGTTCCTCGTTTTCGCAATACATCCTTATTAAACAATGGGCAAACAACAACACCGCATGGAACTTATAATTAGCGGACAAGTTAGGTTTCCCGCTCAACTTGGCCGCACTTCTGATTATCATTAGCTGATGAGTAACAGGTATAGCAAGCTGCCCTGCGCACCGAGACGAGGCTGCGGCGGCGGTGGCGGTTGCGGTAGCGGCGGCATCGGCGGTGGTGGAGGCGGTGATGATAGCGATAACGGTAGCGGTAGCGGTGGTGATAAGGTAGCGGTGTTGGAAGTAGCGGCAGTGTGAGCGATACCAGCGGGAGTGCTCAGCCCTCGCGGTTGGCTGGCACTCGCAGATGCCGCGAGCCGCCGCCGCGCTTTCCGAGCGGGCGGAACAGGCCTCGATTCAGCGGCTGTTTCCCCCACCGCCACGCGAGGCCGCCCGTTTCCCTGTTCGTGGACGCCCGTGATATTTTTGCGCCGAAAAGTTCATAGGGCCGAAAAGGGGAATCTCGCGCGACTGAAGGGGAGACCGCGACCAGCTTTCAGATCTGAAAGGACGTTCAGCCGCCGTCGCGACTATTGCAGAAGGCAGATCTGGCGTTATTATTGCATATTGCATGATGTGGCTTGCCGCATTTTGCATCCAGATCTTTGGGAGGAAAACTATAAAGCGTTTGGATTCACACGAACGTGGACGAACTAGAAAAACACAAACACACACACACACACACACACACACACACACACACACACACACACACAACACACACACACACAGCGACGCACGTACGAGCAGATGGAAAGACGTCCGCGTGAATACATAAAGGCATTTCTTCCTCCCTTCACCTACATCCCGAATCTGACGTGAAGACGGAAAGGAAATCGCAAAACGCGAATAAAATAAGGGGGGAAAAAGGAGAATAAAGATGAGAGAAAAAGAGAGAGAGAGAAAAAAAAGCGAACCATTTCCGGGCCGCCTCCTTCCTCTGGCAGGTTACGCTGACAAGCTCCGCCTGATAAGAAAATTGCTTTCCAGTAGAGGGATATGACGAGTCTCCAGATTCCGCGCCGTCTACGGGGACCCTACCCTTGCTTCTCTGGCCTTCTCCCTAACGCCCTTTACTCCCTATCTGCTTTTCTTCTCCCTCCTATCCCTCTCCCTTTCCTCGTTTATTCCCCTTTACTCCGTTCCTCATCTAAGGGCCTCAGACAGGGGCAAATATATATGATTATCACCCATAGAAACAGAAGGCAAGAGGAGGGTGGGGGTGAAGGGGATGGAGAGGAGGGGGGGAGGGGACTTGAGGGGAAATTGAAGCAGCTGGTGAGAGAGAATTATGAGATGGTTCATATTGTGACAGAGTGAAGCTATCTCTCATCCCTGACACATGGTAGACCCCAAACACAATATTTCCACCCTAAATCTCTCTCCCTGCCTAATTTCTAATTATTCTCCCTTCGTTCTTTTCCTCTTCTTATTTTCCTTTTTCGTCTTCTACTCCCTCTCCCTCCCCCTCTCCTCCTCCCCTTCCCCTCCTCCTCCTCATTCCATCTACACTTTTCTAACACAGGAAAGCACCCTGTTAGTTCCTTCCTTCCCCCCCCCCAGCTCATTCTCGCCCTTCCCCTCCCTTCCCTTCAATCTGAATGCCCTTCCATCCCTTCCTCCATCCTTCCCTCCCTTCTCCCATCCTTCCCTCCCTTCCCCCCCTTGCTCGAACTCAGAAGGAGGGCCCACCAGGACCCGCCCCCCCCTTCTTACCCCGCACAGCAACTCCACCCGGAATAAACATCACCAAAGTGTTTCCAGCCTCGGCTCTAACTTGATGTAGCACTTAAAAAGACTCAGACAAGCGCTTTTCTAAGACTAACTCGTTCCGCCGGCCTCTCTTTCTCCCTCTCTCTCTCTCTCTCTCTCTCTCTCTCTCTCTCTCTCTCTCTCTCTCTCTCTCTCTCTCTCTCTCTCTCTCTCTCTCTCTCCTTCTTTTTTTTTCTTTGGGGGGACACGTGTCCTAACTCTCTCTCTCACAGATTTCTCTCTCTTTCTCTCTCTCTCCCTTTCTTTCCCTCCTTCTCCCTCCCTACCTTCCTTCCCTCTCCCCTTTCCTCTTCCTCCCTCCCTCTCCCTCCCCTTCTCTCTTCCTCCCTCCCCTTCCATCATCCACCCTCCCTCCCACTCCCTTCCCTTCCCTCTCCCCCCTCTCTCTTTGCACGTTCGTTCATCTCATGCTTCTGGTGGGCGTTGTTCCTCAAAGGGCGCTCCAAAAAACGCAAAATGTCGGCACTGTTCCAAACTTTCCCCCAAAAAATAAGACTTATACCATCCGTGTTCCCTGAAACATGTATTATCGATCCGGCGCATGCGACTTTGAACCGTATGGGCTTCGTTTCGTGTGAGTACTACGTTCTTTGTACTGATGTTGCTAGGCGTTATTGTTGTTTTCTTTATTGTTATCATTGTTTATCTATCTATTTATTTATATCATTATCATTATTATTATTATTATTATTATTATTATTATTTATTATTATTATTATTATTATTTTTTTTTTTTTTTTTTTTTTTGGGTTTGTAATATTACTCAGACAAATCTTCTTCCTTCCTTCTCTCTCTTCCTTCATCTTTCTCTGTCTTTCTACTTCTTTTTCTATTTTTTCTCTCTCTACCACTATGGTAGGGAACTGTTATAGTATCGTCTGATTGTAATAATGCCTCACAAGCCTTTGTATGACGTAACTGGAAGAAGAAGAAGAAGAAGAAGAAGAAGAAGAAGAAGAAGAAGAAGAAGAAGAACAATAATAATAATAATAAGAAGAAAATAAAAGAAAGGAAAAAGAAAAAGAAAACGAAAAAAGTAAATAATTAAGAAAGAAAAAGGAAGATGAAAAAAAAAAAATATATATATGCATCAGATATTTCTTTAAAAAAATGGTCCATATACTACTAAAACATAACCAGGACTCGCTCTTTTTCTTCTTTATATACATCAAAACAACATCCAATGCCCACCCACCACATTCTTTTTATTTTGGTCGCAATAATAACATATTCCCATAACACATTTCCCCCTCCCCACCCAACCCCTCCCTCTCTCCCCCCCTCTCTCTCTGGCCACCGCATCCCCTCCCCATCGATCTCTCTTTCTTCCCCAACCCTAATCTGGCCACAATATCAACATTCTCCCATAACATATCCCCCTCCCCTCCACCCTCTCCTCCCTCCCTCCTCCTCCCACTCTGGCCACAATATCAACTTACTCCCATACCCATCTCCCCCTCCCCCTCTCCTCCCCCCACTCTGGCCACAATACCAACACACTCCCATACCCACCTCCCCTCCCCCCCACCCTCTCATCCCTCCCTCCCCCCACTCTGGCCACAATATCAACTTACTCCCATACCCACCTCCCCTCCCCCTCCCCCCGCCCTCTCCACCCTCCCTCCTCCACCTACTCTGTCCAGAATACCAACACATTCCTATACCACACTTCCCTCCCCCCCACTCTGGCCACAATACCAACACACTCCCATACCCACCTCCCCCTCCCCCCACCCTCTCATCCCCCTCACACTGGCCACAATACCAACACACTCCCATACCCACCTCCCCCTCCCCCCCACCCTCTCATCCCTCCCTCCCCCCACTCTGGCCACAATGCCGCTCCCCCTCCACTTCGTTTCCTCACTACGCCACTTCTAGCGCCGCTCTCCCTCCTCCTCCCCCTCCTCGCCCCGCCTCCCTTGAGAGTATATCTTCCCTTTTCTCGTAGCTCTGTGCTCTTTGTTCTACGCTCTCACTCTCTCTTTCTCTTTTTTTTCCCACAATTCTCTTTCTCTCTTCCTTTTTTTTCTCTCTCGGTCTTTTTTTATCGTTTTTCTTTTTTTTTCTTTCTTGTTTTGTTTTTTCGCCTTTTGTTTCTTTTGTTTTTATTTTTTTTTTTTACTTTCGTTCTTTCTTTTTCTTCTTCTTGATTATTGTTCTTTTTTGTGTCAAACTGATCATCGTCTTCCTCTCTGTATTCTATTTGTTTTCTTTTATTTTTCATTTCGTCTTCTTTGTCTCTGTTTACTCTCCCTCTCCTCTTGCCGTCTCGTCTTCATTCTCCCCTATTTCCCCCTTCCATCATCATTTTACTTTCCTCTCTTCTTTCCTTCTTTCAACAAAGATTTTTTTTCCTTCTTATAATCTCTCAGTTCCTCTTCCTCCCCTTTTGGCCTTCACATTGCCATTCCTCATCTCTCTCTCTCTCCCTCTCTTTCTCTCTCTCTCTCTCTCTCTCTCTCTCTCTCTCTCTCTCTCTCTCTCTCTCTCTCTCCGCTCCTCTCTCTCTGTCTGTCTGTCTGTCTGTCTCTCTCTCTCTCTCTCTCTCTCCCCAATCTTCCCCACCCATGCCTACCCTTCCCCAAACCACCCCCCATCCTTCCCTAACCACCCCTCCCCACTCATCCCCATCCCTTCCCCACCCACCCCTCCCCTTTCCCCATCCCTTCCCCACCCATCCCTCCCCTCCCCCTTTCCCGGCGTTACTCACTGCACTAAAAAGACGTGGGGAAAGTTTGGCCTCCAGTTGAAAACGATGATAAAACTTGGCCTGTGCGGCTGTAAAGAGATATGGATCTGCATTTAAATTCCAGGAGGTCCTTTAGACTGGAAACTAACTTCTTTTCCCCTTCTCTACGTCTTTCAAGAGGTAAGATGATTATGCAAAATATTTGGGAGAGGGAGAGGCGAGAGCGGGAGGAGAGAGAGGGACGAGAGGGGGAGGGGGTAGAGAAAGAGGGAGGGGGAGGGAGGAAGGAAGGGGGAGAGGGAGGGACCAGAGGGCGGGGGTAGGAAGGGAGCGTGGGGGGAGAGGGCGGGGGTAGGGAGGGAGCGTGGGGGGGAGAGAGAGGGGGAGGGAGAGAGGGAGAGAGGGAAGGCGCGAGAGAGAAGGGGAGAAAGTGAGAGGGAGGGAGGGAGGTTAGGATGGGGGTAATTATTCCATCATCTATTGCATGCACGCTGTTGACAATAGTGGCAACCGAGAAAATTCACTCAAACTCTCGTATCCTATATTAGAAAAAAAAAATCCACACTATGACAATTAAAGAAACCGAAAAAAATTAAAACACACCAATAATAATGATAAAATTTCTGACTCTCTCGTCTCCCACGACAACCCACCCACCCACCCGCCCGCCCGCACGCCCGCCCTGAGGCCCGGTCCAATCACTCTCCACGCCTCCACCACCGCCCGCGTCTCATTCCCCCCCCCTCCTTCCCATGACCCTTTCTAAACCCCTCCCCCTTCCCCCCCCACACCTCCTGCCCTCCATCACGCCTTGACTGACCCTTCCACTCACGCCAAAACTTTCTGATTGACCTCTGACCTCTGACCTTTATTACTCGTCAACACAAGACCTACTGCCACCGGGCAAGAGAGGGGGGGGGGGATGCAGGTACCGTGATTTATGGGAAGAGGGAAGAGAATGGGGAAGAAGGGAATGGGAGAGGAGGAGAGAATGGGGAAGATGGGGATGAGGGAGGAGGAGAGAATGGGGAAGATGGGGATGAGGGAGGAGGAGAGAATGGGGAAGATGGGGATGGGGAGGAGGAGAGAATGGGGAAGATGGGGATGGGGGAGGAGGAGAGAATGGGGAAGATGGGGATGGGAGAGGAGGAGAGAATGGGGAAGAGGGAAACAATGGGGAAGGCAATGGGATAGGAGAGGAGGAGGGGGAGATGGGAGAGCGAGGAGGAGGAAGAACGGAAGGAGGGTGGATGAGATTAAGTTGAGAGAGAGAGAGAGAGAGAGAGAGAGAGAGAGAGAGAGAGAGAGAGAGAAGAGAGAGGAGGAGATGGGAGAGAGAGAGAGAGAGAGGAGAGAAGAAGGGATGGAGGGAGGGAGGGAGGGAGAGGAGGGTAGGGAGTGGAGGGGAGAGGGGGGGAGGGATGGGGAGTGGAGGAGAGAAAGGGGAGGAGAGGGAGAGAGGAGAGAGAGAGAGAGAGGAGAGAGAGAGAGAGAGATAGAGCAGAGAAGAGAAGAGAGATAAGAGGAGAGAGAGAGAGATAGAGAGAGAGAGAGAGAGAGAGAGAGAGAGAGGAGGGGATGGGGGGAGAGAGAGGATGAGGAGAGGGGGGGGTAAGAGAAACATTACACATAAGCGTTACATCAGAAGCAAAGCGGCTTATCCCTGCAAACACACGCTGCCGATGCCACGACAGTACTGTACTCTCTTTCTCTCCACTCTCTCTCTCTCTCTCCTCTCTCTCTCTCTTTCTTCTCCCTCTCCTTCGTTTCTCTCCCTCCTCCCTCCCTCCCTCCCTCTCTCTCTCTCTCTTCTCTCTCTCTCTCTCTCTCTCTCTCTCTCTCTCTCTCTCTCTCTCTCTCTCTCTCTCCCTCTCCATGCTGTCTCTATTTCTCCTTTCTTTCTTTATCTCACTCTAACACACGCATACATACATACATACATACGTACATACACACAAACACACTCTCTCTCTCTCTCTCTCTCTCCCTCTCTCTCTCTCACTCTCTCTCTCTCTCTCTCTCTCTCTCTCTCTCTCTCCTCTTCTCTCTCTCTCTCTCTCTCTCCCTCTCTCTCTCTCCCTCTCTCTCTCTCCCTCTCTCTCTCCTCCTCCTTCCTCCCCCTCACTTTCTCCCTCTCCTTCTCTCCCTCACTCCCTGTATGCATCCTAATCAATAGTCAATAATCAAGGTAACATTACTGCCAACATTTTCTTTACCTTGTGCATGTAGAAGAGAGTATTGCATTCCCGTGCTTACCTGTGAAGAAAAAAAGAGTAATAATTATTATACAAGCGATCAGAGGGGTGTGGGTTAAGGCAATTTTTTTTTCTATGATATTGATTATGGCAGTGATGGTGATGTTATGGCAATGGTAGAACTTGTGGTAGTTGGTAATACTGATATCAATAATGGCAATAACGATAATAAATAAAAAAATAACAACTAAATTTTTCATATTAACAACAGTAATGACTATAATGGTGGTGATGACGATGCTAAAACGAATAGTAATAATAATAATCCGGAAACTGAATAATGATAATAATAACAATAATAACAATAACATTATTCGCAACAGCAAATGGGAAAATTAATACACACAGTATGCAAAAAATATTCAGAACACATTTCACCTTCACCACACAAGAATTTACGATCATAATTATCCAAATTTGTCACTCTATCCCGAAGCCAACATACGATCCAACTTATCATTTTACGAATATATATCAACATATATACCACGCTAGTCTATTTCTTCTCTTACCATTCATGTACCCTAACCTATGCTACCCAGCTTTGCCCAATCTCTTCTATCCCCCGTCGGCTATCCTTTGTCTATCTATCCCCCTCCCCCTTTCACCAGCCTTTGTCATCCTCCCTACCTGAACACGTCTATCGACCTATCCTCTTGCTCTCTATCTCAAGCCAACCTTAATACCTATCTCCCATCCACTCCAGCTTCTCAAACCTATCCACCTATCCCCTTCCTTTAACTTCCACCATCCCTCTTTCCCTATCCCAACCACGTCTACTCATCTATCCACACCTATCTCCGATCCACTGCCATCCTCGCTAGTTTAACCAACGCGTATCCACCGATTCCCCATCCCCTATTCCCCTCCACGCCTTCCCCCCTCCCCCCCCACTGTACCACCTCAATCCCCGACGCCTATCCCCTATCCACTTCAGCTCCTCAAGCGCACCGAGGAGAGAGAATTTCAAACAGTGAGAAAGACTCCGCCAGAATCTCAAATTATTAGAGTGTGCGTGTGTTGGGGGGTGGGGTGGGGGTGGGGGGGGTGAGGTAGATGGGGGGTGGGGGCTGAGGAGGAAAAAGATGGAAAGGAAGGAAGGAAGGAAGGAAGGAAGGAGGAAAAAGTGAGAGAATCTGTGTGGCAGACTGATTTTTTTTTTCTTTTTTTTGCCCACCTCCCACCCCCTACTCTATCTCACACTTTATCTATTTCTCCCTCTCCTCCTCCTCCTCCTCTTCCTCCTCCTCCCCCCTCCCTCTCCTCCCCCTCCCTCTCCTCCTCCCCCCTCCCTCTCCCTCGCACCTCCTCCCTCTCCCCCAACTCTTATCATGGTCGACAAATGTCTCATTCCTAATTGAATATCAGGCCAACCACTACTGCCAAATTGTCCGTTTTAAGTCATTTGCTTCCGTTTTCTTCCTCAGTAACAGTGCTGCGGCGGTTATGGTGAGGGGGATAGTGAATGCGGTTGTGGTGAGGGGGATAGTGAATGCGGTTGCGGTGAGGGGGATGGTGAACGCGGTTGCGGTGAGGGGGATAGTGAATGCGGTTGCGGTGAGGGGGATAGTGATGAATGCGGTTGCGGTGAGGGGGATAGTGAATGCGGTTGTGGTGAGGGGGATAGTGAATGCGGTTGCGGTGAGGGGGATAGTTAATGCGGTTGCGGTGAGGGGGATAGTGAATGCGGTTGTGGTGAGGGGGATAGTGAATGCGGTTCCGGTGAGGGGGATAGTGATGAATGCGGTTGCGGTGAGGGGGATAGTGAATGCGGTTGCGGTGAGGGGGATAGTGAATGCGGTTGCGGTGAGGGGGCTAGTGAATGCGGTTATGGTGCACCTCATTTAGGCTGATTCAACTTGGGTTATATCTTAAGGGATATAAAGATGTGTTTAATAAATCTCAATGAATATAAAGACATGTGTTTAATAAAATTTAAAGGAATATAAAGAGGTGTTTAAGTAATGCTAAAGGATATAAAGATGTGCGTTTACTATATAAAATGTGTATTTGTCTGTGTATACATATATGTATGTATACGGATGAGTCAATAGATAGGCAAATAGATACATACATACACGTTTACATACATAGCCAGACTGATATATAAATAGTAAGACAGAGTCTACATAAAGAAAAAAAAAACGAAAGAAAAAGAATGAGACGGAACCAAATCGGAAGAAAAACTTGGAAGCTGAAACAGATATATGGATTCCGATGGACAAGAGATGTGGCCCACGCCCCTCCCCTCCCTTCTTCATCCGTCCCTTCCCCCATCCTTCTCCTCCCTCTCTCCCTCACTCCCTCCTCCTCTCTTCTCCCTCTTTACCCCTTCCCTCCCTTCCTTCCTTCCTCTCCCTCCTTACCCCCTCCCTACCTTCCTTCTTTCCTTTCCTCTCCCTCCTTATCCCATCCCTCCCTTCCTTTCCCCATCCCTCCGTCCCTCCCTCTCGCTATCCCTCCTCCCTCCCCCACCATCTCCCCATTCGTAATCCCCGCGCGCCGCCGCCAGCCCGCACGGTGTCGGCGCGCGCGAGGACAGCCGTCACCTCCGCGCGGCCGATTAGACAAACGCGATCGATCTCTGCAACGGAAGGCCGATCCGCGACTCCCATTAGCTCCGTCTCCTTTTCTCTTCATTTATCGGTTTATCCGTTTATTTGTCTGTGTGTTTATTGGCGTTAATCATATTCTAATTCTTGTGGTTTCTCGGTATCTCTGTTGGCTTTCTCTGCCTCTGTCTCTGTCTCTCTCTGTCTCTGTCTTTCTCTCTCTCACTTACTTCGACTTTTTTCTGTGGTCTGTCGGTATCTCTGTTTGTCTTCCTGCTTGTGTCTGTCTGTCTGTCTGTCCTTCTTCTTTATAAATTTGTCTTTTTGTGGTCTATCGGCACCTCTGGCTGTCTGTATGTCTCTATGCCTGTCCCTCCTTAGCCTCTTTTCCCCCCATGATCTCTCACTATCTCCATCTCTCTCTCTCTCTCTCTCTCTCTCTCTCTCTCTCTCTCTCTCCTCTCTCTCTCTCTCTCTCTCCTTTCATTCTGCATTTTTCGGAGTTGGAACACAGGCAGAGATACGATAGAGCCACGGGTGGTTCTCCGCGGTATCTGATGAGGGCGCATAAAAGACACTTTCGGAATGGGGAAGTGTGTGCGCGCGCGTACTTCAGGAGCCTCGGGCAGTGGGAGCAAATCTTAAATATCTTATGGGTAAAATGCAGCAAAATGGGAAGATGAGGAAAGGGGAAGTATCGCAGAGGAAATGGTAGTAGTAAAATGAAAAGAGGGGGAGGGGGAATGAGATCAATAGAGGCTCAAATAAGGAGGCAGAGAAAAGGAAAGGAGAATCCGCAATGGGATCTTGCAGCTTACTGAAGGAGTCCCAAGATAGCGGTCCCGCTCCGAGACGCGCTCGCCTCTTCTCGAAGGCCCGAGCCCCTCCCCTCCTCCCCCTCCTCCTCTTTGCTTGCTTGCTTGCTTGCTTCCTTGCTTGCTTGCTTCCCTCCCTCCTCCTCGTCCTCCACCGTCCCTTCCTCCTTCCCCTACCAACCCTATCTCTCTCCCTCCCTCCCTCCTCCCCACCCTCCCTCCCTCCCTCCTCCACACCCCTCCCTCCCTCCCTTCCTCCACCGACTCCCTCCGCCCTATTAACTGGCTGGCGCGCAAGACAATCCACCTCACAAACAAGGATATAAATACACATAAAAATCGCGAGCAGAGAAAAGGGGAGTTTTCAAGGGCCACTGAACCGCTTCGCCGCAGCCGCCTCCTCTCGCCTCCCAGACCCATTATGCGAACCTTCGACCCGCTCCTGCGACGCCCTGGCGGAATGGGGGCGGGGCTGGGGAGGAGCGAGAGTGGGGAAATGGGGAGGGAAAGGGGATGTGGTGAGGAGAGAGAGAAGTGAAAGGGAAGAGCCGGAGGTAAGGAGAGGAGGAGGTAGGGAGAGGAGGAGGTAAAGAGAGAGAGAGAGAGAGAGAGAGAGAGAGAGAGAGAGAGAGAGAGAGAGAGAGAGAGAGAGAGAGAGAGAGAGAGAGAGAGAGAGAGAGGAGGAAGGAAGAGGGAAGAGGGGAGAAAAGGAGGAGGAGGAAGAGGGGAGAAAGACAGGACAGACACATAGAGGGTCGCTCCATGCAACCCTCTGACAGCTATATTCCCTCGCGTCCTTTTTTCCTTATTTTTCCCGAAGCTAAATCATGGGCGGTAGGAGAAGGGAGGGGAAGGGGGTAGGAGGAGGAGGAAGAGGAAGAGGAGGAGGAGGAGGAGAGTAGGAGGAGGAGGAAAGGGTTATGGTCATTATGGCGACAACGATGACGGGATTTCATAATGGTCTAGTGACTGTAAGGTCGGGGTTGGGGTCTGGGGTCCTGAGTCGGGCTGTCGGGGAGTCGGGAGGTCGGGAGGTCGGGAGGTCGGGGGGTCGGCGTCGGGCTCTATAAAGGCGACATGAACATTATGGGGGAGAAAGGGAGTGGGGAGGGAGAGAGGATGGAGGAGGAGGAGGGAGGAACGAGATGCAGTGAAGAGAGAATCATGTAGAGGTAAAAAAAATATATGAATGATGCAAGAATGAATATAGATATGTGTAGATTTCTTAAATATATATATATCGATGTATAGACTGTATATGTTTATGCATCTATCTATTCACATCTAGATCGACAATTATAGCTACATATATATCTCCATGGGGAGGGACGGAGGGAGGGAGGGAGGGAGGGAGGGAGGGATGGAGGGAAGGAGAGAGAAAGAGAGGAGATAAAAAGAGAGGAAAGAGGAGAGAGAAAATGAGAGGAAAGAGAAGAGAAGAGAAGAAAAAAGAAAGAAGAGAGAGAGAGAGAGAGAGAGAGAGAGAGAGAGAGAGAGAGAAGAGAGAAAGAGAAAGAGAGAGAGAGAGAGAGAGAGAGAGAGAGGGAGGGAGGGAGGGAGGGAGGGAGGGAGAGAGAGAGAGAAGAGAGAAGATAGGAGAATGGAGAGACGAGATAGAAGGGAGGAGAGAGAAGTGGCGAGAGGATACATGAAAAAGGAGGCGAGATAGGAAATAGGAGAGAGGTGAGAAAAAAGAGAAGAGACAAAAAAGGAGAAAGGAGAACGAAGAGACCGACACACAGACACAAAGAGAGCGACAGAAACACACGAAAAGAATTACGAGGAGAAGGGAGGGAAGGGGGAGGGGGGGGAATGTAGAAGGGGAGGGGGGGAGGAGCAAGAGCTCTCCCTCCCGCCTCCCTTTCGTCTCTCCCCCTCCTCCTCCCCCCTTCCCCTTCCCCTCCCCCCCTCCCCTGCCCAGCCGTGTATTCCAGTAAAACAACAGCTCTTGAGGACCCCCTCGCAAGGGCCCTCCTCTCCCTCCTCGACGTCTGGACTGTCAAATGCCTCCGTCGCCACCGATATCCGAGACGCACGCACGCACGCACGCACGCACGCACGTCTCTGCCACGACTTTGATCTTCTTTCGAGTACCAATAATGGAAATAAGAGAATACGGGAAACAAAACAAAAGAAAAGTCAAGAGAGAGAGAAAAAAAAAAACAATATTATTTGCCTTGCCAAGTCGAGAGGAATGACTTACATAATCTTTGGCTTTTAGTGGAAATATATTTAACACATAATTGTATACAGTTTACACATTGCTTAGTGTCATACCCTTTATATTCCAATACAAACTTACAAACATTTTCTTTCCTCGTTGTTATCATTTCTTCTGCTAGTTTCGTTATGTTAAACCGTTAATTCCCTTTTTCGTTGTCGTTATTTTTTCCTGTAAGTTCCATTGTTTGAAATTCCATGCAATAAAAAGAGAAAAAAAAAGGAAACGTATTTACGAAGTCACGTTGTTCTACGAGTCGACAGAACGAACGATACACTCAACAAAATAAGTTTCCTTTCAAATCGATTTAAATTCGTACTTGGGATCAAATCTAGTGACGAGGTTATTCTGCAACGTGAATTCTCGGATTGATGGCTCACATTGCATTCTGTTCGTCTTTTATCTATGATTTATTTACCTTTTTTTTCTTGTTTTGTTCATTTTCTTCGTCTTTAAGCCAGTTTTATCTCATCCTCCTTTTATCTACTCGTGTCTTCTTCTCCGTATGTCTTTCATCTCTTATTTATTTACTCCTCTTTCTTACCTTTTTATATTTACTTTGTGCAGTTTTATCTCATCCTCTTTTATCTACACCTATCTCCTTTTCTGTCTTCGCCTGTCCATCAAAACACCGGCATTCCATCATTCTCTTACACTCTCGGCATTCCCCCCAATTGCTATGAGCCTCCCCCTCCCCCCTTCCCCTCCCTCTTCCCCCTTCCCCTCTTTCCTCCTTTCCCTCTTTCCTCTCTCCCCTTCTCTCCTTCCCCTCTTCCCTCCTCCTTCCTTCCCTCCTTCTACCTCCCCTCCAGCCCATCTCATCGTCACGCCCACGCTTTCCTTACGCCCTCTAAATATCAATCAGCCGCGACCTCCTACTGGCGGTGGAGTAAAAGAGGGTGGATGGGAAGGAGGGGGAGGGGGAGGGGGAGGAGGAGGAGGAGGAGGAGGAGGAGGAGGAGGAGGAGGAGGAGGAGAGGAGGAGGAGGAGGAGGAGGAGGAAGAAGAAGGACGAAGAAGAAGAAGAAAAAGAAGAAGAAGAGGGGGAGAGGGCAGGAGGAGGAGGATAAGTTGAAGAAGAAGAAAAATAAAAGAAAGGAGAAAAATAAGCGAGATAAAACGGAAATGAGGAAAACAAAAAGCGTAGCAGAAACAGTAGAACACGACGTAAGAACCGCAAGAATAAAGAAAGAGAGAGAGAGAGAGAGAGAGAGAGAGAGAGAGAGAGAGAGAGAGAGAGAGAGAGAGAGAGAGACAGAGACAGAGAGAGAGAGAGAGAGAGAGAGAGAGAGAGACAGACAGAGACAGAGAGAGAGAAGGACCAGAGAACGTTATGTGCGCGGAGGATGAGCACTCGAGTGTTCCTCCGCCTCCGCCGCGCCCGTAGAAGGCTGTCATCATTCCCTTCGCCCACGAGAGGGCCCTCCACGCGCCCTCGCTCCCGCCTCTCGGTTGCTCGATGAATTTCTCGAGGGCATCGATGGCGAAGGAGATAATAGGGGAGATGCAAGGGAGCGGGGGTGGTGGAGGAGGAGAAAAGGGGAGTGGAGGAGGAGGAGGAGGAGAAAAGGGAAGTGGAGGAGGAGGAGGAGGAGGAGAAAGGAGGAGAAGGAGGAGGAGAGGGAAAAGGGAAGTGGAGGAGGAGGAGGAGGAGAAAAGGGAAGTGGAGGAGAGGGGAGGGAGGAGGAGGAGGAGGAGGAGGAGGAGGAGAAAAGGGAAGAGGAGGAGGAGGAGGAGGAGAAGAGAAGAGAGGAGGAAGAGGAGGAGGAGAGAAAGGAGGAGGAAGAGAGGAGGAGGAGGAGGAGGAAGTATAGCGTGTGGGTGAAGTGTTTCTTGGGACACTTTCTACTTTTTTTTTATCTTTGTTCTTAAAACTTAATTCTAAGCGCGACATCACTGAAGATACTGTCGTTGTCAAAAGTAAAACAGGAAATAAGGAGTCAAGAAAAAAAAAAGAAAAAAAAAAAAAAGAAAAAGAAAAGAAAAAAAGAAAAATAAAGAAAAAATAAGAAAAAAAGAAAAAGAAAAAAAAGAAAAATAAAAAAAAAAAAATAAAATAAAATAAAATAAAAGAAAGAAAGGAAAAAACAATACAAAAAAAAAACAGACTACACCTCTAAAAATTAGACGAGTGTAATGGATAATAGACAAAACGAAAGGAAAATGAAAGAAAGTAAATATGCATACAGAAAATAAATAAATAAATAAATAAACAAAGCAAAAAACAAATACAAACGGACGCAAGAGTAAGATCTCAAGTGCCTGTAAGTGTGTCTTTATGAGGTATTTTAGAGAACGTTAGACGTGTTGTTTCACATCTAAAACAAAGAACAAATATTTTCCCTTTCATCTTCTGAAGAACGTACGCCATATTCACAGCCACGTAAGCATAACATCGCCTTAGTGTTTGTTGTGTTTGTGTGTTGTTTGTGTGTGTGTGTGTGTGTGTGGTGTGTGTGTGTGTGTGTGTGTGTGTGTGTGTGTGTGTGTGTGTGTGTGTGTGTGTGTGTGTGTGTGTGTGTGTGTGTGTCTCTCTGTGTCTGTCTGTCTGTCTGTCTGCCTGTCTCTCTCTCTCTCTCTCTCTCTCTCTTAGTCTGTACTTCTGTCTCACCGGCTAACTACGCACTCGCCCTCTCTCCTTAATTAACTTGGTCTAATCATTTAAAATTACCCTGAGATAATTAATGTTTAATTACTCCTTATCATCAATCAGCTAATTGTATATCCTGACAATCGAAAAGACTTTCCACGAAGGAATTTCCTGAAAGAGAGGAAGGACAGATAAGAAAAAGGTAATATTTACGTCAAACTAACATTTATATAAAATATTATGAAAGGAGAGAGAGAGAGAGAGAGAGAGAGAGAGAGAGAGAGAGAGAGAGAGAGAGAGAGAGAGAGAGAGAGAGAGAGAGAGAGAGAGAGAGAGAGAGAGAGAGAGAGAGAGAAAGAAAGAAAAAAGTGGACAAGAAATGCAAAAGAAAAAAGCAAAGAGTACCAAATCCCAAAGAAACTCCTGAAACAGCAGCGCCCCTTCCGGCACGTCCTTCTCGCCCCAGCAGACGGGCAAGGGGAAGGGCAAGGGGCAAGGGGAAGGGCAAGGGGCAAGGGGAAGGGCAAGGGGCAAGGGGCATGGCAAGGGGAAGGGCAAGGGGCAAGGGGCAAGGGGAAGGGCAAGGGGAAGGGGCAAGGCGAAGGGCAAGGGACAAGGGGAAGGGGCAAGGGGCAAGGGGCAAGGGGAAGGGCAAGGGGCAAGGGGAAGGGCAAGGGGCAAGGGGAAGGGCAAGGGGCAAGGGGAAGGGGCAAGGGGCAAGGGGAAGGGCAAGGGGCAAGAAGTCCGGAGAAGGATGCATGGAGTAAGGCGCAAGGGACAAACAGTAGGACAAAGGGCAAGAGGTAAAGCGCAAGGGGCAAGCAAGGGCAAGAGGGGAGACGCAAAGAACAAGCAAGGGACAAAAGGCCAAGAGGTAAAACTCAGGGCCACGCAGGGGGCAAATGGAACGAAAGCAACACATAAGGGCCAAAAGCAAAGGCAAGACCAAGGGCAAAGGACAAGGACCACAACCACCCATCAAGTCCGAGCGCAAGCAAAAGCAAGCAAGCAAGCAAGCAAGCAAGCAAGCACGCGGCCTCCCCCACGGCATGCACAAGAGGCCCAAGCGCGGTGGATAATCCATTAAGCAGTTCGCGGCGATATCATGTGTTGCACAGAAGGATCCAGTCGCGGGCAAGCCTATTAACAATTAAAAAAAAAAAAAAGTAGAAGGAAAAAATGTAAAATAAAAAGGTCACGACAACATAGCAAAGGTCAAGTTGCGGATAAGTGGGAGAGAGGGAGAAGGAGAGGGAGAAGGAGAGGGAGAAGGAGAGGGAGAGAAGAAGAAGAGGATGGAAGGAAAGATCGAAAAAGGGGGGGGAGGGGTACTCTAAGCGCTGAATAATAATAATAAAAAAAAAATAAATATCATTATCCGAATAAAAAAACGAAGCCCTAAAAAAAAAGGCAAAATTAAAATAAAAACAAAAAACGATCTAAAACGCAGCCACGATCAAAAAATGATGATCAACAACACCAAAAAGGAAATGAACTCGTGTGCTTGTCGGAGGCAGGAGGGTAGGGGCTGGGGAAGGGATGAGAAGGAAGGAAGGGGGGGGCGGTAGGAAGGGCACGAGAGGGGCACGAGAGGGGCACGAGAGGGGCACGGGACGGGCACGGGACGGGCACGGGTGGGGAGGGGAGGAGAGGGGAGGGATGAGCTATCGGGGCATGATCTAGTGCATGGCAGAGAGGTTACGCTGCAGAGTTATGCAGATGGCGGTGGAAAGGACTTTTGGGAGGCGGGGGAAGGGAGGAGATGGAGATGGAGGAGGAGGAGGAGGAGGAGGAGGAGGATGGGAGGAGATGGAGATGGAGGATGAGGCGAAGGAGGAGGAGAATAAGAAGAAAGAGGAAGAAAACGAAGAGGATCGTTTAATACAGACCGAGAAGCTTACTATGGATCTACAAGAACTAAATGCGAATAAACAGATACACGGGACCGACCGCCACGCCGAGGGGACGCCAGACAGGATGAGGGGAGACAGGAGAGGGGAGAAGGGTGAAGCCTCCCTCCCTCAACCACCATGATGGTCGCGGGAATGTACGTGGGAGTGGCAGATATATTTAGTGGCGCGCCAACATTTCTCTTGTGTCACAATGGGTGGTGATAAAGGTAGCCACGCTGGGGGTGGGAGGGGTAGGGGGAAGTGGGGAAGGGGAAGGGGGGAGAAGAGGGAAGAGGGGAAGGGCTTGCGAGGGCAGAGGCGCGAGGACACGTGGCTCCTGACGACTCTCATGCTGGTAGTGGGCCCTCGCACTCATCTCCGGGCCCTCCATGTCCCGGTGGGCGCTGGTAAAGTGCGGTGGAGGGAGTGAAGGGGCAATAAGGGGAAAGGGAAAGGGAGGAAAGAGGGGAAGGGGAGGAGAAAAGAGGAAAAGGGAGGGGCGTAGAAGGGGAAGATGAAGATAGAGAGATCGCGACGATCATCCACTTGGACATTCAAAAAAGGAGTTTAACAAGGGCAGAAGAAAGACGGCCCACTCGTAGGCAGGATATGTTGAGGGCGAAAGCAACAGGAGGTTGGGTCGAAACATGGCGCCCGTGGGGGTGGCAAGCGTGGGGGGGGGGGCACATGCACCGCGGGCGGCAGTCGCTGTAGGAAGGGGCGGCTGTTAATGGCAGGAGAGAGCGTGGGGAGGGGGAGGGGGTGAATGCCTGATGGCGGGGGGCTGAACGTTTCCCGCCATCGTTTTTCATCCTCGGCTGCCTCTCGTGGGGAGAGGGTGATATGAGGAGCGAGGTTCTGAGCGAGGAAACCCTGGGCCTTGTACCTTTCACGCCCGGTACCAAGTCTCCGGACCGGCACCGAGCCCTGCCCGAGCCCTGCGCCAGGCCCTGACCCGAAGAGCGATTCCCGCGCCGCAATTACCCCGAATTAATGATCTCGAATAAACACGAGATTAACAGCCTGTTGACAATGACTTCTGCATTTAAAACAGCCTCAATGAACAAGGTAACCCTTTTAACAGTTTCCTGCTAGCGTGGCGACAATGGTGCTCCACTCCGGGAGGTGAGGGTCCTTAGACCTCTCAGACCGCGTGCTCGAGGCTAGCACTGAGGGGCCTACTGCTGCCTGGGGATCCCCCGCCCGCCCGCCGCCCGCACGTGCGCCCTGCCACGGGGCCATCGGCCGGTCCCTCGCCCTCTCCTGCAGCACCGTACAACGACGAGCCTCTCTCTGGCCTTACTAGCGAGGGCCACCTTCCCCTTGGCCAACTTGCCCACCGACCGACAATAAAAATGCACCAATCACAACCTTCCTCTCAAAATCACAACCTTCCTCTCACAATCACAGCCCTCTCTTACAATCACAACCTTCCCTTTGGCGTCGTCCTCATCGGTCCCATCGCTTCTCTCGCCGTCGCCGCAACCACTTGCGTGGGATCCAGTTCGAGCCGCCCTCGAGATCTCCCGGACAAGCATCCGTCGTCACTATCGCCGCCACCAGATACCCGCGCGCCCTTATACGCCGTCATATACCCTCCCCCCTCCCCTCACGCTCCCCCCCCCACCTTACCCTATCCGTTACACCGTCCCCCCCACCCCCTGCCCCTTCCGCTCCCCCACCCCTTACCCTATCCTTTATCCCATCCTCCCTCCCACGTCCCCTCACTCCCCTCCCCTCCCCTTCATCTTCGGAGTACGCCTGACAAAGGGGAGAAAGAGAGGGGAAGAGAGCGACTGAGAGTAATTGATGTGAAAGGAGGAGACGATAAGATGGAAATGGAAGAAGAAGATATGGGTCAAGTGGCAATTACGGTACAAACGGGGGAGAGGGACAGGGAAGAAGGAAAAGAGAAAAGAGAAAAGGTTATGCAGAGAGAGATAGAGATGGAGATAGATAGATAGATAGATAGATAGAGAGAGAGAGAGAGAAGGAAGTTGCAAAGGCGCAACAGTTGCATGTGAGTGGAGAGGCCGGTGAGAGGAAGCTGAAGGGAGAAGGAGGAGGAGGAAGAGGAGGAGGAATCTGAAGGAGGGAGGAGGAGGAGGAGGAGGAGGAGGAGGAGGAGGGAGGAGGAGGAGAAAGAGGCGGAAGAGGAGGACGAGAAGGAGGGGGGGAGGAGGAGGAGGTGCGGAGAAGGGATTAGGAGGCGGGAGGAGGAGGAGGAATGGCCTGAGAGGATCTTAGGAGGGAGATAAATAGGACGCAAAACGGAGAGGCGGCGAGCCGGGGCTGCCTTCCTCCCCGGCGCACAGGTGGCGGCGTCGGGCGGGCGGGGCGTGACGGCGACAAATTCTCTCCATAGCGGCTAATTGCGGGCGGGCGGCGAGGGGCGGGCGGCCTAGCAGAGGAGCGCGAGGGAGGCACGTGGGCTATGCCGATGCTATGCCGGGATGAGGACACAAATCAATCCCAGGAGCAATGCGCGCGGTGCCCGGGCGACTAGCTCCTGGCTCGAGCGAAGCCGCGCGGCTGGTGCGGCGCGGGCCATTCACCGCCCTCCCCGATCTCTCCCTTGCCCCCTCTAACTCTCTCCTTTCGCTCTCTCTTTCTCTCCCTCTCCCTGGACCCTCTCCCTCCCCCTCTTTCTCTCCCTCTCTCGCCTCTCCTCCCTCCTCCCCCTTGCACCTCTCCCTCTCCCTCTTTCTCTCTCCGTCTCTCTCTCTCTCTCTCTCTCTCTCTCTCTCTCTCTCTCTCTCTATTTCTCCCTCTCTCTCCCTCCCCCTCCTTCTCTCTAATGTCTACCCATCTATCTACCCATATTCCCCTTCCTCTTCAGACAACAGAAAATGGCAATGCTGTACAAACACAGGCACACACACAAACGCACTCACACCCCCACAAACCCTTCTCTACGCATCTTCATTGTCCTCTGCACGTGCACGAGGCC
>NC_051399.1:9423749-9426249 GCF_015228065.2 Penaeus monodon | reverse complement strand
GTCCAAGATGGAGTTTGAACGTTGCGAATTTCATGGGGAATATCGCTGGCTTCTGATTTTTTTGGGGGGGTGGGGGTGGGGTGGGTAGGTGTGGGGGTGTTTTTGTCCATTGTGCGTGTAGGGGCGGAAGTGTGTGTGTGTGTGTGTGTGTGTGTGTGTGTGTGTGTGTGTGTGTGTGTGTGTGTGTGTGTGTGTGTGTGTGTGTGTGTGTGTGTGTGTGTGTGTGGTATGTGTGCGCGCGTGCGTGCTCGTCCGTGTACATGCGCAGAGGATGAACCGCATGATGATCACGGGTATAACCAGTTAATTCCCCCATCTCGTGCAGAAAAGCAACATCAGAACACGTGCGCGAATCACTGCAACACGCAAGGCAAATCTGCAACCGGCCGAGCAACCTCTGCAATATCCTAAATCACTCTTCCCATGACTGACCTCCACAAAAAAATAGCGAGTCAAGCCGCATATGCAACACAAAGATAACCCCTAAAACTCGGCCTAACAACATGTCTGCAACATGCACGATCACGAGACGGCATGCAAAATAACCTCTGCAACATCATCAGACAACCCCGCCTCGATTCCCACTCCTTGCTACCTTTGCAGTCGTCCTCGGGGTCTTCTTTTTGTACAAACGCCCGTCATTTCTCGTTGCACAAGACCAAGGCAAACGCGGGCAAACACAAACACAGTAGCGGGCCTCCTACTCCTCCTCCCTCTCCTCCTCCTACTCCCCTCTCCCTCCTACTCTTACTCCCCTCCTCCTAGTCGTCCACACCTCCCACTCCACCTCTCCCCTCCTCCTCCTCCTCCTCCTAGCTCTTCTGCACCTCCTCCTCCTCCTCCTCTTCCTCCTACCTCCTCCCCCCTCCCCCGGTGTACAAACACACGGGGCAGGTTCGTGAAAAGCCGCGGGTGTGTCGAGGGGAAGCCGTGAATGGCCGCCGCTTGCACAGGACAGCGGCGAAAAGTGCAACGCCTTTCCCCTGGGGCGTCTCGACTTAATGCCCCGCCCTTGCTCGTCCGCCCACAACGAACACTTCTTGCCCCCCCCCGCCCCCCACGCCCGTACCCTTACCCCTCACCCTCCTTCCACCTGCCACCACGCCCCCACAGACGAAAGGCGGGGGAGATAAAAGAGGAGGAGATGCTCGGAACTGGAGGAAGAGGCTGCATCTGGTGCTCGGGATTTTCTTCTCCTTTTTATCATTATCATTAACTCATCACTCTTGACTATCAACGTAGTAATTATTAGTACCAATATTCATACGGTCTTTATCATTATCCACATTATAAACATCGCCACTGTTTGAGTTATTTTCATTCATTACTTAGCTTTAGCGTCAGCACTCAATGTGAACACTTTTCCGCATGCAGTAAGGCCTCGACGGGGAAACACCCATAAGAATAAAGAAATATGTAAATTTTCCTCTTTTGTGTCCTTCGAAATCTGAGTTTATTACATCACACAGACACAAATACACTGGCAGAGAGACAGACAGACACACACACACACACACACACACACACACATAGACACATACAAACACGCACAGACAGACACAGACACACACACAATCACCCCTCGAAGGGTTGAAGGGGGGGGGGGCGATTAGGAAAAAGGGATCACCATTACCCATTACCATTAGAATGAACCCATTTCCTCCACCACCCGAACCCGCGTTCACCCCGCCTCCACCCACCCCCCCATCCCTACCCCCATCCCCCGCCACCACCCAGTGCAACTCCACTATCTCGACTCAATGTTTCGTCAGCTGGAATTTGAATGCAGTAAAAAAAAAAAAAGACAAAGAAAAAAAAAGCAAACAAAAAAAATCAAGATGAGAGAGAGAGAGAGAAAAAAAAAACTTTTTTTTTTTTTTCATTTTCGAGACGCAAGGAAGCTATGTTTCGAAGGGCATCAAATAACTTTTTCTGTGACAACTGAAAAAAAAAAACTTTATTCTTTTGACAGGAGAGTTTTATTCCATTTCGTTAACAGTCGATAGACATGGCGGCCTATTTTTTTTACATTTTTTTTCAAGTAGTAATAGAAGTGGGATTGTAGTAACTATTATCATAGTAATCGTGATCATTATCATAATCGTCATTATTAGCAATAATACCAATAATAAAAGCAATAATAACTTCAACAATAATAATGATAACCGATTAACAATACCCATAGCAAAAACAGTAATAATAATGATGACTATTACTACTACTAATAATAATAAATGCTAAAAAAGAAAAAAAAAGTCACACCGAAAACAAAAACAAAAACAAAAGAAAATAAGAATCAGAAAAGCAAATAAAAAACACAAACAAAAAAACAAAGACTAAAACAACTCAACAAACAAACAAACAAAAAGAAATCCACACACCCTCACCCGCATAACAAACAGTTACAGAGGAAGTGGAAGAAGGGGTGGGGGGGAGGGAGGGGGGGAAGGAGGGAGGGGGAGGAGGAGGGGAGAAGGGGTTGTAGGGGTCTCTCATTTTT
>NC_051399.1:9386249-9418749 GCF_015228065.2 Penaeus monodon | reverse complement strand
CTCCCCTCCCACCTACCCACCCTCCCCTTCTCCCTCCCACCTACCCACCCTCCCCTTCTCCCTCCCATCTACCCCCCTCCCACCTACCCCTCGCCCCTCCCCCTCCCACCGAAGAAAGCCGGTCTGGCCGCATGATCGAGGGCGCATTCACCTGCCGCGATTAATTTCCGTTCTCAGGGCTAGCGGGACAATGCAATCTTACCTGTGATCTACATGGCTAAGGAAACGGCGCCGGGGAAATGATTACAAGAAGAGCCTCGCGCGAGAGACGGGGAAGGGGGGAGGGGGGAGGGGGGGAGGCTGGAGGGTCGCGTCTGTGGTTTGGGGGGAGGGAGGGAGGAAAGGTGGGAGGGGAAGGAGGGAGATGGGGGAAGGGGAAGGGGGAAGAAGAGGAAGGGGGAAAGAGGATGATGGGGAAGGGGAAGGGGAAAGAGAGAGGGGGAAAGGGAAGTAAACAGGAGGGGAAAGAGGAAGATGGGGAAGGGGAAGGCGAAGGGGAAGGGGAAGGGGAAAGAGGAAGATGGGGAGGAAATAAGGAGATAGGAGAAAGGAGGAGGGAGATGGGAAGTGAGATGATGGAAGAGGAAGGAGAACGAGGGAGATGGGGAGATGAAAGAGGGATGAAGATGGGGGGTGTGGGAAGGGGAAGGGGAAAGGTAGGAGTTTGTTTGTTTGTTTGTTTGTTTGCTTCCTTGTGTCTGTGAAAAAAAAAAAAACGAGAAAGAAAAATGAAGAAAGAAATAAAGAGAAAGAAAGACAAAAAGAAGGGGAGGGAGAGGAAGAGGATAAACGTTACGAGTAATAACACAGAAGAGGAAGGACAGGAAAAGAGAAAAGAAAACGGGGTTAAGAACGGGAGAAGACGGAAGGAAGGAAGATTGAATAGAGACAGAGGGAAGAGGAAGAGAAGGCTATGATTAAGACAAAACAAAGGATATCCAGGAAATGGACGAAAGGGGGAAAAGGAGAGAACGAGATAAAGAGAGAGAGAAAAATAAAGGCAGTATGGGAGGACGCAAACACAAAGAATTCTTTGAGATTCACCTCAATATTTCCACAGAATAAAAAGTGAAATTAGCATGACGTCATTAATGAAGATAGAAAAACAAATGAAGAAGGGAGGTGGGTAGAAGAAGTGGGAAGGGGGGGAGGGGGGAAGTAAAGGAAAATGAGGACAGAGAGAAAGAGGAAAGAGGAAAAAGTGCAGAGGGAGGAGGTACAAGGTGTAAACTTTATTTATCTATCTCCATCTTTCCCTACAACAAAAGAAGAAAGAACCGAAAGATAGGAGTAGACAGAAAGAGATAATAATACTCGTAAGAACAGAAAGAAAAGGGATAAGACAGAATAAAAAAAAAAAACATATACACAAAAACAAAGGAGGGGAGAAAGAAAAGAGACAGAGATAAGCCACAAAAGAATAATAAAAGTAAGAAGAGGAGTAGGAGGAGAAGGAGAAGGAGGTGGGGGAAGAGAAAGAGGAGAAGGAGAAGGAGAAAGAGGAGAAGGAGAAGCAGGAGGAAGAAAAAGAAAAAGCAGAACAAGAAGAAGAAGAAATAGAAAATAAAAAAATCACAGGCAGGATCACACAGGATGTTCACTTCACACGAACACCCCCTCCCAACCCCCACCCACCCACCCCCACCCAAATCTCAACAGAGCTAGCAGGCCAATTTTACATCCCTCCCGAATGAGGTCTGGGACGGGCAGGTCGTTTCGCGCAGCCTGCAGGTACTTCCGTTGCAGACTTATACATCTATATTTTCCCCCCGAAGCATCTCCCTCACGGCCTCGCACACGCCTTAATCGCGACCCCACAGCCTCTCATCACCTCAATAAATGAATGATAATGCGAGTGGCTGTGCTGGTGGTGGTGTTGCTATTGTTGTTGTTGTTATTATTATTATTATTATTATTATTATTATTATAGTAGTGTTAGTAGTAGTAGTAGTAGTAGTAGTAGTAGTAGTAGTAGTAGTTGTAGTAGTAGTACCAGTAGTAGCAGCAGTAGTAGTAGTAGTAGTAGTAATAGTAGTAGTAGTGGTAGTAGTAGTGGTAGTAGTAGTAGTAGTAGTAGTGGTAGTAGTAGTAGTAGTAGTAGTAGTAATAGTAGTTGTATTAGTAACAGAAGTAGTAATGATAATAGTAGTAGCAGCAGCAGTAGTAGTAGTAGAAGTAATAATAACAATTATAACACTAATAGAAAAAAGAAATGATCACCATCATCACCTTAATAATAATCATCATAACAATAATAATGATGATATAAATAAATAAAAGAATGAACGGATAAATACACGAATAATTGCATAAACACACAAATAAGTAATAAACATCCAATCCTGGTCGTTAAATGCTGTTTCACTCCCTACCTTAAAAAAAAAAAACATATATAATATCTAAAAAAGAATCGGAAAAAAGGGGTTGCCATAAATTTCGGTCCACATACAACGCGGGCGCCATAAACTTCGCTCTCGATTAATCAAAGGCAATGCAATTTCCGTCACATTGTTTACAAATAACTCCCTTACCCATCTTTCTCTTCTTCCCCCCTCCCCCTCCCCCTTTTTTTTGTCTTTCTCTCTCTCTCTCTCTCTCTCTCTCTCTCTCTCTCTCTCTCTCTCTCTCTCTCTCTCTCTCTCTCTCCTCTCTCTCTCTCTCTGTCTACTTCCCCCTTCTACTCCTTTACCCATCTTACTAGCTATCCTCATCCCCATCCCCATCCCCTTCCCCCTCCCCCTCCCCCGCCTCCTCGTTAGACCAAACAACTCGCCATCATCACTCCCTCCCTCCCCCCACCCACCATCCATCCCCCACCCGCAACGCCCCCACTAAGCCACCCACTTCCAAACACAAAAGCAGTGATGGAAGCGAGGGCGTGCGGGCGGGCGGGGGTTAGGGTCGCAAGGGCGTGGGCGTGGGAGGGGGAGGGGGGGGGGTTGGAAGGGGGAGGAGGGAGAGGAGGAGGGAGAGGAGGGAGGAGGAGGGAGAGGAGGGAGGAGGAGGGAGAGGGCAGGCGGTGTCCGGAAGGGGAGACTGAGATAACGAGCACACAGGCGTAATGGGCCGAGGGAGTGGGGGAGGAGGAGGGGGGGTTGGGGAGCATAGGGGACACGCCCGTGGTGGGTGGAGGTGAGCTAATAATCTCCCCGGGGAGAGTGACATCCACGTCCTCCTCCTCCTCCTCACCTCCCCCCCCCCCCACTCCACTTTCTCCCCGCCTCACTCAATTCCAACGTGAGGAAAGGAGGTGGGGAGGAGGGGAGGGGGGGAAGGAAGGGGAAAACAGGGAAGAAAGGGGGGGAGACGTTGGGAAGGAGAGGTTAAGATGGGAAGGGAAATAGAGGAGAAGGAGATGAAGGGGAGGAGATGAAGGGAAGAAGAGAGAGGAGAGCAAAGACGTCGACATGTTGTAAAGGGGAGTGGAAAGAGGGAAGAAGGGAGAAAAGAGAGGGAGAGAAGGAGGGGTGAAGAGAGGAGATAGGAAGAAATAAGAGAGAGAGAGAGAGAGAGAGAGAGAGAGAGAGAGAGAGAGAGAGAGAGAGAGAGAGAGAGAGAGAGAGAGAGAGAGAGAGAGAGAGAGAGAGAGGAGTGAGGCCGGTGACCTAACACCCCATCCCGATCACCTGGGGAGTACCTCTCTCTCCCCAGGCTTAATATTTCACACTAAAGCTAACAAGGTATCGCCCCGTTCTTCCCCTCCGCTACATAACCCTGAATTATAAGGAGTCCCACGGCCGCAATACAACCTTCTAATCTAAGCCAGTGTCCCATAGACCTGGCAAGCCTATGAATTATCAACCCACGCTCGATATATAAACCTCTTTTTGTGGAAAATTATTCAGTATAAAAAAAATCGCCCGGTGTTTGTAAATTAGGCATTATCACTGGAGGGAAAAAATGAACAAACGAAAGAAAGAAAGAACAAAAAAAAAAAAAGCTACATAACAGCCGGAAGTCATTTTACCTATTTAGTAAAAAAAATCGACATTTGTTATCAATGACATAAGCAAATTCCAAAAAAAAAACAGAGAAAGAAAAGAGGCATTTTGTCACACAACAACAATAACAGAAAAAAAACAGCAATTTATTCATCGTATCGAAACAAGGGAATAATAATAGAAAAAAAATGTAAACGAATTTTACCGGACGAGACGGGAAGTTATAATGAAAATAAGTCATTGGTAATAAATTAATAATGAACGCGAAGGGAAAGGAAGAGGAGAAGGAGGAAGAAGAACAAAAGGAGGGGAGGGAGGAATAATAATAATAATAATAATAATAACAGTAATGGTGATCACGATAATAATTCTGACAATAACAATAACAACAATGATGATCATCATCATTATCATCATCATAAACATAAACATAATCATAATCATAATAATAATAATAATAATAATAATAATAATAATAATAATAATAATAACAATAATAATAACAGAAGAATAAAAAGGGAGAGGATAATATCAGATACCGCATAAATAAGGAAAAATAATCAGAGACAGAGAACAAAATAATAATAATAATAATAATAAGAATAAGAAGAAGTAGAAGAAGAAGAAAAAGCAGACATAAAATAAAACCCCAATAACGACCACCGAACACAAGAGCCTTTTCCGTCCTTCCCTCCTTCTCTTCTGTTCTACCTTCCCTCCCTCCCTCCTTCTTTTCCTCCCTTTTTTTTCCTTCTTACTTTCTTCCCTCAATCCTTCCTTCCTTTCCTTCTTACTTCCTTCTTCACCTTCCTCCCTCCCTCCTTCCTATTCTTCTTACTTCCTTCTTCACCTTCCTCCCTCCCTCCTTCCTTCCCTTCCTCCGCAGGCAGGCAGGAACGCAGGCAAGGAGGCAGGCAGGCAGGCAGGCAGGCAGGGAACGCAGGCAGGGATGTAGGCAGGGACGCAGGCAGGCAGGCAGGCAGGCAGGGACGCAGGCAGGGATGTAGGCAGGGAAGGCAGGCAGGGACGCAGGCAGGCAGACAGGCAGGCAGGCAGGCAGGCAAATAGTTAGCAGGAGGAGGCAGTAGAAGCAACCAGGAGCGGGGTCACGTCCCAACCCCACACAAGGTCACGCGGGGGCCAGGCAACAAGAGGGCGGGCGGAGGGGCGGGTGGAAGGAGCGGAAGGGCAGGTGGAGGGGCGGAGGGGTAGGTGGGGGGGGGCGGACGGAGGGGTGGAGGGTTAGGTGGAGGGGCAGGTGGAGGATCGGAGGGGCGAAGGGGCGGGTGGAGGGGCGTATGGAAGGGTGGGCGGAGGGGCGGTGGGCGGGCCAACCCTTGCAACTGCCTGCAACTTCTGTGACATTAATTATTCGCCTCCGCACCTGAGACGCCGGGCGTAAAGAAGGAAAAATACCCGGGATGAAGAATATGGGTGGGGGTGGGGGGGTAAGGAAGGGAGGAAGGGGAAGAGGGGGAGTGAAAGGAGGGAAGATGGAAGGGGGAAAGGGGGGAAAGAGGGAATGAGAGGGAGAGGAGGAAGCGAAGAAAGAAAAAGCAGAAAGGGAAGAGGATGGGGAGGGGAGGGGGAAGAAGGGAAGGAGAGGGGAAATGGGGGGGGGGGGGGAGAGACACATTTAAATGCGATCGTGTACTTGTGTGATTTTCTTTTTAACCGCAAAAAATATCAAAAATACCAGTTTTAATATTATTATTTATTTATTTATTTATGATTATGATTATCATTATTATTATTATCATTTTATATATATATATATATATATATATATATATATATATATTATTTTATATTTTTTTTTTTTTTTTTTTTTTTTTTTTTGAGCGAGGAAGATAGGTATAAAACGTACACGAGAAAAATAAGAAAAAAAAAAAAATAATATATCGTCATGCACGAGTAACTTGGCACCACAAGGCCAGACTGAACGATGAAAAAAAACAATAAACAAAACAATTACACAACAGATAAATACCATACGCAAAAAAAAATAATAATAATAATCGAAGACAATTATCAAAAACAGCTAAATATAAGAAAAGAAAAGAAAAGAAAAAAAAAACAGCAACAAAAAACAAATAAATCAGCGGCGTCATAAATGAAAAAAAAAAGTACGAACCCTCTGCCCAGGGAAGGAGGAAGGGGGGGAGGGGGTGAAGCCTGACAAGGGGAGGTGGGAGGGAGGGTAGGGGAAGGGGGTCTGAGACACACAAGGGGGAAGGGGGTCTGAGACACACAAGGTTAGGGAATGAGGCAAGCAAGGCCAGGAGACTGACTTACACGGGACTAAAGGAGCGAGAGAGAAAATACTAAGAGGAGGAGGAGGAGGAGGAGGAGGAGGAGGAGGAGGAGGAGGAGGAGGAGGAGGAGGAGGAGGGGGAGGAGGAGGAGGAGGAGGAGGAGCAGGAGAAGGAGGAGAAGAAGAAGGAGGAGGAGGAGGAGGAAGATGAGGAGAAGGAGAAGGAGGAGAGGGAGAAGGAGAAGAGAGAGAGAGCGAAGTAGAAAAGAAAGAGAGAGAGCGAGCGAGCGAGCGAGTCCCCACAGGCGCAGGGTCTAACAACCGCGATCAAGTGTCAGGCTCATCAGCGCAATCGCCGCCGACAAAGCAGCGTCTCCTCCCTCAGGCACTGCGAGGGCGCGGCTGCAGGGGGGGGGGCGCTGCTGTCACTGCACGGGGGAGGGGGGGGGTAGAAGACGCGGTAGACATCCAGATAGAAGGTGCATGATATTTCACCATGCTGGACATGACGCGGTCAAGACTCATGAGGGGGGGGGGGGCGTGGAGGTCGAGGGAGAGAAGGAGAGAGGGAGGAAGAGAGAGGGAGGGAAGGGGAGAAAAAGAGAAAGAGAAAGAGAAAGAGAGAAGAGAGAGAGAGAGAGAGAGAGAGAGAGAGAGAGAGAGAGAGAGAGAGAGAGAGAGAGAGAGAGAGAGAGAGAGAGAGAGAGAGAGAAGAGAAAGAGAGAGAGAGAGAGAGATTTGATCTGATAAATTTATTACCTCCAGTGGACGAGAGAGAGAACGAGAACAAGTCAACGAGTGACCAACACATGACACTAACACCATGACAATCCTCGTGACCCGCAATGGAAAAAAATGACAGACCTTCCGTCTAATGCCACAGCTTATCGACGGAAAAGCAAAAGAAGCGAATAACTCAGTCTCGGCGAATCGCAAGCAAACACGCAAGCATTCAAAAGCCATTCAAAAAGCAAAGGTTTCGTGGTGGACATTCAAAAGCATTTTAAATGTCAATTAACGGACATTTTCACACCGGAAAGTCGGCACCAAGACCCTCCCACCCCCGCCCCACCCCACCCTTTCCCCCACCCCCCTCTCGAGAAAAATAAATTCAAAATAATCGAAACCCGATATCCACTTAAAAGGGGGAGAGGGGGGAGGAGGTGAGGGGAGGGGGATGGAAGGGAGGGGGAAGAAACAGGGGAGAGAAGGAGAGAGGAATGGAAGGAGAGGAAGAAAACAGAGAGAAAGGGAAAGGAAAGGGAGAGAAAGAAAAGGGGAAAGAGGAGATATTAGGATAAAGGGGAGGCAAATCAGGAAAAGGTCCCTAAACCCCGTTCGGGCACCCCCTTAACTTCCCGTTTCCCCCCCCTCCCTCCCTCCCTCCCTCCCCCCCTCCCTCTCTCACTCCCTCCCCCCATTACCTCCTCCTCCTCCCACCTTCCCTTTGTCTTAATTACAATAAACACGCCACCTAATCCCACCTGACCGGCTACACGCGTTAAAGACTCCTTCCTCCCCGCGGCAAACACGGGCGAGTACAAAACAACTATAATTAAAGACGACGTTTTTACGAGCGACGGAGAATAAGTCTGGTTCTCTTTCTCTTCCTCTGTCTTTCACTTCCTCTTTCACTTTCTTTCTCTCTCCCTCTCTCCGTCTCTCTTCCTCTTCCTCTCTCTCTCTCTCTCTGTCTGTCTGTCTGTCTGTCTGTCTGTCTGTCTGTCTGTCTGTCTGTCTGTCTGTCTCTCTCTCTCTCTCTCTCTCTCTCTCTCTCTCTCTCCTCTCTCTCTCTCTCTCTCCTCTCTCTCTCTCTCTCTCTCTCTCTCTCCTCTCTTTATTCCATTGTCCCTCCTCCTCCTACGGCTTTTGATCCTCCCAGCAACAACGAGAACCGACGTCCTTCGAATATTGCTCCCGCATTTTTTCTCTTTCCATTATCATCATTATTCCCTCTCCTTCCTTCCCTTTCCATTCCATTTCTTCCCTTCTCTTCCCCTGCCTTTCCCTACCCATTCTCCCTCACCCTCCTCTCCTCTTCCCCCCTGTCCTTCCTTTCCCCTTCTCCCTCTCTCTTTACTCTCCCCTCTTCCCCCCTGTCCTTCCCTTCCCCTTCTCCCTCTCTCTTTACTCTCCCCTCTTCCCTATTCACAACTAGAAGCTGTTAAGAATTGTCGAATTTCTACGCACTCTATTCTTTCAAAGGACTCATTAGTCTGGCCTTCCACACAGCTGATTGGTATATCAATTTTTTTTTTTTAATCAATAACCAATTTTCTAACGGCTTAGAAACGCGCGCCCTATTCGGCCTTAAAAAAAAAAAAAACTCTCCATTTTTTTTTGTTTCGTTTCCTCTTAAAAGACAAACAAAAGCAAAGAAAAGGAAAAAAGAAAAAAAGAAATTTCAATAAATCATTTTCTTCCCCGAGTAAGAAAGGCCCCGAATGGTATTAGTTTGCAGGCGACAGAACAAAATTCTAGATGGAAGAGATACAGTAAATAAATTCATAAATACACAATAGCAAGAACTCCCAAGAGACAGAATAAACAAAAAAAAAAGAAAACAGAAAGAAGAAGAAAAACGACACATAAAAAAGACAAAAAAAAAAAAACAGAAAAAAAGAACATAGAAAAAAAAAAAGAAAACAAAACAAGACACATAGAAAAGACAAAAAAAGAAAGAAAAAAAAAAAAAAAGGAATTTTAAAAATCGAAAAAAAGGGGCAAGGAAGTCAGGTCATCCACAGGAACATCTCAAGACTCGAGTTATTACGTCAGATTATGTTCCGGGGACGTTGGGTTCACGTTATGACCCTGAGGAGGGAGGTTAGGGCGTGTGTGTGTCAGGTCAGGTGGGAAGGAGGGAAGATGGGGGGGGAGGAGGGGGGGAAGAGGGGAGGGAAGGTGGGGGGATAGAGAGGAGGGTGGGAGGGAAGAGGGGAGGGAAGGTGGGGGGGATAGAGAGGAGGGTGGGAGGGAAGAGGGGAGGGAAGGTGGGGGGGATAGAGAGGAGGGTGGGAGGGAAGAGGGGAGGGAAGGTGGGGGAGAGAGAGAGGAGGGTGGGAGGGAAGAGAGGAGGGAAGGTGGGGGGGATAGAGAGGAGGGTGGGAGGGAAGAGGGGAGGGAAGGTGGGGGGGATAGAGAGGAGGGTGGGAGGGAAGAGGGGAGGGAAGGTGGGGGGGGATAGAGAGGAGGGTGGGAGGGAAGAGGGGAGGGAAGGTGGGGGGGGATAGAGAGGAGGGTGGGAGGGAAGAGAGGAGGGAAGGTGGGGGTGGATGGAGGAAGGAGGGAAAGTGGGGGATAGAGGTAAAAAAGGGGGGGGTGAAGGGAGGAAGGATGGCGGAAGGAGGGAGGGAGAGCGGGTGGGGGATAGAGGTAAAGGGGGGGGAGGGATAGAGGAGGAAGGGATGTGAGGGGGGGGGGGCGTAGATTCTCCCGTGACCTTATATTGACTACCTGAATGGCCACGAAAAAAAAAGCGAGAAAGGGCGGTCCTACTGTTTACAGAGGATGTTGTTTCTGATCTTATTCGTTCTACAAATACCTTTCATTTGACTGATGACGATATTCGAAAGTTTGAGGCTACTTAAATCTTTTTTTACCTTTTTGATCTTCTGTTGTAAACTGCTTAATTGCCTCTCATTTACCCATAATCTTCCCATTTCTCTCTCTCTCTCTCTCTCTCTCTCTCTCTTTCTCTCTCTCTCTATTTCCCTCTCTCTCTCTATTTCCCTCTTCCGTTCCATCCTTTCCACCCTCTCTTTTTTCCGTTTCCTCCCTCCATCCCTCTCTTTTTTCCTTTTTCTCCCTCCTTCCCCTCTCCCTCCCCCTTTCCCTTCCTCTCCCCCTCTCTCCTCTTCCCTTCCTCCATCTATCCCCTCCCTCCCTCTTCCCCTCCCCCTCATCTACGGCACTGTGCCCGGCCCTGTGCCTTTACGCCCTCCCATAATGCCCCGTGTGCCAACCCACCCAGGGCGATCTGAACGAAACTCCTTCCTAACTGAGCGTCCTTCATCTCCCGTTTTCTAATGTCTACTTTTCTACCTCGACGAGTCTACTCATCTACTTTCATCGGCGGTTCATCCAGCTGGGACGTGCATTCGCGAGGCACCGGGGTCTTGGGTGGCACTGTGGGCCGAAGGGCGTGTCTGCAAGATACTGGGAACGCTATGCCATTGTTGCATGAACTTGGTGCTAGGTTTCTTTTCTGTCTCTGTATGTCTGTCTTTTTCTCTCCTTCCTCTTGTCTCTAATTCGCATTCTCCTTATCTCTTTCTTTCTTTCTCTCTTTCTCTATTTATTTCTTCCAACTTATAAGAAAACTTCCTCAGATAATTGTCCTAATCACAAACTTCGTATATTCATAGTCGGAAAATATATAGCAACGCCAACTTATGTAAACAAAACATCTGCTATGCGCGAAAGGGGGCGTGGCCTACGCGCACACTTAAAAGGAATAAAGTACGGCCTTCAATAGCATCGTAAAAAAAAAAAAAAAAAAAACTAATCTTTCTTTGTGCTTCCATTTTTAACGAATACATCAAATCTGATTTCTTTATTGAATTATTCCCTTGGTTTGTTACAATTATTTGCTCATTTACCTATCTACTCCTTTTCGTATCGTATACCATTACTATTTTCTTTTATCACCTCCACCACCACAACATTCACCATCACCACCACCACAATAACTACCACCACCAACAATCACTACCACCACCAACCACACCACAATCACCAACACCACCACCACCACCACCATCACCATCACCACAGTCCCAATCACCACCACACTCACAATCACCACCACCACCAGCCCCGTCATCGCCAACGCCACGACCACAGCACCACGGCCACGCGCGCCGAACGGAGGCCTCACCTACTACCACTTCATTATCTTGCTAATTAATATGCAAAATTATAATTACCGCTATGCTAATACCCTGCCCGAGTTTTAAAGAAGGATTAACTAGAATATGGATATGGCTTCAACACACGTATCTTTAAAAAAAAAAATCTTTTGGAAGAAGTAATTCTCAGATTTCGTCTTTACACGGTTGGCAGGAGGGAGGGAGGGGGGAGGGGGAGGGGGAGGGGAAGGAGAGGGAGAGGGAGAGGGAGAGGGAGAGGGGGAGGGGGAGGAGGAGGAGGAGGAGGAGGAGGAGGAGGAGGGAGGAGGAGGAGGAGGAGGAGGAGGAGGAGGAGGAGGAGGAGGAGGGAGGAAGAGGGGAAAGGGGCGGAGGGGGGAGGTGAGAGAAAAAGGAGTGATAAAAGGAAACAAAGGAGAAATGGGAAAAATGACAAACAGGCAAGGCGAGAGAAAAGAAAGAAAGAAAGAGTAAATCGAAACTTAAGACAAAAAAAAACAAGCGAACAAATAAAACAAAAAATGAATATCTTTCTCCATTTGCCTCTTCTCTTTCTTTCCTTCCCTCTCCTCGTCACCCCGGCCCCGGTTCTCAATGATCTCATTATCCACACATGCTAATCAGCTTGAAATCGATTTCACTAATACCAACTGTGGTGACAAGATTAGTTCCATACAGCTGATAGTAACATATGATGATGATAATGAAAAAAAAAATGATATTATTAATACTGCTCAACATTCAAATTTCGATTCAGCATACTCACTAATTACGGTTATTAATTACACTCCTACGAATAAGAAATGATCACAAGAGGCTTGGTAATCCTGTTCAAAGCTCTGTGTGTATTCTTCTTCTAATTCCTTATCGCTTGTCTCGAAAGCATATTGATCATCTTCCATCCTCTCTTGCTTTGGATACGAGGTCTTACCTTTTCTCTCCTATTCTGCCTTTCTTCTCTTTTCAGTCTTTTCTCTTTGATTTTTTTGCTTTCTTCATTTCGTCTTCTCTCGCTTTTTAATATCGCGAATTAATGGATACGTTTTTTTGATAAGGGTGGAGACAAACACATATTTTTTAGTTAACAAACACATTTGTAATTTTTACACGCGTTCAAACACACGTACACGTACACGTACACGTACACATACACACACACACACACACACACACACACACACACACACTTCCCCATCCCCCATCCCGGACGCAACCCCCTGACCCCCTCATACGTACGCACGCACGCACGCACAGCGGAGCTCGGAACCCATTTAACTGTAGATTAAGCCTCGCTAATGAATTCTCGTCGAAATCGCGCTGCAGGAACAAGTCAGCGCTGCAGTTCTTATTTGCTATTCTCGACCTCCCTGAAACAACCCAGGTCGAATTAACCTGTCGCGGGGAAATGGGGGTAATTAAGCATGATAAAGACAGGGAGAGCAGGCTAGGAGTACTTACTCTGTCACGGCCCGCGGTCCCCTGCCGGCTCTGACTCTGCCGGGAAGGAGGAGGGGGGAGGGAGGGAGGAGGCGAAGGGGAAGGGGAGGAGGCAGGAGGAGGAGGGGAAGGGGAGGAAGGGAGAAAGAGGGGTGGTGGGGAGAGAGGAGGAAAGGAATGGCGGAGGAAAGGAAGGAAGGAGTGACGGAGGAAAGGAAAGCAGGAAGGAAGGAGGGATGACAAGAAGGTAGACAGATGAGAGAAGTGAAGAAATGACAGAGGGAAGGAGGGAAGGAAGGAAAACCGGAGGGAGAGAAAGAAGGGAGGGAGGCGGAGGGAAGAAAGGCAGGAAAGTGGGAGGTGGATAGTTGAAGGGAAGGAGGAAAGTAGGAAGGAAGAGGACAACGAATGGGAGGACCTAGGGAGGGAAGGAAGGAAGGAAGGAAGGAAGGATGGAAGGAAGGAGAGACAGAGGGCAAGAGTCAGACGCCGAGCATTACGCAACATACTGCAACATACCTGCAACATAAGAAAATATATATTAGGGTGTGGCACGTATGGGTACTATCTTACAAGCTTATAATGATGTAACACCAAATGCTACAGGCTACGCTTTAATATATGAGAACAAATATACATACGGGTTAGATATGGTAAGCTTTATCTTGTAATATGCGTGTGTGTGTGTGCGCGCGCGCGCGCGTGTGTGTGTATGTGTGTGTGTGTGTGTGTGTGAGAGAGAGAGAGAGAGAGGAGAGAGAGAGAGGAGGAGAGAGAGAGAGGGGAGAGAGAGAGAAGGGGAGAGAGAGAAGAGAGAGAGAGGAGAGAGAGAGAGAGTGAGAGAGAGAGAGGAGAGAGAGAGAGAGAGAGAGAGAGAGAGAGAGAGAGAGAGAGAGAGAGAGAGAGAGAGAGAGAGAGAGCCGGAATCATAACATAAGAAACAACAACATTAACTCAAACATTAATAACAGCACAGACACCAGAGTCAGCCCCTGTGAAGAACGTTATTTGTGACTTAGAATGAACAGAAAACGGGAGACGGTTTGACCTCCCTCTTGTCAACCTCGAAAAAAGTATGTTATTAGCAAGACAGTGAAAGTTTTGTGGTTTACAGCTCCTCAATGCAGGCAACACCGGGAGAAATGATGTTACTTGTTCCCATCCCCCCCCCATTCTCTCCTTCCCACATTTCACCCCCTCTGTCATTCCCACATACCCCCCCCCCTCTCTCTCCTTCCCACACATGCCCTCCCTCCACCCCCTCACCCCACTCTCCCCTCCTTCCTCTCTCTCTCTCTCTCTCTCTCCCCACGCTTCCCCCTCCCCTCCCCACGATCTCCCACTCCCTCTCCCCGCCCCACGTCCGCTGGCGCCCCGACCACGTGGCGGCAGCTGATAAGTACAAGATGTGATCCATGTTTCCGCTGTGCAGTGTTGCATTACGTAGCGGGTCGATGTTGCAGCGTTGACGTTGTCCCTCCCTTTCCACCCGCCACCCCCACTCCCAACACTCTGACAAGGGGGGAGGGGGGAGGGGCAGTGGTGGGGGGTTGGGGAGGGACGTTTGACGCACATGCCTCGACGTTCACTCAAACGCACACGGAGAGAAACGTACGGACATACAGCCCCATGGAAATGCATAAAAGCGGACGCAAGCACGAGCACATGCATGTACGTACGTACTACACACACACACACACACACACACACACACACACCACACACAACGCACACCACCACACCTTATCAATATGCGCTACAACACACTCATGCAACTGGAATTAATAAGGATATACCTCACCGGTCCGGCCATCACCCTCTACCCCCCACTTATCCCCTCCATACCCCTATACCCCCATACCCTCCCGTACCCACCTACCCCGCCATACGCGACACACCATGCGCTCATCCCCTTCGTTATATATGTATATGTCGTACTTCACGCACACACCTCCCGCATTGCTGTCATCGCAACTCACAGGGGAATTTGATAGCTTTGCGTGGCTTCGATGGAGGAAATCTTGCCTTGCTTATCTGGTGGGGGGGAGGGGGGGGGGGGGGGAGGTGGAGGGGTATCAGTGCTTGTGCCAACAGGAGGAAGAGGGAGAGAAGGAGGAGGAAGAGGAAGAAGAGGGGGAGGGGGGAGGGGAGGGGGAAGAGGGAGAGAAGGAGGAGGAAGAGGAAAGAAGAGGGGGAGGGGGAGGGGGAGGGAGAGAAGGAGGAAGAGGGAGAGGTGGAGGAGGAAGAAGTGGAAGAGGAAAAAGAGGAGGGGGAGGGGGAGGGGGACGGGAGGAGAAAGGGGGGGAGGAGGAGGAGGAGGAGAGATGGAAGAGGAAGAAGAAGAAGAGGGAAAGAAGATGAACAATAAAAACAAAAAAAAAAGGGAAAAGAAAACAAAAAAAGAAGAAGAAGAAGAAGAAGAAATACAATCTAAAATTATCTAGAAAAAAAAAAATAAGTAAATAAAATATATAAAGAACAAGGAGCTAAATAAACAAATAAATAAAAAAGACGCCAAAAAGCCCAGATAAAAGGGACGAGGGAAACGCATGACGCACATACATCGCACCGTAACGCAATTTTACACAGCGACGGAAAGCGCGGACTATGGCGAGGTCCTGATGGGGCGCGAATTTCCCCTCATGTCAAATCCCCTCCTTCCCCCCCTCCCTCTCACCCCTTTCCCCCCTATCCCCTGCCCTTCCGAGTCTTCCTCCCCCTCCCTCCCCACCTCCTTCGCATCACTCTTTCCCCCGCCCCTCCTCCTCCTCCTCCTTCTCCCCTCCTTCTGTGCTTTCCTTCCATTCGCATCTTTTCCTTCTCAGTTTTATCTTTTCCCCCTTTTTCTTCCTTTCATTAGCCCCCATCCCCCAATCTTTCCCTCCATCCTTTTCATCCAACCTTCCTTTCCCTCCCTCCCTCCCTCTCATTCCCCTGCCTTTCCCTCCCTCCCTTCCTCTCATTTCTCTTGCCTTTCCCTCCTTCCCTCCCTCTCATTCTCCTCCCTCTTACTACCTCCCCCCCCCCCACCAACCTACGCCGGCCGCTCAATCTACGACTCATGGACCCCCACTCCCCCTCCGCCCTGTCTCCTACCCCCTCCCCCCCTATCTGCAGTAGGCCTACCTCCCACCCAGAAGTCGCCAGTGCAGTCGTATATGAAGACGAAGAGCAGGGGAAAATCAAGGGTGTTAGGGTGAAAAATGGAAGCTTATCCCGGTTAAAAAAGGTGTTAGGGTGAAAAATGGAAGCTTATCCCGGTTAAAAAAGGTGTTAGGGTGAAAAAAGGAAGTTTATCCCGGTTAAAACAGGGTGTTAGGATGAAAAAATGGAAGCCTATCCCAGTCAAAAAAAGGTGTTAGGGTGGAAAAAAGGAAGCTTATCCCGGTCAAAACAGGTGTTCGGGCGAAAAAATGGAAGCTTATCCCGGTCAAAAAGGGGTGAAAAAAGAAAAATTATCTCGGTCAAAAAAGGCGATAGGGCGAAATAAAGGAATTTAACCCAATCAAAAAGTTGGTGTTAGGGTGAAAAGTAGGGTGCCAGAGTAAGGGAAAAAAAGGATCACGTTCGGAGAAGAGTCACAAGAATGGGCAATTGGGTGACAAGGGTGCTAGGGTGATGAGAAGAAACACATAAGAGTGAAGGAGATGTCAGGGTGAGAAAAGTAAGTAATTGAGCCCATACGGGAAAAAAAGAAAAAAAAAATGGTTGCAAAATATGAGTGCCACGCCTAAAATAAGAGTATCAGGGTGTCAAGAGAGATATTAGGGTGTCGAGACCAAAAGAAAGGTTTAAAAAAAAAAGTGATGAGTCGAAAGGAACCAGAGTGAAGAGAAAGGGTGTCAGGGTGAAGGAGAATAGTGTCAGGGTGAAGAAAAAGTTGAAAATAAAGAGTGCCAAGGGAACGTTAGTCAGAGATAAGGGCAGGAATGGTGGCACTGTGTCGCTAAGTGGGATCTGACCTAGTCTATATGTTTTTTTTTCATAATTATTTCCTCACGCATCATTTTAATCCATTTACTTACGTATCACTTTATTCGATCTATCTTCCATCTTTTTATTCATCAATATTTCGCTTACTAATTTTCCTGCCGAGTCATGTAATCTCAAACGCTTTTTTTTAAACGATAAATGAATTTACTTTCATGCTAATAAGGAGCAGGGAAGGGAGAGACCACCTCCCTCCCCCCCCTACCCCGCCTTTCCTAAACCCTTTCTAAATAAGAATTGAATTTAAACCAATTATTGAAAGTAAAGGCACTTGAGAACCCAATTCTATAAGTAAAAAGTCGTTTTTTATCGCTAATTGGTTGGGTATAGGCGTGAGTTTGTAAGTACTGTTATATAAACACTTAAGGTCTCTTGACTACACACACACACACACATACACACACACACACACACACACACACATTGCAAGATATATCTTACCATATCTAACCTTGCATACATACACCCCACAAATGCACCTCCACTATTACTCCACGAACGAACACACACACAACCACACCACACACACACCACACAACCACCACACACCCCACACACAACACACACACACCCCAAAACACGAGACCCGGCTTTCCTGAACCAATCTCCCCTTTCCCCCTCTATTATTTCCATTCAGGCAGCGTTCACAAAAAGTCGGAAAATTGCTTCGTGGCTAAAACATAATCATCCCACGGGGAATGCGCCAACCACAAGTTCACTCGATGAAAAATGGCAGAAAAACATCATATCTTTCCCATGGTTACGGAGGGAGGGAGAAGGGGAGAGGGGGAGGGAGAGAGAGAGGAGAGAGAGAGGAAGAGAGAGAGAGAGGGAGAGGGAGAAGAGAGGAGAGAGAGAAGAGAGAAGGGAGAGAAATAAGTGGGGGAAAAGAGAGAGAGAGAATAAGGGAAAAAAAAAAAAAGAGAGAAAAACAGAAGGAAGGGGGAGAAGGAGAGAGAGAGAAGAGAGAGAGAGAGAGAGGAGGGAGAGAGAGAGAGAGAGGGAGGGAGAGAGAGAGAGAGAGAAGAGAGAGAGAGAGAGAGAGAGAGAGAGAGAGAGAGAATTAAAACCCCACCCTTTCAGACGTCTGCTTCTACCACCCCATGACCCCCCCCCTCCCACCCAACCTCACAGCACCCCCCCCCCCCGCCACCCCACCCCACCCGAAAGGGCGCCGCTGTCTCCAGTACTCCCGGTACTCAAGACGACTGCAAAACTGTCTTTTTTTGTTTAATGTTTTTTATCCTTACCTTTTTTTTTTCTTTTTTTTTAAATCAACTTCTTCCCAAGCGATACGAGTCAAAGAAGCTGCGGCGCCCTTGCCCAATACGCTGAAGTCATCCCTCGTGGAAGAGAGGGAGACAGGCTGTCGCTCTTGGCACGCTGCTGTCTGGTCGCCGCTGACTCTGTCGTGAACTGCGCCCCCCCTCCTTCCCCTTCTTCGCCATTCTCCCTTCCCTCCACCCTCCTTTCCTCATCCCCGCCCCTTCCTATTCACCACTACTTCCCTCTCCCATCCCCCTTTCACACACCCTTCCTCCCCATCCCCTTTATCCACTCCCCCTATTTCCTCCTCCCCTCCTCCTACTCCCCATTCCCCTTCTTCACTACCCCTCCTCCTACTCCCCCTCCCCCTTCTTCACTACCCCCCTCCCCCAACCTGGGCTCCGCGGACACGTGTCTGCGGCGACCGCGGCCCCAGACACTGCAGTACGACCAGCCCCGACGGAAGGGACCGTGACTCCCACTTGGCCAAACCACGTCAGCGATCAATAGATTTCAAAATGTGGCTTGCAGAAGGCTTTTAGTCTCTTTTTGTGTTTTTGGGGGCGCGTGCGTACTTATGTGCGTGATTAGGGAGGGAGAAGGGCTACGAGAAACGGGGGGGTGTCTGCGTGTCTGTGTCCGTGTGTGTGTTGCAGGTGTAAGTGACGGCGTGTGTGCGTTTCAGCGCTAGTTGGAACTTCTCCGGCTTGTTTGCCTTTGCTTGCACGTTGCCAATTTGCGTGTTTGCACTTCTTTTAGTAAGAGGCGGGCAAGCAGCACTCCGCCCGTGCCTTTCGAGTCCCCCGCTTGCTTCTTTTTCGAACTTCCTTCACGACGGCACTTCCATGTGTCTACGCGTCTGTGTCTTTACGTGCTTGCCTGTTTGCTTTCAGGTGTGTTGCACCGCGTATGCATGCTGGAGTGGCGTGTGCTTGAAGGGCGCGCCGTGACATTTGGGGGCGGCGGCCGGGCAGGTTGTGTGGCGCCAACTTCATAACACAGTCTGACGTGTTCGCCGCCGCCGCCGCCGCCGCCGCCGCCGCCGCCGCCGCCGTCACTACAGCCGCACCGCTATCACCCTTTTCCTTCCTTCCTTCCTTCATCATTTCCTTCCTTCCTTCCTTCATTCATTCATTCATTATTTCCTTTTCCTTCATTCTTTTTATTTCTTCTCTCTGCCCTTTCCTTATTGATATATTCCTGAACCCGTTGCTGAGCAATCTATTTCTGGTCCGCGCAATTAAGGATAATGAAGATAAATAAATTATTGAAATTTAAATCAGCGTATATTAGGGGGGTCCAAGACAATACCTTCACCTCCACCCCCCCTCCCCTCATCGTCCTCCCTCCCTTCCTTCTCTTTCTCCCCTCCTTTCTTTCTTCTCCTTCTCCTCTTCCTCTCCTCCCCCATCTTCCTTCTCCCCCTCCCCTCCTCTCCTCCTTTTATTCCCTTTTTCCCCCCTCCCCCCCCCCCCCCTCCTCCCCTTTTTTCCCCTTTCCCCCCCCTCCTCCTCTTTCCCCTTTTTGTTATTCCCTTCCCCTCCTCCTCCTCCTCCTCCTGTTATTCCCTTCCCCCTCCCCCTCCTCCTTCTCCTGTTATTCCCTTCCCCCTCCTCCTCCTCCTGTTATTCCCTTTTCCCCCCTCCTCCTCCGTTTCCTATTCCCTTCCACCCCTCCTCCTCCTCCTCCCCCCCACACCTCCTACCCACACAACTCCCTTCTTTCCGCCTTTGCGAAGCGTGGGTGGCTCGTGGGCGTCTGAGGCGGAGGTGCGCTGGCTGGACTCCCTAAAAGATTTATAAGTTATTGTACGTCAACAAAGAATTTGACAATCATTCTTCGTACTGCAAATCACCCCCACCCCTCCTTCCCTCTCTCTCTCCCCCGCGGTTTCTCCTTCTGTTCTTTCCACTCACCCCCCCCCCTCTCTCTCTTTCACCCCCCCCCTCCTTCTTTAACCACTGTCACCAGATCACGTGTCTTGTTCTCAGTCAGTGAACTTTTGAGGCGAGGTGGTGGTGGCGCGTTCGAAATAAACCCTTCCCTCACGCAGACGCCTCCAGAAACGCACACACGTTCACAAGCGCACACGCACGCACGCACGCACGCACACACACACGCACGCACACGCACACACACACACGCGCATGAACGTGCACACATACATACACGTACACATACACACACACACACACACACACACACACACACACACACACACACACACACACACACACACACACACACCACACCAATCAAAATCACATACATACATGCTTGCATACATACATACATACACACTCCCCTCGAACTTCCCGCACCACACGGATTTTCCCCTCACATACACCCTTCTCCCACAGCCACCATTGGCTACACTAACTATTCTCTCGTTCTTTCATCTCCCCTTCGATCCTAACGATCACCCCCCCCCACCATACCCCACCCCCTCTTGCTCCCCCCACCTCCCCTCTCCCCTTGGCCTCCTTTCCCCTCGTGTCCTTATCTACTGAGGCATCTCTATTCCCTAATGCTATGGTTAAAAGTATGCCTACTTTTTTTTTCTTCATTTTTCTTTTACAATTCCTTTAGAGTATTCATATAAGCCTATGCGTCCTCCCCCCTCCCCGCCAGTTTTTTTTTTTTCTACGGTTCCATTAGATCTTTTTTTTTATTCTTATTCTTATTCCCATCTCTTAGTTCTAATCCCACGTCCTTATTTCCCTGTTAATTCATTCCGTTTCTTTTATTTTCGTATCGGATCCCAAATCTAGGCCTACGCTTCATCCCCGCTGTAATTTCTACGTCTCGCTCCCCTCCCCCCCCTCTCTTCATCTTCCCCTCCTTCCCACTGTCTCTCATCCGTATCTCCTCCTCTCCTCATTCTTTCTCGTGCTTCTGTCCCCACGATCTTTCGTCAGAGATGACATCCCTCGCTCGTGCTTCCTCCTCCTCCCCCTCTCCTCCTCCTCCTCATCCTTCCCCTCTCCTCTTCCTTCCCTCTCCTCCTCCTCCTCCTCCTTCCCCTCTCCTCTCCTCCTCCTTCCTCCTCCTCTTTCCCCTTCCCTCCTCTCCCCCTACTCCTTCCCTCCCCTCCTCCTCCTCTTTCCCCTCCCCCCCCGTAGGCTTCTTTCCCCTCGGCACCAAAAGAGGCGTCGTCTCCCCTCGTCACACGACTTATATGCGACGACCGTCTTACTCTCCCCTCTGCTTACTGCTTCTCTAATCATTCATCAGTAAAATTTATATATCACATTATATTATACAATATATAAAAAATAATATAAAATAGCTCACATTATTTTTTATATAAAATTATTTTAATTTATATATATATATATATATATATATATATATATATATATATACATATATTCACCCATTTACTAATTTCCTATTCACTTTATTACCATTCTCATCATCACCATCAACACCTTCACTTCTCCGACTCGCCTTCCCTTCTTCACCATTTCTTTCCCCATCTCTTTCCCCTCCGCCGTTATCTCCCCTCGCTCTTCCTCCCCCTTTTGCCCATTACGCAAACTCGCCCCAAATCCCAAAATACGAAACAAATGACGAGCGGGGACCACACAGCGTTATAGAGTTATCTTCCGTCTATTTCTTAAGGTATAAAATTCCTGCTTGCAAGCGCCTCCTGATCGCGTTCCTTCGAAAGGACTCGTGAGCTGTTCTGCGAGGGGGGTCTGCCTTCACCCTCCTTCCTTCCCTCTTCCTTCTTCTGCCATTTACACTTCAACCTCTTCTTCTTCTTCCTCCTCCGCCCTTCTCTCTTGTACCTTCTCTTGCTCTCGTTCCTCTTTCGCCTCCTCTTATTCCTCTCTCTCCTTCTCCTCACTCCTCCTTTTCCTCTTTCTTCTTCTCTTGTTCCTCTTTCGTTCCTCTTTCTCACTCCCCCTCCTCCTTCCTTCCCCCTCCTCCGCCCTTTTCTCTCACTCCCCCTTCTCCTCTCCTCTTCTTCCTTCCTCCTCTCCCTCCCCTTCCTCTTCCTCCTCTCCTCCCCTCTCCTCTTCTTCCCCCTCTCCCCCTCCTCTTCTCCCTTCCTCCTCTCCCTCCCCTTCCTCCTCTCCCTCCCTCCCTTCCTCCCTCGCATCCTTCGCATCAACCCTCCCTGTTATGCTAGAACCCTTCCACGCCGCGCCCTTAGCGACGTCCCTCTCGGCCCGAGGAAGCCAGATCGCCCCGCCCCCCCTCGAGCACGGAGGACCAGCTGCTGATTTGCATGACTGAGGAAAAACCTTGGGGCCATGCCGGGGGAGCGGGGGGGGGGGAGGAGGGGGGGGGGAGGGGGGAAAAAAGAAATGGGGGGGGGAAAAAGGGGAAATGGAAGGGGGGAGGAGGAGGAGAAAAAAATTTAGGAGGGAAAAAAATAAATGAGGGGAAGAAAAAATGGGAAAAAAGAAGGGGGAGGAGAGGGGGGGAGGAAAACAGAAATAAAGAGGAGAGGAGGTTGAGAGAAAAGGGGGAAATAGGAGAGAGGAAGAAAGGTAGAAGCATAGAAGAGTAAAAAAGGCAGACTATTCTAGCTCATGAAAATACTGAAACCACACACACAAAAATGCATAAAGAAAAGGAAAAGAGAAGAGAAGAGGAAGAAGAGAGAGAAGAGAGAGGAGAGAGAGAGAGAGAGGAGAAGAGAGAGAGAGAGAGGGGTAAAGAGAAGAGAAAAGGAAGAGAAAAGAGAGAGAGAGAGGGGAGAGAAGAAAAGAAGAAGAAAGGAGAGAGGAGAGAAAAGAGGAGAGAGAAAGGAGAGAGAGAGAAGAGAGAGAGAGAAGAGAGAGGAGAGAGAGAGGAAGGAGGGGGGAGAGAAAAAAAAAAGAGAGAGAAAAAGAGGAAAAAAAGAGAGAAAAAAAAGGGAAAAAAGAAAAAGAGAAGAAAAAGGAGAGAGAGAGAGAAGATATATATATATTATATATATTATAATATTTATATATATATATATAGAGAGAGAGAAGAGAGACAGAGAGAGAGAAGAGTAAAGAGAAAGAAAAGAGAAGAGAGCAAAGAGAGAGATGAAGAGAGCCGAGAAGACGGAGGAGAGAGAGAGCAGGGAGAATAAGAGAGAGAAGAGTTAGAGAGAGAGAGAGAGATCCCTTAAAAAAAAAAAAAAAAGGAAACAAGACCGCAACACAAATAAAATAATCCCAAACGGACTAATTGCTTCCCGCGACGGCACTTACGCCCCAACGACAATTGCACGAACACTAACTAGCGTGCGGGGGGAGGGGGATGGGCTCAGGGAGGAGCCAGGGGATGGGGAGGGGAAGGGGAGGAGCTATGGAGGGGGAGGGGAGGGGGGAGGGAAGGGGAGGAGCTAGGGGAGGGGGGAGGGGAAAGGGAGGTGCTAGGGGAGGGGTAGGGGTAGGGGAGGAGCAAAGGGGGATACGAAGACGATGTTTTAAAAGCTATAAACACAACGGACGTAAACATTCTTTGGAGAGGGGAAGGGGGGGGGAGGGGAGACGGACGCTCTTCGGTAGGTTTAGTGTCGGAATGTCCTTTAAACACCTTTTTTTTATCTGCTTATCTCTTATTTTTTCTTTACTTTCTTTTGATTTTTCTTTCTTTTCTTGTGACTGAGGGGAAAGGAAGGATGAAGATTTATAGGAAAAGGATTTGCGTGAGTGAATGCGAAATGAAGATACATAGAATTATATATCAATAGATAGATAGATAGGTTGACAGGTAGATATACAGATGGATATATGGATAACGTAACTGTGATCGAGATAGAGGTCGATAAATGAGTGAGAGTGAGAGTGAGAGAGAGAGAGAGAGAGAGAGAAGAGAGAGAGAGAGAGAGAGAGAGAGAGAGAGAGAGAGAGGAGAGGAGAGGAGAGGAGAGAAGAGAAAGATAGAAAGAGAGAAAGAGAAGAGAAAGAGAGAGAAAGAGAGAAAGAGAAAAGAGAAAGAGAAAGAGAAAGAGAAAGAGAGAGAAAGAGAGAGACCTAAAACACCTGTCATGCAAAGACCAAGCACAACATCTGTCTCTTGACATTTGCAATTCAACATAAACCATTAAAACTCCTCCACGGGTTTACTCTAACAGGCTCTTGATAAAAGAGGAAATTAACTCTTTAATCTGGTGACCGTTCCTTCATTTCGCGAACGAAGAGAGGAGAGGAGGAATAACATGATTGCAATTATGTGTTATAGATGTTTTACTAAAGAGTTCACACGCTTAGGAGAAAAGGGAGGTGGTGGTGGGTGTGGGTGTGGGTGTGGGGGTCGTGGTGGAGGTTGGGGTGGTGGTGGTGGAGGAGATGGTGGTGGTGGTGGTGGGGGTGGGGGTGGAGGAGGTGGTGATGGTGGTGGTGGGGGTGGGGGTGGAGGAGGTGGTGATGGTGGAGATGGAAGTGGAGATGGTGGTGGTGGGAGGTGGAAGAGGAGATAGAAGAAGTGGAGGTGGTGGTGGTGGAGGAGGGTGGGGGTGGAGATGGAGGGAAAATGGAGATGGAGGTGGTGGAGGGGGGGATAAAAGAGGAGGAAGAGGAGAAAAAGAAGAAAATGTTGATATTGACAACATTTATTTATCCAATATGCATATAGACACTTTGACATCCTCAAACAAAATTAGAATGGCTGACCCTCCTGAGAACACAAGCTCTCATAAGGAGGCAAGAAGAAGAAGAAGAAGAAGAAGAAGAAGAAGAAGAAGAAGAAGAAGACAGAAGTAGAAAAACAGAAAAAAGAAGAAAGACCGAAAAAAAAATGGAGGACGAGGAAACAGAAGAAAGCAGACAGAAGAAAGACGGGAGAAAGGAGGAGAGACGTAGGAAGAGAGCAGAGAAAGAGAGGACAGCGACGGCCGAGTGGGGTTTCCGCGTGGCCGAAAGCCCTCGCGCGAAACCTTGGCCGGGGTTTCGCACACCGACGGCGCCGCAGAATCCCCACAAGTCGGTGCATATATATTTTTTTTTTAACTAGAAAGGAGAACATCGGTATTTTTAGGTCGGTGTTATGCCAAGGTCTCGTAACTAGTCTCCTTCAGTGGGCGATATGATCTCGAGGGCTTATGTACTTACGAAACTTTTTTTTTTTTTTTTTTTTTTTTTAGGTTTTTATGACTTTTTTGCTGATCATAAGCTTAGCTGGATGACACCGAGGACGGAGTAATTCTCTTAAAAAAAAAAGAAGAAAAAATATATACTCATTCCTTATTCCTCCGTCCACCCCGTATTTCCAAAATCCAAGAATTTTTTTTTATCCAGCCGGCAGGTATTTTCTTCCGAGTGGCAGAGTGGCATGACAGAATGTTTGACCTTGCGAAGCCACCAGGAGCCCGGGTCATGTGTCAGCAACTCTCGACTCGGGTGTAAGTGTGTTACCGCCGAGCATTCCTGTCGTTCTGTTGAAAGACTGTCGCTCTTTCTGTTTCTATGCTTGTCGGTCTCTCTCTCTCTCTCTCTCTCTCTCTCTCTCTCTCTCTCTCTCTCTCTCTCTCTCTCTCTCTCTCTCTCTCTCCCTCACCTTTACTTTTACCTTCACTCTCAATCTCTCCCTCTCCTCCTTCCTTCCTTCCTCTCCCTCGCTTTTCTATTTCCCTCTCCCTCCCCCTCAACCTCTCCACGTTCTTCTAATTCCCTTCCATTCTCCCTCCTTCCTCTCCCTCTCCCTCCCTTATAATAATCCTTTTCCCCATTATCTTATGTCTCTGATTAGTGCGTTATCTTCCACAACCACCAGTTCAGAGGCTTCACGCCGGTACAACGAGCGAGCAAGCAACAAGCAAGCATCGTATTGCGTGTAATGGGCGACCGCTCTCGCAATTAGCAACTTCCGAAAGTTTTAAGAAAATGACGCAAAACTTTCTAGCCGAGAAACACTTGTTCTAAGGTTCACGAAAGTTTAGAAACCGGGTCTGTTTCTCCCGTTCGGCTGCGTCGGTTCCGTCTGTTTCTTGTGTGTGTGTGTGTGTGTGTGTGTGTGTGTGTGTGTGTGTGTGTGTGTGTGTGTGTGTGTGTGTGTGTGTGTGTGTGTGTGTGTGTGTGAGAGAGAGAGAGAGAGAGAGAGAGAGAGAGAGAGAGAGAGAGAGAAAGAGAGAGAGAGAGAGGAGAGAGAGAAGAGAGAGAGAGAGAGAGAGAGAGAGAGAGAGAGAGAGAGAGAGAGAGAGAGAGAGAGAGAGAGAGAGAGAGAGAGACCAAAATAACGCAACGCAAACAGACAAAACAGCCAGTCGTAGAAACAAAGAAAATCATGTACGTGATTGACCGCGCATGTGCTACGGGCAGGCTCGTAGTTGTGTCAGGGGGCGCGGAGAGGAGGGGGGAGACAGGGACGGAGGGGAGGAGAGGGGAGACGAGGACGGAGAGGAGGAGGGGGGAGACAGGGACGGAGGGGAGGAGGGGGGAGACAGGGACGGAGGGGAGGAGGGGGGAGACGGACGGAGGGGAGGAGAGGGAGCGAGGCGGAGGGGGAGGGGAGAAGCGGGCGGAGGGGAGGAGGGGGGAGACAGGGACGGAGGGAGGAGGGGGGAGACGGACGGAGGGAGGAGGGGCGACAGGACGGAGGGGTACGGGGGAGACGGGGACGGAGGGGAGGAGCGAGGAAGCCCTCCACGCGACTCCCTCCACCTGGTGGGCTTCCCTCACGCTTCGCTCTGCCCTGGTCGAGAGGAGAGGCTTATGCGAATATACAAGTACACGTGGCAGGAGGTTTGTACAGGCGTCCGACGGGCGCTCTCACTCTCTCTGCTTTCGCATCTTCGATGTTTCTTTGTTTCTCTCTCTCTCTCTGTCTCTGTCACTCTCTCCCTTCCACCCTCTATAGCTCTGTTTGTCCGTATTTGTCTGTCTGGCTTTGTCTCTGTCTCTGTCTCTCTTACTCTCACTCCCCCTCTCCCTCCCACTCTCCCTCTCACTCCCACTTCCACTCTCACTCCCCCTCTCCCTCTCACACCCCTGTCCCTCTCCCTCTCACTCCCCCTGTCCCTCTCTCTTCCCCTCTCCCTCTCACTTCCTCCCCCCCGTCCTACCGCCGACCCAAACTCCCTTCCGGTTTGTGGTGAATCCTCTTCCTCAAATATCCAGTCTATTTCCTCCTCTTCCTCTGTCCCCGCTTTGCAACATCATCACCGCCACTTTCTACTTCGCTTTCCCCTGTTTCCTCTTTCTCCTTTCTCTTCTTCCATTTTCTCTCGGTCTCCCTCACTCCGCCTCCCAGTCCGTCCTCTTGTCTGCGATCTCAGTAATGGCAATCAACACGCTCCGCCATTATCATCTTCTTATCATTATCATCATCATCATTACCATCTATCAGTCTATCAGAGACAGCCATTATTTACCTATTGGCATCATCATTACCATCTCATTATCGCCTTTGTCTGTGTATCTTCTTTACTCCTTCCTCTCCTCCTTTCTTTCTTTCTTTTCTTCTCTTCCTCTCTTTTCATATTTTTGACGTCATGCCATTTCTTACTGTTCATCTCTGACCTCATTTCCCTTCCACTGGTTGGCAATTTTGCGAGTCATTTCCAAACAGGTAAGTTTCGTGCCACTCAGTGAGAATAATCGCATTACCAGCCCTCCTCCTCCTCCTCCTCCTTCTTCTTCTTTCTTCTTCTTCTATCTTCCTTCCTTCTTCGTCTTCTTCTCCTTCCTTTTCCTTCTTCTTCTTCTTCTTCTTCTCCTTCCTTTTCCTTCTTCGTTTCTTTTTCTCCTCCTCTTCGTCTCCCTCTCCCATTATCTCTACGTCTGCTCTCCTCCCCTCGTTTTTCCCTTTCCTCCTATCCCTCCCTTCCATCTCCCTCTACTTCTATCCCTCCCTTCCATCTCTCCTCCCATTCCCTCCTCCCTCTCCTCTCTACCTTCCCCTCCCCTCCCCAACCTCTCATCTCTTCCCCCTTCCCCTCCGCTCCCCCTCCTTCTCCACCCCACCCCTCCCTCGCATCTTGTATATCTATCTCTATCCTTCCCCTCTCCCTTTCCTCCACTCTGTCGCTTGCAATATCCCTCTCCCCTTATTACCAGCACCCCCTCACCCCTCACTACCAGGCACCCCCTCCCCCTCACTACTGGCACCCCCTCACCCCTCATTACCGGCACCCCCCCCCCCTTCGTCTGATACTACGCCACGTTGGTTGGGGTGCTTCTGGATTCGGCGTTCAGTGGGCGTGCAATTGGCGTTCAGTGGAGGCTCAGACGGCGTTCGTGGGCGTTCAGGTGGCGTTTAAGGGGCGTTCAGGGGGCATTCAGGAGGAAAGCAAGGGGGGGGAGAGGGAAGGAAGTCAGAGACGTTCGGGGGGGAAAGGAGGGGTGCTTTGACGTTGAAAGGCGTTGAGACTTCTGAAAGGCGCTGAAATGAGTACCAAGCGTTGACAAGATTTATCCTGAAAGACTTTTTAAGACTTCCATTTGAGCTTTTTTTAAACGCAATTGCAAGCTCACGTTCACGGCCGTTCACCTGTCCTTCCCGTTGACTCACCCGCGACCTGAATGATGAGTACCAAGTCGCCCAAGAGGTAAATGAGGAAGGAAAAGAAGAAGAAGAAGAAGAAGAAGAAGAAAAGAAGAAGAAGAAGAAGGAGGAGGAGAGGAGGAGGAGAAGAAAGAAAAGACGAAGAAGTAGGAGGAGGAGAAGAAAGAAAAGACGAAGAAGAAGAGGATGATGAAAATGAAGAGGAAGAAGACGAAAAAGAATAAGACGAAAAAGAAGAAGAAAAAAAACTATGACGAAAATGAAAAAGGGGAAAGAAGAGGAGGAGGAAGACGCGGGGAAAAAGAAGAAGAAGAAGATAAAGAGAAGAAAAAGAAAAAAGAAAGAAAGAAAGAAAAAGAACAAGAACCAACCATAAAAAAAAGTTTCCCAGCTCCCTCAACCCGATCCCAAACACCCTCAACAGAACAACACGAACACGCAAAAAAAAAAAAGAAGAGAGAGAGAGAGAGAGAGAGAGAGAGAGAGAGAGAGAGAGAGAGAGAGAGAGAGAGAGAGAGAGAGGAAAAGAAACGAGGAGGGGAAAACGGAAAACTAGACCGCTCGAAAACCGGCACACGCGGTCTAACAACTCTCGAGAGAAGGTAAAGTGACAAGATCAAAGGCGGAGGATATCAAGCGAAAGCATCAACCTCGAGAGTGACAAATCTTCTTCAATGGCACCGTTTCCCTTCCTATTTAATTTTTTTTTTTTTTTTTTTTGACTTTTTCTTTTTTTTTTTTTTTTTTGTTTTTATTTTTTTTTTTTTCTTTTCTTTACTCTTTTTTCTTTCTTGTTCTCTTGGTTAATTTTTTTTCTTGGGGGGGAGGGGGGGTTCGTTTTTTTCGAGTTTTGTTTTAATTTTTTTTTTTCCTTTTTCCCTTTTCATTTTCTTTCTCTTTTTTTTCTTCTTTATATATCCTATATATCTTATTTCTGTTTTTTTTTTTTTTTTTTATCCCTCTCTGTTTTTTAGCATATCTGTTTTTTTCTTTATCTTATATCTATTTTCTTATATTTTCATCTGTTTCTATTTTTATGTTATTTTCTACTTCCTGGAATCTCTCTCTTTGTATTTCTCTTTCTCTTTCTCTATTCCTTTCCTTTATCCTCTCCCTCTTTCAGCAAACCATAAAATAAAACATCTTTAATATAATAATAATGATAATATTAATAATGGTAATGATAATAATGTTGATGATGGTGATGATGATGATGATAAAAATAGTAATAATGATGACGATGATGATGATGATAATAATAATGATAATAATAATAATAATAATAATAATAATAATAACAATAATAATAATAATAATATATCAATGATAATAATAATAATCACGGATAACGACAATAATGATAATAACAATAATATTAAAATACAATAACAAATCCAGCTATCAATAACGAACAAAAACACCGACAAATAACCCGAACAAAAGCAGAGAGTTCACATTCACTCACAATTACCACAACGAACAGTCTCACTACTCTCACCATCCGAGCGAACAATTTTGAGAAGTTACGTTCAGAGGCCAAAGGATGAATGACTAACTCGTTTTTTTTTCTCCCTTCTGTGTGATTGTGACTGAGGGAGAGAGAGAGAGAGAGAGAGAGAGAGAGAGAGAGAGAGAGAGAGAGAGAGAGAGAGAGAGGAGAGAGAGAGAGAAGAGAGAGAGAGAGAGAGAGAGTGAGAGAGAGAGAGAGGTGATAGCGGGGGAGAAGTTCGCGTGCTAAGAGCTATATGCATTATAGTTATACTGTCTATAGCGCTAGTCTCATCTCTATAGATATAGAGAGAGATAGCGCCTCTAGCGATACTCTATCGTCGAGATCGATCGATACGAGAGCGAAAGAAGAAGAGGGGTGGGGGGATATATAGAGAGAGATTAGCACTGAGGTATCTATTATCGATTTATCTAGGATCGTGCTCGAAAAGCGTGCCTCTCTTCTCTCCATACGATCCCCTCTCTTCTTCCCATAGATAAGACATAAGATATAGCCTCGACGATAGCAAAGAAGAACGTAGTAAAAGCACGAACTATATAACACCTCAACACACACGACATCACACAACAAAAAAAAAAAAAAACACGACCACCCAATTCCACACCCCCACAACAAACACCCCCCAACATACCCCAACACACACACACACACACACACGTACGCAAAAAGCCCTATAAAAGGAATATCTTCGCCATTTTTGCCTCCCCCCCTGCCCCCTCCTCTCTCTCTCCCCCTCCTCTCTCTCTCTCGCTCCCCTCTCTTCTCTCTCTCTCTTCTCCGTGCGAGGTGTCGGTCCTCTCTTCTCCCCACGCCCCCCCCCTCCCCCCTCAATATCCCGATACCTGGGCCGGCGGGTGTGCAGTGCAAATATTGGATGTGCTGAGGAAGCCAGCTAACCTCCCGTCTACCCTGGGCTTCACCTTCTCGCTGCCTTCACACACACGTACGTATGAAAACATGAATGCCGCTGTTTTTTGAATGCCTAATACGTACATTTTGGGTTAAACGAAAAAAAAAAAAACGTACATTTTTGGGTTTTTTTACGAAAAAAAATGAAAAAGTACTGTTTCGAAAGAATGAAAAAAACGTATACGAAAGAATGAAAAAGTAAGATACGAAAGAATGAAAAACGTACAGTTTTAGAAAGGGAAAGAAAAACCCTACATGTTTTAAAAAGAAAACAAAAAAAATGAAAACGTACATGTTTACGAAAGAAATGAAAAGTACATGTTAAAAAAAAAAACGAAAAAAGAATAAAAAAAAAAAAGTATACGAAAGAATGAAAACGTACATGTTTACGAAAGAATGAAAACGTACATGGTTTTTTTCGAAAAAGATGAAAAAAAAGTACATGTTTACGAAAAAAATGGACAAAAAAAAAAAAAAAACGTAATTTTCGAAAAGAATGGAAAAAAGTAATGTTTCGAAAGAAAAGAAAAAAGTTTTTTCCCAAAAAAAATAAAAAAAATAACGAAAGAATAAAAACGTACATGTCTATGGATGCCTAAATATGTACGGGTTTACGAATACCTACGCACGTACATGTTAACGATATAATAAAAACGTACACGTTTACGAAAGCCTAAATACGGGTTTTTTTAACAAAAAAACAAAAATTTAATACCGGGGAAAAAAGCCTTAAAAAAAAAAAAAAAAAACGAAAAAAAACAACAAAATTTTTTTTTTTTTTTTTTTTTTTTTTTCCCCCCCCCCCCCCCCCCAAAAAGAAAAACTTCCCCTTAACCCAACAACACCAAACCCCCAAAAAAAAAAAACAAAAAACAAAAACAACCAAACACCCACCAAAACCAAAAAAAAAAAAAAAGAAAAACAGCGAACAGGGAAAAAGAAAAAAAAAAAAAAACAGACGACAAAAAAAACCAAAACAAAACAAAAAAACAACAAAAACACCAAAAAACGGCACACAAACCCCCCCCCCCCCCCCCCCCGCCCCCCCCCAACCCCCCCCCCACACCAAAAACACACCAAACACAAAACCAAAACACACCAAAAGGGGCAAAGGGGAAAAAAAAACACACAAAAACCAAAACAAAGGAAACAGGAAAAAACCACAGACGAAGACAGAAAAACAACACACAACACACCACCCAGACAGACAACACCCACAAAAAACAGGCGAAACACAACACCCACAAAAAAAACACACACAGAAAAAAGAAAAAAAAAAAAACCCAAACCCCCCAAAAACACACCCACCAAAAACAAAGACAGACAGAAAAAAAAAAAGGACCCCAAAACCAGACAGAAAAAAAAAAGCCCAACAGAACAACAGACAGAAACAGAAAAAAAAAAACACAAACAACAACAGAAAAACAAACAAAAACACAAACACACACACACAAAAACAAACCCCACACAACACAACCATAATATGCTTAAACACTCTAGCTCTCCATTCGTCAATAACCATCCATTATCGCGAAAAACTACAAAGTTTGAACTGAAGTGTAATCGACTTTTGATATCATATTTTATATTAAGTATCGTGTAATGTAAATTCACTCAAAAGGGAAATAATGTAAGCGACCGAAAATATAGAAAAAAAAGAAAGAAAAAAAAAGAGAAGAGAGTGAAAAAACAACAACACAGAGGCATATAAGAAAATCTATCAGAAATAGGAAATCGCACAGAAAATAAAAATGTGATAGAAAAAAAAATAAGAAAATCGAGTATAAAATAATAATAGGAAAATAATAATATGAAAATCGAGTATAAAAAAATCGAAACAAAACAACCTCCCCCCCCCCCCAAAAAAAAAAAAAAAAAAAAAAAAAAATCCTAC